>NC_029785.2:33394249-33453447 GCF_000816755.2 Arachis ipaensis | reverse complement strand
CATTGGATTGATATGCATCATAGAATGGCTCTTGTTCATAGTGTATTGGTGGAGGTTGTTGCCATGAAGATTGATCATATGCATATGGCTCTTCCCACCTTTGGTTATCCCATTCTTGATACACATCTTCATTGTAGCCCCCATTACCTACAACATAGTTGTAATCACACTCATAGCCAAAGTGAGAATTCATGATAGCAAGAGAAAAATGAAAACAAAATCAAATAAGAAGCAAGAAAATTAAATCCTAAAACTAGCAAGAGCTAACAAAAACACACATATTCACACTATTCACATATATACAATAACCAATAACATAACACCATTGCAATCCCCGGCAACGGCGCCATTAATTGATTTTAACTACAATCAAATGTAAAGAATTAACAACAACAATTAAAGGAAACAAGATCTACATGAATTACCTCTTATTGAATTGAAAGAAAATGGAATGAACAAAATTAGATCTACAACAAAATGCAAGAACAACATAAAGGAAATTACAACAAAAGAATGGAAGAAGATTGAACGTAACAACAAGAAATTGAGAAGATAGAAGGAGATGAAAGCATGAATTAAAATCTAGATCTAAGAACTAAACATAATCCTAATCCTAATCCTAGAGAGAAGTGAGAGCTTCTCTCTCTAGAAACTAACTCTCAAAACTAAACTAAGCTAAAACTAAACTAATGATGACAAGTATATTGATTCCTCTTCAATCCTTGGCTTAAATAGCATCAGAAATGAGTTGGATTGGGCCCACAAGGCTTCTAAAATCGCTGGCTACGTGTTGCATTAAGTGAGTCATGTGCCACCAACGGCGCGTCCGCATACCGTGCGCGTGCGCGCCCCTATGCGCGATGCAACTATGGCAAATCTTATATCGTTTCGAAGCCCCGGATGTTAGCTTTCCAACGCAACTAGAACCGCATCATTTGGACCTCTGTAGCTCAAGTTATGGTCGTTTAAGTGCAAAGAGGTCGGCTTGACAGCTTTCCGGTTCTTTCATTTCTTCATGAGTTCCCCAACTTTTCATGCTTTCTTTCTTCATTCCCTTGATCCAATCTTTGCCTCCTAAACCTTAAATCACTTAACAGACATATCAAGGCATCTAATAGAATCAAGGTGAATTAAATTTAGCTATTTTAAGACCTAAAAAGCATGTTTTCACTCTTAAGCACAATTAAAGGAGAAGTTATAAAACCATGCTATTTCGTTGAATAAATGTGGATAAAAGGTGATAAAATTCCCTAAAATCAATACAAGATAAACCCTACAAATGGGGTTTGTCACCCATGCGTACGCATAACAAGGAAATTTTGGGGCAATCATGCATACGCATGAGGCATGCGTACACACGATTGCAATTTCGTGTAGTACGTGAGATTTTTCACGTACCACACCAGGACCAATCAGAGGTAGAAATTGAAGATTCCTGAGTCCACGTACAACGTGGAATATTTCACGTATGACGTAGAGCAACTAGGGAGCGAATTTGGGGTATATCAAGGCCACGTACAACGTGGGCTCCTTCACGTGGTACGTAGGCATCACAGAAAGCAATTCAATTCAAGGCTAGACTTCACGTGGCATGCAAGAACTCTCACATGGGATATGAAAGTCTTGGACACTTTCCATGAACTTAATGAATTCATCAAAGACCTACAATTCTCCACCAATTCAAGGCTCAACTTAAAAAGCCCACAAACCATAACATTAATTGAGGATTTGCAAGAGGAAAGGATTGAAATCTTTGCTTGAGGCTATCATTAATTAGTTAGATTTGATTCTGTTTAAATTTTGAATTTGAATTCTATTAGGGTTAGTATTTAAGAGAGAAGTGAAACACTTTAGAGCTCTCTCCCTCTCGGCAGTTTTTGTTTTTTCAAGGATTCTCTGAAGAACATGAGCAAATAATTCTCCTTGTTTAAGGTTAGGAGCTTTGTTGACTCCATGAATTAATGATTTAGTTTTTCTACCTTTGATTTATGCATTGATTTCTTCTTAAGAAAATTTTTTTGTTCTTCATCCTAAATGGTTTGAATATGTTGGGAAACAATTCTTCTCTGATTTGAATTCTTTTACCTTCTTAAAAAAGTTGATTAATTGAATTAAGCTTAAAAATCAATTCTCACAACTCTTAAGTTTTGAAACTAGAATTGATATGTGACATAAAATCAACTAGGGGAGATTCTTATGAATTGTGTGGCTTTATAAATCAGTGAACGTTCCTCAACTCTTTTCTTAATTAATTGACTAAGAGATTAGCGATTAATTAGGTTAAAGAGAAATTGAATCACCAAGGAATTAGGGTTTAATTACTATTGATTTGCCATAGATGTATTTTTGCATGATCTAGGTGGAAAGTGAAAAGTATTCATCCAGAAGTTCAACATCTCTATAACTCTTTTAATCACATTATCTTTCAACAGTCATTGCTTGCTTTTGTTTACTTTGTTGTTTATATTACAAGTTGCTCAGAATCGTAATTTGATTGTCTGACTAGATTGATTGGTTGACTATTGCTTACTTAATCCGTTAATTCTCGTGGGATCGACACTCACTCACCGTGAGTTATTACTTGGTACGACCCGGTGCACTTGCTAGTATTTTGTGGTTTGTAAAATCCGCATCAGTAGCTTACACTTATTTCATACCATATTAACAACCTTATGTTGCACTCCTCATGCAATCCATGTGTCTGAACCATACTCCTATTTGCATGCATGCATATTTCACTTCCACCTCTTTATTTGCGCCATTCACATGCATTATACAAAGTACACATGCATTTGTCTTTCATAGCCATCATAGCTTTCCATGCATTGGTCTTCATTTGATTTATTTCCTTAAGGATTGTGCTAACCACTCACCATTACTTCACACTTACAAGTTTTGTCCTTAAACCTTCCCCCA
This sequence comes from Arachis ipaensis, assembly GCF_000816755.2. NCBI lineage: Eukaryota > Viridiplantae > Streptophyta > Magnoliopsida > Fabales > Fabaceae > Arachis > Arachis ipaensis. The sequence goes on along the minus strand of NC_029785.2, from coordinate 33,450,531 downwards.
CCTACATAACTTGTCACTTAGCCTTCCAACCTACATACATCACTCACCATTATCGAAACCACACCCAATACATTTCACTTACACATTCTTACACCATTTTACCTTCCCTATGAAGCTCTGATGAACGGATTTTTGCTAGTAAAGAATTCACAATAAATTTCTATTGCAAGTATAGTTTCTAAACCAACAAAGAATCCTTTTATACAAAAATTTGGTTGTCACTTAAGCAAACCCAATAAAATAAATCGAAGTATTTAAACCTCGGGTCGTCTCTCAAGGAATTACAGGGAAGTGTAGTTTATTATTGGTTGTGGAAAATTATCTTTTTGGGTTTTTGAAATAAGGAACAAGGAAATAAAATGGCAAGAAATTAAATTAATAACTAAGAAAACTCTTGGCAAGGTATGAAAATTAGAAGTCCTATCCTAGTTATCCTTATCAATTGTGACATCAATTGTCCATTGCAACCACTTAGTTAACCTCTAACTATGAAGGAAAGTCAAGTAGATGAATCAATTTGATTCCTCAAGTCCTAGTCAACTCATAAGGAAAGACTAGCTTTAGAGGTATCCAAATCAACTAGCAACTTCTCAATTATTAATTAACAAAGGAGTTTGACAACTCAAGAGTCTCCAATTACTCAACCAAAGCCAAGAATATAGAAATCTAACTTAAAATCCTCCCAAGTATTTTATCAAACACTTGGAAGGCACAACATAAAAGTATGGAAAAGCAAGAAGAGATAATAAAATCCAAACAACCAATTGAAAGCATCAATAACATAGATTGAAGAAAGCAATCATAAATATGAAATACCTCAAATTGCATTAAATAGAGAAATCAAATCTAACATGGAGTTCATAAACCAAATTAGGGGAAATAAATAAATCAACAAGAGAAATAGATAAACTAAAGTTTTAGAACTAATAAGAGTAAAAGAAAACTAAATTGAAATAGAGTAGAATGCTGAAATTAATAAGGAATAAAACTAAGAATCCTAAAACCTAGAGAGAGGAGGGAGCTTCTCTCTCTAGAAAACTACATCTAAAACCTAGAAATTATGTGAATGAATGTTATATGAATGAATCCCCGTGATTCCCCTACTTTGCAGCCTCTAATCTGTGTTTTCTGGGCCGAAAACTGGGTCCAAACTCAGCCCAAAATCGCCCCCAGCATTTTCTGCGATTTCTGCAAATGGCGCATGTCACGCGTACGCGTTGATGATTGAAATTTTGTGTGGCTTAGAATTTCACAAATGAAATCTCGTTGCAAGTATAGTTTTTAAACCAACAATAATCCTTTCATACAAAAATTTGTTTGTCACTAGTACAAACCCCTAAATTTATAAACCGAAGTATTAGAACCTCGGGTCATTCTCCCTAGGAATTGCAATAAAGTGTCTTGTTATTGGTTATGGAGCTATGTTTGGGGTTTTTGAGATATTAGTCATGAAAGGTAAATGGCAATGAAAATAAACTAACAACTAGAAAGCTCTTGGCAAGGTTATGAGAATTAGAAGTCCTATCCTAGTTATCCTCCTCAATTGTGACCACAATTATCCATTGCTACCACTTAGTTAACCTCTAACTATGGAGGAAAGTCAAGTGGATGAATCAACTTGATTCCACAAGTTCTAGCCAACTCCCAAGGGAAAGACTAGCTTTAGCGGTATCCAAATCAATTAGCAACTTCTAACTATCAATCATCAAAGGAATTAGATAACTCAAGCATCACTAATTACTCTACCAAAGACAAGAGGAACAAAATCTACTCTAAAATCCAACCAAGCATTTCATCAAACACTTGGAAGGCATAAAAGGAAAGCAAAGTAAATTGATAACAACAATGAAATCTAACAACTACTTATTGCAATGAATTAATAACAACAATCAAATGAACAATAAAGGAACATGAATCATAAATTGCATTAAAGGAAAATGGAAGAACAAAAATGCATCAACATAAAAGTAAGGGATTACAAGAATTAAAAGAAAAACTAGAGAGAGAAAAGGTAGAAGGAGAAAAATTACAAAGAGAAAAAGTAAATCAAAACATGAAATTAATCTAGATCTAAGAATTCCTAATCTAGATCTAACCTAATTCTAATCCTAGAGAGAAGTGAGAGCTTCTCTCTCTAAAACTAACTTTCCCTCCAAAAATTAAAACTAAACTAAACTAATGATCAAAAGTATCTAAAAGTATGTTGATTCCCCTTCAATCCTTGGCTTAAATAGCATCAGAAATGAGTTGGATTGGGCCCACAAGGCTTTAGAATTCGCTGGCCACGTATTGCTTTAAGTGGATCATATGGCAATAACAACGTGTGAGCATACAGTGCACGTACGCATCACCATACGTATAGAAACTATGGAAAATCTTATATCGTTTCGAAGCCCTAGATGTTAGCTTTCCATCCCAACTGGAACCGCATCATTTGGACCTCTGTAGCTCAAGTTATGGTCGTTTAAGTGCGAAGAGATCGGCTTGACAGCTTTTGCGATTCCTTCATTTCTTCATGAGTTCTCCATTTTTACATGCTTTTCCTTCATTCCCTTGATCCAATCTTTGCCTCTTAAATCTGAAATCACTTAACAAATATATCAAGACATCTAATGGAATCAAAGGTAAGTTAAGATTAAACAATTAAGGACTTAAAAAGCATGTTTTCACTCTTAAGCACAATTAAAGGAGAATTTACAAAACCATGTTATTTCATTGGATAAATGGGAGAAAGGTTGACAAAACCCTCTAAATTTAACACAAGATAAACTCTACAAATGAGGTTTATCACGCGTCGATGGTCTTTTTCGCGTGTCATGCGTACGCGTCAGGTACGCGCACGCGTCGCTATAAAATGTGCCAAGTCACGCGCACGCGTCAGGTACACGCACGCGTTGTTCCTCGCTGGTCAGCTCCTTAGTTTCTTGTATTCCTTCCATTTTTGCAAGCTTTCTTTTCATCCTCTAAGCCATTCTTGCCCTATAAAGCCTGAAAATACTTAACACACATATCACGGCATCGAATGGTATAAAGGGACATTAAAAATACACAATTTAAAGACTTAGGAAGCAAGTTTTCAATCATATAACAGAAATAGGAAGGATTTGTAAAATCATGCAAATTGTATGAATAAGTGTGCAACGACTTGATAAAAATCACTTAATTTAGCACAAGATAAACCATAAAATAGTGGTTTATCAATCTCCCACACTTAAACATTAGCATGTCCTCATGCTAAGCTCAAGGAGATAGAAAGAATGAATGGGGGAAAGTAAGACTCATGAGATGCAACCTATATATGAATGCAGCTATATGCTAAGATGTTTCTATCTACTTGGTTAAAAGTAAACAAGTTCTCCAAGACAAACATAAATCAGATTCCACTAATTCAAACCATACAATCAAAAATAGGTAAACTTGTAAGAAGATAGCTCATAAAAGCAGGGAATATAGAATCAAGCATTGAACCCTCACTGGTAGTGTATATGCACTCTAGTCGCTCAAGTGTCTAGGGTCAATCACTCTACTCTTCTCTAGTCATGCTTTCTAAAGGTTTGTTCTTCATCTAACTAATCAACAAATATTTAATGTACACATGCAAACATCATGAGGTCTTTTCAAGGTTGTAATGAGGCTAAGGTAAGGGTGAGGATATATGTATGGCCAAGTGAGCTATAATACGAATCTTTGACTAACCTAAGCTCTTACCTAACACACACACATACTCTATGTAATTCTCAGATCATGCCTAGCTACCCAAAATTCTCACTTTTGCATCACATACTCATGTATCAAATTTTTCTTTAATTTCACCACATATGCATTGATTTTTTTATTAAACTTAACATTGGGGTAATTTTATCCCCTATTTATTTATTTATTTATATTGTAATATTTATTTCTTTTTTTTTTTGCGCAAGGCACGCTTCCAGCACCACACTCGCCTAACTCTCAGGTCAATTCTTATTATCCTCGCAGTCACATATGACGCGTACGCGTCGTCGACGCTCGCGCATCGAACCAGTTTTTTTTTATACAGAATGCAGAATGCAAAATGCAGATGATTATGCAAAAATTATGAATGAATACTGATAAAAAGAAAAGAAAACTAATCGAGGAGTAAAAAGGGACGATCATACCATGGTGGGTTGGCTCCTACCTAGCACTTTTAGTTATTATCCTTAAGTTGGACATTTGGTGAGCTCCTTGTCATGGTGGCTTGTGCTTGAACTCTTCCTTGAATCCCCAGCAATGTTTGTAATTCCAATATCCTCCGGGATCCCACACTAGTTGCATAAAGCCTTCAAGCAAGTTAAAGCAAGTGACAAGACCCCAAGAGTGTTGATTGCTAGAATGAATTCCGGGGTCCCAAACCTTGCTTTTACACCCGTCTTCAAGTTGATCATCATTGTTCCAACCGAGTGACAGAGAGTCTGAATTCTCTATGCAATACCAAGCTCTTCTCTTAGATCCAACCAAATGTTCACAAGTCCCACCCTTGCATCTAGCTCTTGAAGTATCAACCTTGATGAGCCTTGATTTGCAACTCCAACCCTTAAACATCCTTCGCTTACGCTTAATTCCACAAAGTCTCCTAAGTTGACCATCCGTTTCAAGAATACCATATTCAAGTGGAATGGTAAGGCGAATAGAGATAAGCCTTACCCACTTAAATGAAGGAGTAGATGGCAACCTAGGTGGAGAAGCTTCTAACGTTCTTGACAGAGCATACTCAACTCCCGTCCAACCCTTGCGAAGAACTTCCATTTCCACATCATTCTCAGACTCAATCATAGAAGAGTCTTCATATTCAAGGAGTTCATTTGCAGATGTAGATTCATCACTAGGAGGGATTGATTCATGATCCTCATCACCAAGGAAACTTGCTTCTTGATCTGTCCCATCCAAGTCTTCATAGGAAATATGCCATGGAGGTTGTGCACTAGCCTTCTTCACATCAATTTCAATCTTCTTGGGAGAATACTCTACAACTCTAGATTCCCATGGAAGTTCAGCATCTCCTAAGTCTTCAACCACTTCTTCCTCTTCAACTATTATGGCTTCCTCCATTTGTTCCAATACAAAGTTTTGTTCCTCATTATCCACCGGCGTTTCTAGTGTCTCCTTCATGCTAGGCTCTTCTATTGATTCTCCACATATAGCCATAGGAGTGTCTTGAGTGTCCAAATATTAGGAAGCTAATCAATTTACTACCTCGGTCAAGGCAGCTGTGAATTCCAGTACTTTCCCTTTCATCTCTCTTTGCCCTTGAAGAAGAACACCAAGAGTGTCATGCATTGAAGATTGAGGTGGATATGAGGGCTCATTACTTGGGAGAAAAGGTTCATAATAAGAGGGTGGTTCGTCATAATAAGTATGTGGTGGTTCAACACTCTCCATCTTTTCCACTTGTTACACAACACACTTCAATCATTGGTTCTCAAGTTGAGTTTCTTTAGCCACGAGAGCTTCGGGTGCTATTCGGCTTACCACTCGGTCCAATTGATGAAGGGTGGCATGAAACCGATCCATTGTTTCCTTGAGATGATCCTTTGATTCTTGTTCCGCTCGGATTGCATGATTAGGATCATATGGCTCTTGGGTTGATGGATATGGACATGGTGTATATGGAGGTAGTGGTTCTTGGGAGTAATTAGGTTAGAATTGGGGTAGTTATATGTATGGTTCATATGGCTCATAGGGTGGTTAATATGGTGGATATGGGTTAGGATCATATGAGGGTGTTTGGTAGTAGGGGGCTTGTGAGTATGGTTGTCCACCATATCCATTGTCTTGGTACGCACCTTGGAATGGCTCTTGCTCATAGTTGGAGGAGGTTGTTGCCAAGAGGGTTGATCAAATCCATGTGGCTCCTCCCATCTTTGATTGTTCAAACCTTGATGCATGTTCTCATTATAGCTTTCATTCCCTACAACATAATTTCAACCAAACTCATAGCCAAAGGGGTGAGAATTCATAGTATAAAGAGAAAATAAAACAAAAACTAATAAGGAATAATGAAACTAAACTCCTAAAACTAGAAACAACTAACAAAGAAACGAAAAAGCAAATTTATTCACAATATTCACAATAACCAATAATAAGGCACACGTTTGCAATTCCTCGGCAGCGGCGCCATTTTGAGGAACGAATTTTTGCTAGTAAAGAATTCACAATAAATTCCCGTTGCAAGTATAGTTTCTAAACCAACAAAGAATCCTTTCATACAAAAATTTGGTTGTCACTTAAGCAAACCCAATAAAATAAACCGAAGTATTTAAACCTCGGGCCGTCTCTCAAGAAATTGCAGGGAAGTGTAGTTTATTATTAGTTGTGGAAAATTATCTTTTTGGGTTTTTGAAATAAGGAACAAGGAAATAAAATGGCAAGAAATTAAATTAATAACTAAGAAAACTCATGGCAAGGTATGAAAAAAGAAGTCCTATCCTAGTTATCCTTATCAATTGCGACATCAATTGTCCATTGCAACCACTTAGTTAACCTCTAACTATGAAGGAAAGTCAAGTGGATGAATCAATTTGATTCCTCAAGTCCTAGCCAACTCATAAGGAAAGACTAGCTTTAGAGGTATCCAAATCAACTAGCAACTTCTCAATTATCAATCAATAAAGGAGTTTGACAACTCAAGAGTCTCCAATTACTCAACCAAAGCCAAGAATATAGAAATCTAACTTAAAATCCTCCCAAGCATTTTATCAAACACTTGGAAGCCACAACATAAAAGCATGGAAATGCAAGAAAAGATAATAAAATCCAAACAACCAACTGAAAGCATCAATAACATAGATTGAAGAAAGCAATCATAAATATAAAATACCTCAAATTGTATTAAATAGAGAAATCAAATCTAACATGGAGTTCATAAACCAAATTGGGAGAAATAAATAAATCAACAAGAGAAATAGATAAACTAAAGTTCTAGAACTAATAAGAGTATAAGAAAACTAAATTGAAATAGAGTAGAATGCTGAAATTAAGAAGGAATAAAACTAAGAATCCTAAAACCTAGAGAGAGAAGAGAGCCTCTCTCTCTAGAAAACTACATCTAAAACCTAGAAATTATGTGAATGAATGTTGTATGAATGAATCCCCGTGATTCCCCCAATTTGCAGCCTATAATCTGTGTTTTCTGGGCCGAAAACTAGGGCCAAACTCATCCTAAAATCGTCCCCAACGTTTTCTGCAATTTCTGCAAGTGGCACATGTCACGCGTACGCGCCAGTCTACGCGTCGATGGTCTTTTTCGCGTGTCACACGTACGCGTCAAGTACGCGCACGCGTCGCTATAAAATGTGCCAAGTCACGCGCACGCGTCAGGTACACACACGCGTCGTTCCTCGCTGGTTAGCTGATAAACCCCGATTTTGTGGTTTATCTTGTGCTTAATTTGGGGGATTTTATCAACTTTTCTCAGATTTATTCAATGAAATAGCATGGTTTTGTAATTCTCCCTTAAATTGTGCTTAAGTGCGAAAACATGCTTTTTAGGCCTTAAAATAGCTAAATTTAACTCACTTTAATTTCATTCGATGTGTTGATGTGTTTGTTGAGTGATTTCAGGTTCATAAGGCAAGTATTGGATGGAAGAAGTGAGGAGAAAAGCATGCAAAGTGGGAGAACTCATGAAGAAATGAAGGAACCGTAAAGCTGTCAAGCCTGGCCTCTTCGCACGCAATCGACCATAACTTGAGCTACAGAGGTCCAAATGAAGCGGTTCTAGTTTCTTTGGAAAGCTAACATCTAGGGCTTCGAAATGCTATAAAATTTGCCATAGTTTCCTGACGTATAGAGGCGTGCACGTGCCATGTACGCGTACGTGCCGATGCAGCACGTGGTTCACTAAAAGTGAAATCGTGGCCAGCGATTTGTAGCTCATTTTGGGCCCAATCCAAATCATTTCTGATGCTATTAAACCCAAGGATTGAAGGGGGAATGAACCAAGTAGTCATAGTTTAGTTTTCATGATGTTTTAGGGTAGAATTCTAGAGAGAGGCTCTCTCCTCTCTCTAGATTTAGGATAAAAATTAGGGTAAAGTTAGATTAATCACTCTCAAATTTCTCTTTCAATTCTTGTTTTGATTTCAATTCTCTTTATATTTTAGTGTTCTATTGTCTTTGTTCTTCTAGTTTCTCTTGTTAATCTCTTATTTTGCTCTCTTTTATGTTGATGAACAATTGTTGGATCTTGAGTTCCTTTAATGCAATTTTATGTTTCCATGCTCTTTTATGTTTATCTTAGTTGTTATTGTTGATTTCTTGTTTATGTTGGTTATAGATTTCCTTTAATTCTTGCATTTTATGATGTTTACTTTTCTTGAATACTAAGTGTTTGATAAAATGTTTCTTCTAGTTTTTGAGTAGTTCTCTTGACTCTTGGCCTAGGCTAAGGGAATTGAGTGACCTTGAGTCATTAGGTCTCAATGATTTGGTGATTTGAGAATCATTGGTGATCAATTTGGTACTCATTGACACCAACCCTCTACTAATCTAATTAGTAGATAGGTTGGGACTTATGGGTTGATGTGATCAAGCCTATTTGACGTACTTCAAGCTTAGGAGTAGATATTACGTACTTAAGGCTTTTGGAAGTAGACTTAATAGGTTGGCCTCTCATAATTGTCAATATATGGTTTGTAGACAAGGATGGTGATCTCAATTTCTCATGTCTTAGCCAAGAGTTTTTTCCTTTCTTTTGTTAGTTCTTGTTGTTTACTTTCTTGCTTTTACATTTCCTTGCTAATTACCAAATAAAAACCCCTTAACCCCTTTGTAGCCACTAATTAAACACTTCATTGCAATTTCTTGTGAGACGACCCGAAATCTAAATACGTCGGTTAATTCTTATTGGGGTTTGTACTTGTGACAAAACCAAAAATTTAATTTGATGTGAGAGTTGTTTGTTGGTTTGGAGCTATGCTTACAACGAAGTAATTCCTTTCTTTAGGAAGAAAATCTAGACCGACAATAATTCTCGCTATCAAATTAATGGCGCCGTTGCCGGAGAGTTGCAATGGTGTTATATTATTGGCTATTGTATATATGTGAATATGCTTCTTTGTTAGTTTTGCTTGCTTTAGGAGTTCGTTTTTATTAGTTCTTATTATTACTTGTTTTTATTCTCTTTGCTATTATGAATTCTCTTCCTCACTTTGGCTATGAGTTTGGATCACATTATGTTGTAGGGAATGGGAACTACAATGATAACATGCATCAAGGATAGAACAATCAAAGATGGGAGGAGCCTCAAGGGATTGATCAACCTTATTGGCAACAACCCCCTCCGGTTTCTTATGGGTATAATTCTAATCCTAATGCATATCAATCTAATGGATGTGGTGACCCTTATTGTGATTGTCAACAATCACCACCACATTCCTATGAACCACCCCCTCAACATGACTTTGAACCACCTTACTCACAAGTCCCCTACCACCAAACACCTCATTATGACCCTAATTCTTATCTACCATACCAACCACCTTATAAACCATATGAACCATACATGGAACCACCACCATTCCAACACAATTACTCTCAAGAACCACCTCAATATACACTACCTCCATACCCTTACCAAAATGAACCAACTTCCAATTATGAAACTTTCCTCCCAAACAATGAACCTTCTTTTTCCACACCACCTCCAATGGATGATCCTCTCTAAGAATGTGTTAGTTCTTACATTCAAAGGCAAGAAGAGAACTAAAAGGAGTTTAAGGAGTTAGAAGCCAAGATGGCTACCCTAGCGGAAGCCGTTAGCAATTTGGTCTCCTCCCGCCTAAGCCTATGCAATCAAGAAACTTCCATTGTTGAATGTGGAGTAGCAATCAAGGAGCATAGTGAGGGAGTGAGTTTAGAGCTTTAAGGTGTAGAAGAAGGGGTGAAACAAGGATTGCCACAAGGGGAGAAAGTTAAGCCAATTGAGCCGGAAGAAGTGGTTGAAGCCTTTGAAGAGGTTGACCAAGAGATGGATTCAATCATTGAAGAATTCTTATGTACAATTGAATCCTCTCCAATTGAGTTTGACATAGAGGGTAAGGAAGAAGATACCTCACCTCCCATACCCTTGGTAAGCAATGAAGAAGAGATTGAATTGGAAAGAAGCCACCAAGAGGAGGAGGTTAAGCAAGAAGCAAGCTCCATCATTGAAGATGATTCCACACCAACTAATAATTCTTTTGGAATTGATGAATCTCCTTCATTGTGTTATGAAATTGATGACAAGGAGGATCGTACACAACCTTCAACACATGGTTTGAGCAATGAAAGGTGTATAGAAGAAGTTGGTGAGCAAAGAATTGAAATTGAAGAAGCTTTCAAAGAGGTGGAAGATGCAAAGGAAGAGCACAAGAGAATGGATCTCACATTGTCTAAGTGTGGGGAGGTCCCCCTTCCTAAGTCACCATCCTACACAACATTCAAGTGGGTAAAATCCTTATCCCTAAGCTTTACATTCTCACTTGAATATGGTTTGATTGAAAATGATGGTCAACTTAGAGCTCTTTGTAGAGTTAAAAGTAAGAGAGAGATGGTTAATGGTTGGAAACATCATTCTAGGTTCATTATGGCTGCATGCTCAAAGTAGAATGGCAATAGTTGGTGTAAAACCAAATTGCATGGGTCTAGGGGAATGTTTGGATGCTCAATCAAGAATTCACAAGCCTTGTCACCCAAATTTAACTATGGTAGTCAACGGGAAGATGGGTGCAAGAACAAGGTTTGGGTCCCCGATATTCATTTCAACAATCAGAACTCTTGGGGTCTTGTCATCTACCTAAGCTTACTTGAAGGCCTTGTGCGCCTAATTTGGGATCCCAGTGAACATTGGAGATGCAAACAATGGTGGGGATTCAAGGATGAATTCAAGCATAAACCACCCTAGCAAGGACCCCCACCAAATTTCCAACTTAAGGACTTAAACTAAAAGTGCTAGGTGGGAGACACCCCACCATGGTAAATGATGAGCGGATAATTTATACGCTTTTTGGCATTGTTTTTAGGTAGTTTTTAGTAGGATCTAGCTACTTTTTAGTATATTTTTATTAGTTTTCAAGCAAAATTCACATTTCTGGACTTTACTATGAGTTTGTGTATTTTTCTGTTATTTCAGGTATTTTCTGGCTGAAATTGAGGGATCTGAGCAAAAATCTGATTCAGAGGCTGAAAAAGAACTGCAGATGCTGTTGGATTCTGACTTCCCTGCACTCAAAGTTGATTTTATAGAGCTACAAAAGCCCAATTGGCGTGCTCTCAATTGCGTTGGAAAGTAGACATCCTGGGCTTTCCAGCAATATATAATAGTCCATACTTTGCCCGAGTTTTGATAATGAAAACTGGCGTTTAAACGCCAACTTTCTACCCTATTCTGGCGTTAAACGCCAGAACTGGCATAAAAGCTGGAGTTAAACGCCCAAACTGGCACCAAAGCTGGCGTTTAACTCCAAGAGAAGTCTCTACATGTGAAAGCTTCAATGCTCATCCCAAGCACATACCAAGTGGGCCCAGAAGTGGATTTCTGCATCATTTACTCATTTCTGTAAACCTTAGGTTACTAGTTCATTAGAAATAGGACCTTTTACTATTGTATTTCATCATCTTGGTTATTCTGGTTCCCCCTCTGGGGCCGAAGCCAATGAACATCATTATCACTTATGTATTTTCAATGGTGGAGTTTCTACACCCCATAGATTAAGGTGTGGAGCTCTGCTGTTCCTCATGAATTAATGCAAAGTACTATTGTTTTTCTATTCAACTCAAGCTTATTCTTATTCTAAGATATTCATTCACACACAAGAACATGATAAATGTGATGATCAAGTGACACTCATCACCATTCTCACTTATGAATGCGTGCCTGACAAACACTTCCGTTCTACATGAAAACAAGCTTGAATGCATATCTCTTGGATTCCTGGTCCACGCGTTTGATTGTCTCTCCTGACAACAGAGCCTTCAATTCCTTGAGATCAGAGTCTTCGTGGTATAAGCTAGAATCAATTGGCAGCATTCTTAAGATCCGGAAAGTCTAAACCTTGTCTGTGGTATTCCAATTAGGATCTAGGAGGGGATGACTGTGACGAGCTTCAAACTCGCGAGTGTTGGGCATAGTGACAGACGCAAAATGATCAATGGATCCTATTCCAACATGAGTGAGAACCGACAGATGATTAGCCGTGTGGTGACAGTGCATTTGGACCATTTTCACTGGGAGGACGGACGGTAGCCATTGACAATGGTGATCCCCCAACATACAGATTGCCATGGAAAGGAGTATGAATGATTGAACGAAGATAGTAGGAAAGTAGAGATTCAGAAGCAACAAGCATCTCCATACGCTTATCTGAAATTCCACCAATGAATTACATAAGTATCTCTATCTTATTTTATATTTTATTTATATTTTAATTATCAAAACCTCATAACCATTTGAATCTGTCTGACTGAGATTTACAAGATGACCATAGCTTGCTTCAAGCCGACAATCTCCGTGGGATCGACCCTTACTCACGTAAGGGTTATTACTTGGACGACCCAGTGCACTTGCTGATTTGTTGTGCGGAGTTGTGAAAAGGAGTTGAGATTACAATCGTGCGTACCAAGTTTTTGGCGCCGTTGAGATCACAATTTCGTGCACCAAGTTTTTGGCGCCGTTGCCGAGGATTATTCGAGTTTGGACAACTGACGGTTCATCTTGTTGCTCAATTAGGTAATTTTATTTTATTTTTATGCTTTTTGTTTTCGAAAAATTCAAAAAAATATATACAAAAAAAATTTTTTTGTTCTTCAGAGTTTTTAAGAACGAATTCTAGAGTTTCATGAGATATGTTGAATCCTGGCTGGCTGTTAAGCCATGTATAATCTTTTGGACCGATGTTTCACTTATCCTTAGAAGAGCTTCTTTGTCTTTCTCATCAATTTAGCTGTTGTATGTAATGCTCAGCTGAAGCTTGGCTGGCCATTGGCCATGTCTAAATTTTTGGACTGAAGCTTTCACATAAAGCTTAGCTAGCTATTAAGCCATGTCTAAAATTTTGGACCGAAACTTTAGACTAACATTGCATGATTCCTTGAATTCTTATTAAAAATTTTGAAATCCTTATTTTTCTTTTTGTAAAATAATTTTCGAAAAAATCCAAAAAAAAATATTTTTTTTAAAATCATAAAAACCAAAAAAATTTTGTGTTTCATCTTTGAGTAGAGTGTCAAATTTTAAGTTTGGTGTCGATTGCATATTTTTAATTTTCATTAAAATTTTTGAAAACTCATGTATGGTGTTCTTCATTGATCTTCAAGTTGTTCTTGATGATTTTCCTTATTTAATCTTTGCATTTTCTTGTTTTGTGTCTTTTCTTATTTTTCATATGCATTTTCAATTTGTTAGTGTCTAAACATTGAAAATTTCTAAGTTTGGTGTCTTGCATGTTTTTTCTTTTCTTAAAAAATTTTCAAAAATAAGTTCTTGATGTTCATCTTCATCTTCAAAGTGTTCTTGGTGTTCATCTTGATATTCAAAGTGTTCTTGCATGCATTTTTATTTTGATCTTAAATTTTCATGTTTTACATCATTTTTATGTTTTTCTCTTTCCTCAATAAAATTCAAAAATAAAAAAATATCTTTCCCTTATTCTTCTCATAAATTTCGAAAATTTTGAATTGAGTTAGTCAAAAAGTTTTAAAATTTAGTTGTTTCTTATGAGTCAAGTTTTCAATTTAAAAATTCTATCTTTTTCAAAACTTTTTCAAAAATCAAATCTTTTTTATTTTTTTTATATATTTTCAAAAACTTTAAAAGTTGATTTTCAAAATCTTTTCTCATTTTATTTCATATTTTCGAAATTATTACTAACATTTAATGTGATTGATTCAAAAATCTCAAGTTGTTACTTGTCTATTAAGAAAGATTCAATCTTTGAAGTTTAAAATCATATCTTTTAGTTTCTTGCTAGTCAAGTAATCAACTTTAATTTTCAAAATCAAATCTTTTTAAATTTCCTTTTCAAATCTTTTTCAAAATAAATTTCAAATCATATCCTTTCAAAATCAATCTCAAAATCTTTTCTAACTTCTTATCTTTTCAAAAGTTGATTTTCAAATCTTTTTCAATTAACTACTTAACTTTTTGCTTGATTTTAAAATTTTTATCTTTTTTAAAACCATCTAACTACTTTTCTCTCTCCAATTTTCAAAAATCACTAACCACCTTTTGAAAAAATCTTTTTAATTAAGTAATTCATTTAGTTTTCAAATTTTATTTTAATTCTCTTCTTAATTTTCAAATACTAACCAATAATTAAAATAAAAACAAAAATATTTTCCTTTTAATTTAATTTAAATTCGAATTCTCTCTCTCTCTTCCCTCTCTATTTATTTATTTATTTACTAATACTTCTCTTCTTCATTCTACTCTTATATTCTTCTACTCACATAAGGAATCTCTATACTGTGACATAAAGGATTCCATATTTTCTTTGTTCTCTTCTCTTTCATATGAGCAGGAACAAGGACAAAGGCATTCTTGTTGAAGCTGATCCTAAACCTGAAAGGACCTTGAAGAGGAAGCTAAGAGAAGCTAAAGCACAATACTCTGAAAAGGACCTAACTGAAATTTTCGAAACAGAGAAAACAGCTATGGCCGAACCCAACAACAACAATGCAAGGAAGGTGCTTGGTGATTTCACTACACCAACTTCCAATTTCTATGGAAGAAGCATCTTAATTTCTGCCATTGGAGCAAACAACTTTGAGCTTAAGCCTCAATTAGTTTCTCTAATGCAACAGAATTGCAAGTTTCATGGACTTCCATTGGAAGATCCTCATCAGTTCTTAGCTGAATTCTTGCAAATCTGTGACACTATCAAGACCAATGGAGTTGATCCCGAGGTCTACAGGCTTATGCTTTTCCCTTTTGCTGTAAGAGACAGAGCTAGAACATGGTTGGATTCACAACCTAAGGATAGCCTAAACTCTTGGGATAAGCTGGTCAGTGCTTTTCTGGCCAAATTCTTTCCACCTCAAAAGATGAGCAAGCTTAGAGTGGAAATTCAAACCTTCAGACATAAGGAAGGTGAGTCCCTCTATGAAGCTTGGGAAAGATATAAGCAATTGATCAAAAGGTGTCCTACTGACATGCTTCCAGAATGGAGCATCATATGTATATTCTATGATGGTCTGTCTAAGTTGTCAAAAATGTCATTGGACCATTCTGCAGGAGGATCTCTTCATCTGAAAACCCCTGTAGAAACTCAGGAACTCATTAAAATGGTTGCAAATAACCAGTTCATGTACACCACTGAGAGGAGTCTTGTGAACAATGGGACGCCTCAGAAGAAGGGAGTTCTTGAAATTGATACTCTAAATGCCATATTGGCTCAGAACAAAATATTGACTCAGCAAGTCAATATGATTTCTCAGAGTCTGAATGGATTGCAAGCTGCATCTAATAGTACTAAAGAAGCATCTTCTGAAGAAGAAGCTTATGATCCTGAGAACCCTGCAATGGCAGAGGTGAATTACATGGGAGAACCCTATGGAAACACCTATAATCCTTCATGGAGAAATCATCCAAATTTCTCATGGAAGGACCAACAGAAGCCTCAACAAGGCTTTAATAATAATGGTGGAAGAAATAGGTTTAGCAATAGCAAGCCTTTTCCATCATCTTCTCAGCAACAGACAGAGAATTCTGAACAGAGCCATTCTGGCTTGGCAACCATAGTCTCTGATCTATCCAAGACCACACTAAGTTTCATAAATGAAACAAGGTCCTCCATTAGAAATTTGGAGGCACAGGTGGGTCAGCTGAGTAAGAAGATTACTGAAACTCCTCCCAGTACTCTCCCAAGAAATACAGAAGAAAATCCCAAGAGAGAGTGCAGGGCCATAACCATGACCAACATGGCCAAACCTGGAGAGAGTGAGGAGGACGTGAGTCCCAGTGAAAAAAGCCTCATGGGACGTCCTCTGGACAGAAAGGAGTTTCCCTTTGAGAAACCAAAGGAATCTAAGGCTCAAACAGAGACCATAGAGATTCCATTGAACTTCTTTCTGCCATTCATGAGCTCTGATGAATATTCTTCCTCTGAAGAGGATGAAGACATCACTGAAGAGCAAGTTGCTAAGTATCTAGGAGCAATCATGAAGCTGAATACCAAGTTATTTGGTAATAAGATTTGGGAGGATGAACCCCCTTGTTCACCAATGAACTGAATGCATTAATGAGGCAGACATTACCTTAGAAGAAACTGGATCCCAGAAAATTCTTCATACCTTGTACCATAGGCACCATGACCTTTGAGAAGGCTCTGTGTGACCTGGGGTCAGGGATAACCTCATGCCACTCTCTGTAATAGAGAAACTGAGAATCTTTGAGGTACAAGCTGCAAGAATCTCACTAGAGATGGCAGACAAATCAATGAAACAGGCTTATGGACTAGTAGAGGATGTGCTAGTGAAGGTTGAAGACCTTTACATCCCTGCTGATTTCATAATCCTAGACACTGGAAAGGATGAGGATGAATCCATCATCCTTGGCAGACCCTTCCTAGCCACAGCAAAAGCTGTGATTGATGTTGACAGAGGAGAGTTTGTCCTTAAGTTAAATGAGGACTACCTTGTATTCAAGACTCAAGGTTCACCTTCTATAACCATGGAGAGGAAGCATGAAAAGCTTCTCTCAATACAGAGTCAAACAAAACCCCCACATTCAAATTCTAGGTTTGGTGTTGATAGGCCACAACCAAACTCTAAGTTTGGTGTTGAGAGGCCACAACCAAACTCTAAGTTTGGTTTTGAGATGCCCCAACCCTGCTCTGATTATCTTTGAGGCTCCATGAGAGCTCATTGTCAAGCTATTGACATTAAAGAAGCGCTTATTGGGAGGCAACCCAATATTATTTAATTATATCTATTTATTTTCCATTATTATTTTATGTTTTCTTTAGGTTGATGATCATGTGAAGTCACAAAAAAAGAATGAAAAATAGCATTAAAAATAGTTCACCCTGGAGGAAGAGCTTACTGGCGTTTAAACGCCAGTAAGAGTAGCAGAATGGGTATTAAACGCCCAGTCTGGCACCATTCTGGGCATTTAACGCCAGAAATGGGCACCAGACTGGCGTTTAATGCCAGAAATAGGCACCAGACTGGCGTTTAACACCAGAACAAGGCACCAAGTTGGCATTAAACGCCAAGAAAGGGAGAAAAGCTGGCGTTAAACACCAGAAACAAGCAGCAATCTGGCGTTTAATGCCAGAATTGCACTCTAAGGGCGTCTTGCACGCCTAAATGGAGTAGGGATGTTAAAGTCCTTAACCCCTCAGGATCTGTGGACCCCACAGGATCCTCACCTACCCCACCTCTTCTTCTCTCTTCTTCACACATTTCCATAACACTCTTCCTCAAATACCCTTCACCTATCAAATCTTACCCTCTTCCCCAAATACCCTTCACCAATCACCTCATTCACTTTTCCCCAAAACACCACCTACCTTCAAATTCAAAACTCTTTTTCCCTCCCAAACCCAACCCCAAATACACGAACCAAGCCTCCCCTCACTCCTATATATACCCATCATCACTCCTTCAAATTCACACATCACAAACACCTTATACCCCCTTGGCCGAACTCACCCTCACCCTCCATCTCCTCTATTTTCTTCTTCTTCTCCTTCATTCTTTCTTCTTTGCTCGAGGACGAGCAAACACTTTAAGTTTAGTATGGTAAAAACATAGCTTTTTGTTTTTTCATAACCATTTATGGCACCTAAGGCTAGAGAAACCTCTAGAAAGAGGAAAGGGAAGGCAAAAGCTTCCACCTCCAAGTCATGGGAGATGGAGAGATTCATCTCAAATTTCCATCAAGACCACTTCTATGAAGTTGTGGCCAAGAAGAAGGTGATCCCTGAGGTCCCTTTCAAGCTCAAAAGGAGTGAGTATCCGGAGATCCGACATGAGATTAGAAGAAGAGGATGGGAAGTTCTCTCCAATCCTATTCAACAAGTCAGAATCTTAATAGTTCAAGAGTTCTATGCAAACGCATGGATCACTAGGAACCATAATCAAAGTATGAACCCGAATCCAAAGAATTGGCTTACAATGGTTAAGGGAAAATACTTAGATTTCAGTCCGGAAAATGTAAGGTTGGCGTTCAACTTGCCAATGATGCAGGAAAATGCACGCCCCTACACTAGAAGGGTCAACTTTGATCAAAGGTTGGACCAAGTCCTCATGGACATATGTGTGGAAGGAGCTCAATGGAAAAGTGACTCAAGAGGCAAACTGGTTCAATTGAGAAGATCGGACCTTAAGCCTGTAGCTAGAGGATGGTTGGAGTTCATCCAACGCTCTATCATTTCTACTAGCAACCGATCCGGAGTAACTGTGGATCGGGCCATCATGATCCATAGTATCATGATTGGGGAAGAAGTGGAAGTTCATGAGATTATACCTCAAGAACTCTACAAGGTGGCTGACAAGTCCTCCACTTTGGTAAGGTTAGCCTTTCCTCACCTCATTTGTCACCTCTGCAATTCGGCTGGGATTGTCATAGAGGGAGACATCCTCATTGAAGAGGACAAGCCCATCACTAAAAAGAGGATGGAGCAAACAAGAGAGCCCACTCATGGACCTCAACAAGAGCATGAGGAAATTCCTCATCATGAAATCCCTGAGATGCCTCAAGGGATGCACTTTCCTCCACAAAACTATTGGGAGAAAATTAACACCTCCCTAGGAGAATTAAGTTCCAACATGGGACAACTAAGGGTGGAGCACCAAGACCACTCCATCATTCTCCATGAGATTAGAGAAGATCAAAGATCTATGAGGGAGGAGCAACAAAGGCAAGGAAGAGACATAGAGGAGCTCAAGAGCACCATTGGTTCTTCAAGAGGAAGAAGACGCCACCCTCACTAAGGTGGACCCGTTCCTTAATCTCCTTGTCTATTTATTTTTTTCTTTCTATTTTCGTTCTCTATGCTTTATGTTTATTTATGTTTGTGTCTTTATTATATGATCATTAGTGTTTAGTGTCTATGTCTTAAAGCTATGAATGTCCTATGAATCCATCACCTTTCTTAAATAAAAAAAATGTGTTCTAAATGCAAAAGAACAAGAAGTACATGAATTTCGAATTCATCCTTGAGATTAGTTTAATTATTTTGATGTGGTGACAATGCTTTCTGCTTTCTGAATGAATGCTTGAACAGTGCATATTTTTGATAGTGAAGTTTATGAATGTTAAAATTGTTGGCTCTTGAAAGAACAATGAAAAAGGAGAAATGTTATTGATAATCTGAAAAATTATAAAATTGATTCTTGAAGCAAGAAAAAGTAGTGAAAAACAAGGCTTGCGAAAAAAAAGAAAAAAATGGCGAAAATAAAAGAAAAAGCAAGTAGAAAAAGCCAAGAGCTCTTTAAACCAAAAGGCAAGAGCAAAAAGCCAGTAACCCTTTAAACTAAAAGGCAAGGGTAAAAAGGATCCAAGGCTTTGAATATTAATGGATAGGAGGGCCCAAACGAATAAAATCCTGGCCTAAGCGGCTAACCAAGCTGTCCCTAACCATGTGGTTGTGGCGTGAAGGTGTCAAGTGAAAAGCTTGAGACTGAGCGGTTAAAGTCAAGATGCGAAGCAAAAAGAGTGTGCTTAAGAACCCTGGACACCTCTAATTGGGGACTCTAGCAAAGCTAAGTCACAATCTGAAAAGGTTCACCCAGTTATGTGTCTGTGGCATTTATGTATCCGGTGGTAATACTGAAAAATAAAGTGCTTAGGGCCACGGCCAAGACTCATAAAGTAGCTGTGTTCAAGAATCAACATACTGAACTAGGAGAATCAATAACACTATCTAAATTCTAAGTTCCTATAGATGCCAATCATTCTGAACTTCAAAGGATAAAGTGAGATGCCAAAACTGTTCAGAGGCAAAAAGCTACTAGTCCCGCTTATCTAATTGGAGCTAAGTTTCATTGATATTTTAGAATTTATAGTATATTCTCTTCTTTTTATCCTATTTTATTTTCAGTTGCTTGGAGACAAGCAACAATTTAAGTTTGGTGTTGTGATGAGCGGATAATTTATACGCTTTTTTGCATTATTTTTAGGTAGTTTTTAGTAGGATCTAGCTACTTTTTAGTATATTTTTATTATTTTTCAAGAAAAATTCACATTTCTGGACTTTACTATGAGTTTGTGTGTTTTTTTGTGATTTCAGGTATTTTCTGGCTGAAATTGAGGGACCTGAGCAAAAATCTTATTCAGAGGCTGAAAAAGGACTGCAGATGCTGTTGGATTCTGACATCCCTGCACTCAAAGTGGATTTTCTGGAGCTACAGAAGCCCAATTGGCGCGCTCTTAATTGCGTTGGAAAGTAGACATCCTGGGCTTTCCAGCAATATATAATAGTCCATACTTTTCCCGAGTTTTGATAACACAAACTGGCGTTTAAACGCCAACTTTCTACCCTATTCTGGCGTTAAATGCCAGAACTGGCATAAAAGCTGGAGTTAAACGCCCAAACTGGCACCAAAGCTGGTGTTTAACTCCAAGAGAAGTCTCTACATGTGAAAGCTTCAATGCTCAGCCCAAGCACACACCAAGTGGGCCCAGAAGTAGATTTCTGCATCATTTACTCATTTCTGTAAACCCTAGGTTACTAGTTCATTATAAATAGGACCTTTTACTATTGTATTTCATCATCTTGGTTATTCTGGTTCCCCCTCTGGGGCCGAAGCCAATGAACATTATTATCACTTATGTATTTTCAACGGTGGAGTTTCTACACCCCATAGATTAAGGTGTGGAGCTCTGCTGTTCCTCATGAATTAATGCAGAGTACTATTGTTTTTCTATTCAACTCAAGCTTATTCTTATTCTAAGATATTTATTCGCACACAAGAACATGATGAATGTGATGATCAAGTGACACTCATCACCATTCTCACTTATGAACCCGTGCCTGACAAACACTTCCGTTCTACATGAAAACAAGCTTGAATGCATATCTCTTGGATTCCTGGTCCATGCGTTTGATTATCTCTCCTAACAATAGAGCCTTCAATTCCTTGAGATCAGAATATTCGTGGTATAAGCTAGAATCAATTGGCAGCATTCTTGAGATTTGAAAAGTCTAAACCTTGTCTGTGGTATTCCGATTAGGATCTGGGAGGGGATGACTGTGACGAGCTTCAAACTCGTGAGTATTGGGCGTAGTGACAGACGCAAAAGGATCAATGGATCCTATTCCAACATGAGTGAGAACCGACAGATGATTAGACGTGCGGTGACAGCGCATTTGGACCATTTTCACTGAGAGGACGGACGGTAGCCATTGACAATGGTGATCCCCCAACATACAGCTTGTCATGGAAATGAGTATGAATGATTGAATGAAGACAGTAGGAAAGCAGAGATTCATAATGAACAAGCATCTCCATACGCTTATCTAAAATCCCACCAATGAATTACATAAGTATTTCTATCTTATTTTATATTTTATTTATATTTTAATTATCAAAACCTCATAACCATTTGAATCTGCCTAACTGAGATTTACAAGATGACCATAGCTTCCTTCAAGCCAACAATCTTCGTGGGATCGACCCTTACTCACGTAAGGTTTATTACTTGGACGACCCAGTGCACTTGCTGGTTAGTTGTGTGGAGTTGTGAAAAGGAGTTGAGATTACAATTGTGCGTACCAAGTTTTTGGCGCCGTTGAGATCATAATTTCGTGCACCAGTAAACTCTTTCCACTCTCTTTTAGATTTGGTTAGTAAGTGATTGGAGTTGCCATTGTAGGTTGTTTTTGTTATTTTCTATACTCTTATGCATTTTGCTTTTATTGATAGGTTGTTTATTGCATTCATGCTTTGGTTAGAATAGTTGTTGTTGGATTGCATTTTACTTGTAGTATAAGCTTTATTTTTAGTGCATTTGAAAATTTTTCAAAAACCAAAAAGATTTGTTTTTTAAATTTGATTTTCGATTATTTTAGAATGCTTGTAGATTAGGAGAGTACCCTATTTTTGTTCTAAGCATCCGAAAAAAGAAAAAAAAAGGGCATCCGCGCACGAACGTGCTGTGCACGCGCGCCGGTGGTACATCTCACACTCCTGATACAAAAACCAGAGAGTTATGCCCAGTTTGTGCCTATTTTGTGCCTGCGACTCACGCGCAAGCGTGCATGACGCGTACGCGTTGGTCGCCATCTACACATCTACGCGTATGCGTGCCATGCGCATACGCATCGCTTGTCCCGCCTGCCACCCACGCATACGCGTCGGTTCCGCGCCCTGCTTCTCCTATTTTCTGCTCTGTTTTCTTTCTCTTTCTTTCTTCCTTCTTCTTTCTTCCCTTCTTACTTTCTTTCCTTTCTTCTTTTCTTTTCAAAATTCCACTGTCTTATTTTTCTTATTTTTATTTTCTTCTATATGTTGCATTTGAATATTATCACTCATTGCATTTTAATTTTATTTTTATAACTTGTTCTTGTTTTCTTTTCCAAGTTCTTGTTTTAATAATGGTGTTGGATTCTTATATTCAATTGTTGAGAATTTCTTGGTTACTCTTGGTGCTTTGTGACTTGTTTGGCATTAATTGTAATATTTACTCTACACACAAGATTAGTGCTTTAGTCCTTCCTGACTCATGATCCCTTGTTTTTGTACCTCATCATCATTGAGTTAGGATGGGACCAAATGCTCTTATGCTTATCACTAATCTTGTTTGTGTCAATTGTTAATTAAGCTTGATGCAACATGCTCTTCATGTCATGTACCTATGCTTTGACTTTACTCTTACATTAAGTATTAGTTGATATGCCATTTGCCTATATTGCTCTCCCACTTACATGCGTAGCTAACATGTAGTGAGAACCTTATTCTTATTTGGTATTAGCCCCCGCCTATGTTCTAATTGCTTTCATATCTTTGTTGTAGGCTTAATTTTCTTTCTTTTTCTTTCCTTTTAGGTTGGCCACCAAGAAGGAAAGAAATGGAAAAGCTTTTAAATGGGGAAACAAACAAGTTCACCCACACAACCCTTTGAAGAAACTCATCAATTGTAGCAACCCGTCCACCTTGCTCTTCTTTGCATGCCCCGAGGACGGTGCAAATTTTTAAGTGTGGGGAGGTCGTCCGACCGACCTCCATGGGTAACAACTTCCTTTTTCAACACCAAATTTTAATTTTTGTCTTTGTTAGATTAGTTGTTGCATTGCATGATAGATTGCATGTTAGTTAGAATTTGTACATATTTCACCACTTCTTTTTATGTTAGGACTACTTGGTTAGGGTGATGATTTCTTCTCCAAGAAAAATTATTTTTAGGGCACCCTACCAATTTGAAAAAAAAAAATTTGTGTGAACTTGCTTGAAGAATTTATTTTGGAACATGGTTTTTGAACTAAGAACACAAGCATGTGAGTTTTGAGCCCAATGGTGTGGTTACATCTTATAACCACTTATTTTCATTCTTGTGTGTATTATTCTCTCTCTATAATTGTAATATTTGATTTGTTTGATTCTTTATGTCCATTATTCCATGTATACATGCATTTATATGATTGAGGCCATCATTTTATTTAGCTCACTTACCCAAATAGCCTACCCTTTATCAACTATTGTTAGCCAAATTTGAGCCTATTGAATCCCTTTTATTCTTAATTATAGCACATCACTACCCCTAAGTGAAAAATAATAAATGTCCTTAATTTGGATCTTTGATTAGCTTAGGCTAGTGAGGGTGTGTATCAATTGGGTATGGGAAACTTGGGACATTGGTTGAGGTAAAAGTGTAATTTTTATTTTTATTGAAAAATATTGAGAATTGGGTACATATTCATGCACTATATGTAAAACCATATGCATTGATACATTTGTATATACTTTAAAAAAAAGATAAAGAAAAAGAAAAAGAACATATATATATATATATATATATATATAGAAAAATAAAAAAAAAGAGAAAAAGAAATAAAAAAGGAGACAAAAATGTCCCAAAGTAAATTAAAATTCAATAAAAATCAATGCATATGGAATGTGAATTAAAAAGAATGCATGAGTATGTGAAAAAGTGGGAATCATGGGTAGCTAAGTTGTGTATTAGAATTGTATAGGTTGTTATATGTGTTAGGTGAGAGCTTAGGCTAATCAAAGATGGAAATTTCAAGCTCACTTGACCATATACATCCTACCTTGACCCTAACCCCATTACAACCTATGAATAAGTCCTCATGATGAATGTATGCATGTATTAAATAATTGTTGATTGTTAGATGAAAAATAAATCTTGGAAAGCATGATTAGGGGAGAATTGAGTAATTGACCCTATACACTTGAGTGACTTGAGTGGATACACTTCAGGTGAGGGTTCGATGCTCAATTCCTTGTTCCCGGCTTTCATGAGCTTTTCTTCTTGCAAGTCTATTTTGCTTTATTTTGATATTCAAATTAGTAGGATTCATGAATCATCATACTACTTAGCCCTACATGTGCTCATGTGTTCTTGGAAATTGATTTACTTTTAACCAAGTAGGTAGAATCATATTGCATTTAGTGCATTCATTTAGATAGGTTGCATATAGTTTCTTTGCATTGAATAAATGTTCATACTCCTTTTCTTGTCCTTCTTTATTCTTAGCATGAGGACATGCTTGGTTTAAGTGTGGAGAGATTTGATAAACTCCGATTTTGTGGTTTATCTTGTACTTAATTTGGGGGATTTTATCAACTTTTCTCACATTTATTCAATGAAATAGCATGGTTTTGTAATTCTCCCTTAAATTGTGCTTAAGTGCGAAAACATGTTTTTTAGGCCTTAAAATAGCTAAATTTAACTCACTTTAATTCCATTCGATGTCTTGATATGTTTGTCGAGTAATTTCAAGTTCATAAGGCAAGTATTGGATGGAAGAAGTGAGAAGAAAAGCATACAAAGTGGGAGAACTCATGAAGAAATGAAGGAACCATAAAGCTGTCAAGCCTGACCTCTACGCACTCAATCGACCATAACTTGAGTTACAGAGGTCCAAATGAGGCGGTTCCAGTTGTGTTGAAAAGCTAACATCCGGAGCTTCAAAATGATATAAACTTTGTCATAGTTGCCTGATGTATAGGGGCGCGCACGCGCCATGTACGCGTGCATGCCGATGCAGCACGTGGTTCACTAAAAGTGAAATCGTGGCCAGCGATTTGTAGCTCATTTTGGGCCCAATCCAACTCATTTCTGATGCTATTGAATCAAGGATTGAAGGGAAAATGAACCAAGTAGTCATAGTTTAGTTTTCATGATGTTTTAGGGTAGAATTCTAGAGAGAGAGGCTCTCTCCTCTCTCTAGATTTAGGATAGAAATTAGGGTAAAGTTAGATTAATCACTCTCAAATTTCTCTTTCAATTCTTGTTTTGATTTCAATTCTCTTTACATTTTAGTGTTCTATTGTCTTTGTTCTTCTAGTTTCTCTTGTTAATCTCTTATTTTGCTCTCTTTTGTGTTGATGAACAATTGTTGGATCTTGATTTCCTTTAATGCAATTTTATGTTTCCATGCTCTTTTATGTTTATCTTAGTTGTTATTGTTGATTTCTTGTTTATGTTGGTTATGGATTTCCTTTAATTCTTGCATTTTATGATGTTTACTTTTCTTTAATACTAAGTGTTTGATAAAATATTTTTTCTAGTTTTTGAGTAGTTCTCTTGATTCTTGGCCTATACTAAGGGAATTGAGTGACCTTGAGTCATTGGGTCTCAATGATTTGGTGATTTGAGAACCCTTGGTGATCAATTTGGTACTCATTGACACCAACCCACTACTAATCTAATTAGTAGATAGGTTGGGACTTATGGGTTGATGTGATCAAGCCTATTTGACGTACTTCAAGCTTAGGAGTAGATATTACGTACTTAAGGCTTTTGGAAGTAGACTTAATAGGTTGGCCTCTCATAATTGTCAATATATGATTTGTAGACAAGGATGGTGATCTCAATTTCTCATGTCTTAGCCAAGAGTTCTTTCCTTTCTTTTGTTAGTTCTTGTTGTTTACTTTCTTGCTTTTACATTTCCTTGCTAATTACCAAATCAAAACCCCTTAACCCCTTTGTAGCCAATAATTAAACACTTCATTGCAATTCCTTGTGAGACGACCCGGAGTCTAAATACTTCGG
Source organism: Arachis ipaensis (assembly GCF_000816755.2). Taxonomy (NCBI): domain Eukaryota; kingdom Viridiplantae; phylum Streptophyta; class Magnoliopsida; order Fabales; family Fabaceae; genus Arachis; species Arachis ipaensis. The sequence continues at coordinate 33,424,352 of NC_029785.2, read as the reverse complement.
TTAATTCTTATTGGGGTTTGTACTTGTGACAAAACCAAAAATTTAATTTGATTTGAGAGTTGTTTGTTGGTTTGGAGCTATGCTTACAACGAAGTAATTCCTTTCTTTAGGAAGAAAATCTAGACCGACAACAATTCTTGCTATCATCAGCTCCTTAGTTTCTTGTGTTCCTTCCATTTTTGCAAGCTTCCTTTCCATCCTCTAAGCCATTCCTGCCCTATAAAGCCTGAAAACACTTAACACATAGATCACGGCATCGAATAGTATAAAGGGACATTAAAAATACACAATTTAAAGGCTTAGGAAGCAAGTTTTCAATCATAGAACAGAAATAGGAAGGATTTGTAAAATCATGCAAATTGTATGAATAAGTGTGCAATGACTTGATAAAAACCACTTAATTTAGCACAAGATAAACCATAAAATAGTGGTTTATCAAGCTCCTCGGTTCCCACCCCTCTATGCACACCATTGGATCCTTATTTTCATCCCTCACCACACAATCCACCACACTATCTCCCACTATAAATACATTCACTTCCCCACCTTCACTCTTCACTCCCTCCACACTTCCTTCTCCATACTGAAGCTTACATACACCTCCCCATTCTCTCTTCCTTTCTTACTCTCCTACATTCTTTTTCTTGCTTGAGGACAAGCAACCTTTTAAGTTTGGTATTGTTTACCCATTCTATTCATATTCATTCACTCCATGGCTTCTAACAATGATGCATCCTCCTAAAAGAAGAAAAATGAGAAAGCACCCACCAAACCCCAATATAATGAGGAACGGTTCCGTTCTCCTTTCTATAGGCATCAATAGATGGACGGCCAACAAGAGTGTAATTCCTGAGGTGGGATTTGAGATACCAAGAAGTCTCTATCCGGGCATTCGGAGGCAAATTCTAAGGCAAAGGTAGTAATTTCTGTGTGAGCCACCTAGAAGAGTGGGACTCTTGCTTGTCTGAGAGTTCTATGCCAATGCCGCCATGGATGGTCAACTAGAACCCTCCTACTTAAGCTATGTACGAGGTAATCCCGTAGACTTCGGACCCGATACGATCTGATGAGTTCTGAAACTAAGAGACCCTTCTTCTTTTTCTTCTTTCTCACCTTCCACTATGAGTTATGAATAAAGAGTGAGTACCTATCCAAGGTACGATGATGTCCTCAATGATATTTGTGTACTTGGAGCTGAATGAATAAATGATGTTGATGGAAATCCTAATTAGTAAAAAAGAAGTGATCTTGTACCAACCCTAAGAGGATGGTTCAAGTTTTTGAGGAGGTCTATCATCCCCTTGATGCGGATTTTACAAACCACAAACTACCGGTAAGTACACTGGATCGTGTCAAGTAAGACCACGAGAGTTGATTATCGTTCTCATGAGGATTAACGAATTAAGCAAACAATGGTCAATTGATTATTCTAGTCATACTATCAAAAATAAGTGTTTCAATAGTACATAGCATGAAAATAGAAAATTAAACAAAAACAAACTAAAATTTGGTTAAGAGAATAAGATGATATAGGTAGTTAAGGTGTCAGAGATATTCATTCTTTAGGAAAATAATCCTTATGTCTATTTAGATGAGGTAAGCACAGATTAATCATGACGAATCATAAATAATCAAATTCCAATTTTTTGCCAATTTAATTTCTCTTCAACCTAATTAATTGCTAATTCCTTAGTCAATTACTTAAGAAAAAGAGGTGAAGCACAATTCTGATTCAATTTTAAGTAAGATTCAAGAGTAGTCCTTAGGTTGAATTATATGTCACGTATTCAAGCTACTCCTAAACAATTGAAACTCACAAAGTGTCGCACACTCTTTGAAACTATTCCTAGTTAAATAAAAAAGTAGTGAGAAAGAGTTTTCAAACTAATTCAAATATTAATTTTTTCCAAAACAATATTTAGAATCCAAGACAAAGTTCGCACGTTTTCCAACAATTCTAATTCTTTAAGGATGAAGAACAAAAAATTAATCATGAAATAAATAAAAGCATAACCCTCATATAAAATAAAACACTTAGATTAATAATCCATAAAAAGATTAACAAAGCTCCTAACTTTAACCAACAAGATTAGTGGCTCATGCTTTAAAATATGAAAAATGGCAAAAGGTCTGAAGGTCCTAAGGTCCTTTTCCCAATTTCTTTAAGAACCTTATATACTAAACTTAAAACAAAACCTAATCATTAAATTCAAACTAGTTTCAAATCAAATCAAATCTTTCGCATTAAATCTTCAGCTTTGTGTCTTCCAGTTTAGGGCTTCAATGATCAAATTGTGGGCTTGGAGTGTTGCAAAAAGTTACTTGTGGATGCTGGGCATTTGGCGTGTGAAATGCCACCCCATGGCGTGTAGAACGCCAACGTTCTTCTTCCCTTGGGAGCAGCTCTCATTTGGTGTATAACACGCACTTTGTGCGGCGTGTGAAACACCACTCCTTTGTGGTCTATGGAGCTCCCTCTTTCTTGGCGTGTGATACACCCTTATTGCGGCGTGTGGCTGATGCGTGAGCATCTTCCCTATCTTTTCCTAGTGAATTTGCATTTCATTTGTTGAGTTTAATCAAGAATTAATTATCTTTTAGCCACTATGGATGCTACTTTGAGTCATGTGCAATTCTGTTTATTTTAGGCAGCATTTGGCTGGATTTGATGGAGTTTCCGCAGAAAAAGAGAAGAAGGCGAATGATGCTGTCAACCCTGACCTCTCTTCACTCAAACTTGAATAACTAGAGCTACAGAAGTCCAATGAACGTGATTTCATTGGTTTTTGAAAGCTAACTTTCAGAGCTTTCTAACGATATATAATAGTCCATACTTCTTCTCCAACCACGCTGCCAAGGCTGCGCCTAACTTGAGATTTTTCAAGTTAGGCACAAAACATTAATAAGCATACATAAGGATTAGGCCTCCATCAAGTTAGACGCAGCCCATGGCCAAGTTAGGCGCAGCCATCAAGCCCAACACGCCCTTCCTCACTTCATTCACACCAAGTAAGGCGCCAAGTAGGGGTGTGCATGGGCCGGGTGAAACCGGGTTTGATGTGACCTAGACCCGACCCGAAATATATACTGGGCCTATTTATTAGACCCGAACCCGACCTTAGACCCGATGAAACCTATACACTTTCGGGCCACGATTATACCGGGTAAAAATCGGGTGAAAATCGGGCCATTAACACTACATTACCTTGATACTTTCTTATAAGCTAGCATGTGAAAATATCCAAATTTCCAAGACTCCAACCATTATTTGACATGGTAAAATTCACTTAGAAAAATATAACAAGAACCAACTCTTCTCTAAAATTAAAACATAACCATAATCAATACTAATATTTTCTAATAACACCAAATATTTAAATCAATATAAATAACACAATATTATACATTAGCCTAAAATCTTATGCATTTTAAACATAAAACATTAACTTATAGTCTTATAATAACTAATAACACAAAATATTAAGGTTTACAATACTTAAATTCCACATAAGAATAGCCATCATCCATCACTAATAACACAAAATATTAATTGTGTATGATGACCGGGCCACCGGACCGACTTTGGGTGATCCGAGCCATGGCCTAGATCTGACCCGAAATAATGACCGGGTCTATTTTTGAGACCCTTACCCGACCCTAGACCCGGTGAAATCACACCAAAATAGCATCTAAAGTGTTCGGGGCCGGGCCGGGTTTTCGGGCAGGGCCGGACCATGCACACCCCTAGCGCCAAGTTAAGCGTGGATCCTGCGAAGCAAGTCCCCACCCATCAATTGAAGACGTGCTGATTGCTATAATTAATTCTGATTTAAACTTTAATTTTTTTTAAATAGGAAAAGATATTATTTAGTTTTAAAAATTATAATTTAAATTAATTAGGATTAGATATAAAAGGGGATTGGAATTAGTTAACTTTTCATTCCACCTGAGCACAACATTATTCCATTTTAATTTACAATCCTTATTTTCTTTTTACCATGAGCAACTAAACATCTACTGTTAAGGTTAGGAGCTCCGTCTATTTGTATGGATTGATTTTATTGCTTTTTCTATTTTAACTCATGTATGGATTTATAATTTAAGAATTATTTTCGCTCTTTATCTTATGAATTTGGGTGGAACGGAAGTATGACCCTCTTTCTATTTGAGTTCTTGTATAACTTGAAAAAGCTCTTTACTTGAACAACAGCTTGAAAATATATTCTCCTAAATTTTAATTATCTGGATTTAATGGGATACGTGACATATAATCCTTTTATTTTTGGGTAATTAGAGTTTTTGTGGCATATAAAGTGGAAATTGATCATCACCCTCTAATTGGAATTAATTGATCAAGGAATTGGCTGTTGATGAATTTTAGAGGAGACTAGAAAGGTCTAAGGAATTAGGGTCTAGTCACATATAGTTTGCCATAAATTAAATCCTACATGATTAAAATAGTTAATAAGAAAAGTTAATCCGGAAAAATAGATAACTCTGAAACCTTAACTGCCTTCTCCATATTTTATTTCCAACTCATTTACTTTACTATTTTAATTTCTGTACGATTGTTTAATACTCTTTGAATACTCAACATTATTTTCTGCTTGCCTGACTAAGCCAATCACCCAATTATTGTTGCTTGATCCATCAATCCTCATGGGATCGACCCTCACTCACATGAGGTATTACTTAGTACGACCCGGTGCACTTGCCGGTTAGTTTGCGGGTTATAAATTCCGCACCAAGTTTTTGCCGCCATTGCCAAAAAATGATTGTGATTGACAACTACTCATTGTTTGATTGCTGTTTTTATTTAAAAAATAAATTTAAAAAATTAAAAAAATATATTTTGATTTATTTTATTAAAATTTTTTTTCTTAATTTCTAAAATTAAGTTTGGTGTTTCCTAGTTAGTTTTATTTTAATTTTTATTATTTAATTTTTCCAATAATTTCGAAAATTTTTAGTCTTAATTTTACTAGTAATTTTCAAATTTTAGTATTTGTTTGTTTTATTCAATATTTTTATCTCTTTACTCAAGTTACCTCATTGGAAATTCTCTGCACTCTGACGTAGAGAGTTCTATTTTTTTCTCTTGTCTTCTGTTTGTTTATGCGTAGGAACAAAGATAAGGAACCTCTCTTAAACTTTGATCCTGAAACTGAAAGGACTTTCAGGTGACGTTTGCAACAAGCAAGACTTTACAAGGCTGTGGAATCTACTATGGATAATAATAATGCTATTAATGCCAATGTAGCAAATCCGAATGGGGATGATCAACAAAGGAGAGTGCTTGGCTCTTATTCTGCCCTACTGCGGATCTCTATAGAAAAAGTATTGTGGTGCCTCTTATAGCTGCAAACAACTTTGAGTTGAAGCCACAATTGGTCACCTTGGTGCAACAAAACTGCCAATATCATGGACTTCCTCATGAAGATCCAAATCAGTTTATATCTGATTTTCTGTAGATATGTGATACTGTGAAGACAAATGGAGTGAACCCAGAGGTGTACAGACTCATGCTCTTTCCCATTTGCTCTGAGGGATAAAGCAAAGCTATGGCTAAATTCCCAACCCAAGGAGAGTTTGAATACTTGGGAAAAGGTTGTTACTGAGTTTCTTACTAAGTTTTTCCCACCAAAGAAGCTGACTAAGCTTAGGTTGGAGGTTCATACTTTTAGGTAGAAAGAGGGTGAATCTCTTTATGAAGCCTGGAAAAGATACAAGTTACTGACTAGGCAATGCCCTCCAGACATGTTCTCCAAATGAACCCAACTGGATATCTTTTATGAAGGCTTGGGTGAGATGTCCAAGATGAGCTTAGATACCTCTGTAGGCGGTTTACTGCACAAGAAGAAGACACCAGAGGAGACTATTGACCTTATTGAATTGGTTGCAAGCAACTAATATTTATACTCATCTAACAGGAATCCTGGGAACTCTGAGACCTCTCAGAAAAGAGGCGTGTTGGAAGTAGAAGCTGTTAATGCTCTTCTTGCTCAGAACAAGCTTATGTCTCAGCAATTAAATCTACTTATTCAACAGATGGGTGGCATACAAGTCTCAGCTATCAACACACAAAATCCACCTCAAGAGATCTCTTATGACATGACAAGTAATTTTGTACAAAATGAGAATTATGATTATGCTCAATCTTTTTCTGAACAGGTAAATTACATGGGAAGTGGTCCTAGAAACCCCAATAATGATCCATACTCTAATACATAAAATCTTGGGTGGATGGACCAACCTCAGAGATCTCAGAATTTCAACAATAATTCTCAGGGCGGTTTCTAACAGAACAATCATAATAACCGCCAATTTCAGTCCCATCAACAACAACCACCTCAGCAGACAAACTCTCAATCCCAAACAAGATTCTAATTGGGAAATGATGAGGAGTTTTATGCAAGAAACCAAAGCCTCCATTAGAAACATGGAGGTGCAAATGGGTCAACTGAGCAAGCAAATACCTGAGAAGTCTGCAAATACAATTCAAAACTTGGAGATTCAGATGGGTCAATTAGCCACAAAAGTTAATGAAATTGATAAGAGGACCATTAATAGCCTTCCTGGTAACACAATTCCAAATCCAAGAGAGGAATGCAAGGCTATCACCTTGATAAGTGGACAAGTGGCAAGTATGGAAGTACAAGTTAATGAGGAGCCAGTTGAAAAAGAAGCTCCAAAGGAAAAGAAGGACGAAGCAGAGCACGCCCCTCCAAAGCGTGTGGACAACCCATTCCCAGACTCTCTTGACACTTATCCTACATTGCCAAAGGCTCCTGAGTACAAGCCTAAAATGCCATATCCTCAGAGAATTCAAAAGGAGACCAAGGACAAGCAGTTTTCAAAGTTCTTGGAAGTCTTCAGAAAGTTACAAATCAATATTCCTTTTGCTGAGGTTTTGGAACAAATGCCTCTCTATGTCAAGTTCATGAAGGAGCTGTTGTCAAAGGAGAAGCCTTTAAGGGGAAATGAGACAGTGGTCCTGACTAAGGAATGTAGTGCCATAATTCAGAATAACTTGCCAAAGAAGATGCCAGATCCAGGGAGCTTTCAAATTCCATGCACCATTGGGAGCACAAACTTTGAGAAAGCCCCATGTGATCAGGGGGCAAGCATAAATCTAATGCCCTTATCTGTGATGAAGAAGCTGCAAATCCAAAAGGCACCACCCACAAGGATAGCATTATAGATGGAAGACAAATCTATGAAGCCTGCATACGGATTAGTGGAGAATATCTTAGTCAAAGTGGGTAAGTTCTTCCTCCCAGGAGATTTTGTGATTCTTGACACAGGGGAGGATGAGAATACCTCTATAATTCTAGGAAGACCATTCCTAGCCACTGGAAGAGCTCTGATTGATGTGGAAGAAGGTGAATTAGTGCTTAGAGTGCATAATGAGTAACTGATCTTTCATGTCTTCAAAAATATACATTCAGTAGGTGAAGAAGAGAGGTGCATGCATACTGAGCTTATAGATCCAAACCTTCAAAAAACCCCCCTGATAACGAACAGTAGAATCTGCAGCTCAAACCTCCTTTGGTGACAATCAATAAAATTCCTCCTGATATCAAACCTAAGTTTGGTGTCGGGAATGCATCATCCACCAAGGAGGAGGTTCCCAAAAAGAAAAAAGTACCCAAGGGTTGGAGAAACAAAAAGATCCCCACTGAAGGTTTCTCCCCAGGAATGAAAGTAGTGTTCACTAGCAATCCAGTGTGGATTTATACAGTAAACAGAATCCTCTCTCTGGAGCATATTGAGCTACTTTATGGAGACACAAGAAAGAAGTTCAAAGTAAGGGGTGAAGAGCTGAGCCCTATGATCCTCCTCCTTAGAGGAGCTGACCATCAAGCTAGTGACAGTAAAGAAGCGCTTGTCGGGAGACAACCCGATAATTTCGTATCCTTAGTTATTTTTTGTAGTAGTAGTTTTCTTATTTATTTTATTTTTATTGAGTTTTTACTGTTTTTATTTCGTTTTACATGTGTTTTGATCATGCAGCTATTTTAGAACAGGAATCGAACACTTCGAAAAAATTTTGCCTGTCTCCAAATTCAGCATGAGAGAGTTGAAAAAAAAACATGCATGCTGGTCCCCGCAACACCCTTCTTCATCCCTTTATTCCCTTTCCCCTCATTCCCGTGATCACCCCTATCTACCCCCTCATTCATTCTCCATTCAAACCAAGTCTCCCGCTTCTTTTGTAGCCCCCTCTCTTATTTTTTACTTCTCTTGCTTTTTTATCCTTTTATTCTTCTTTCATCACACTATTTATTTTTGTTTTCAGTTCTTCTTTCCTTGAGGACAAGCAAACCTTTAAGTTTGGTGTTGACGCTTCGCTTATGAGTTTTTTGTTTATTTTTAATGGCACCAAAGGGAGGCAAATCATCTTCACGGAGGAACACAACCTGAAGAATAAAACAACTGCTAGAATAACTAAGGTGGTTGAGTTCCTTTTATTTTTTATTCCTTCCCGCTTTTACTATGTTATGTTCCGGTTTTTTGCTATTTTGTTTTATTTATTGCATGATCTTTTATTAGTTAGATTCCTAGATTCTAGTTTAGTTTTCTGTTAATTTGCTTTAATTCTGAAAGATGCCTCATGTATTACCCACTGAGCTTGAAATAAAAAAAAGAAAGAAGAAAATGGGGATCTAATGCATGAGAAATTGAGTTAATTTTAAGAGTAGTCTTATTTACTTAAATGTGGTGGTATTAATTGTAATTCTGAATGAATGATATGAACAGTGCATAGTTAAATTTGAATAAAAGGATGTTGATGTATAAGGAACAGGAATTTAGAGAACTATTATGACTTCTCTGAAATTAATGAAAGTTTAATCCTTGAAGCAAAAGAAACAGCAAAAGAAAAATAAAAGCAAGGTCCAAGGCTCTGAGCATCAATAACTAGGGAGGTCAGACATGATTAAAAGCTCAAAGAGTTATTTCCCTAGTCACATGATTGTGGTGTTCTTGTGTTAAGTAATCCTTGAGACAAAACATTTAGAGTCGAGATCAATTGCATTATGCCAAAGGCTTTGAACACCACTGTCTGGGGAAAAATGTATATATCAAAACTCAAAGAGAGTTTCCCATTTAAGTGCTTGTGGTGTTTCTGTGTCAAGTGAAGCTTGAGACAAAACATTTAAAGTCACGGCTAGACTCAAGGTGTAAAGCACCAAAGAAAAAAAGAATCAAAGAAAAATTGATGTGTTCAAGGGTTAAATTGAGTTACAAAAGATTAGAAAATTCATAATATTATCCGGATTCTAATTCCGAATGACAGTGACATCCTTCCGATTCAAAGGAGAGTGAGATGCCAAAACTATTCAAGATTATAATTGTAAACTCCACTTTAAGAAGAGACATGAGCTTAATCAAACTCTCATTCTCATGAAAATTCACATCCTAAGCCTATATTAGTTTTGGTTGCTTGAGGATAAGCAACAATTCAAGTTTGGTGTTGTGATGTGTGAGCATCTTCCCTATCTTTTCCTAGTGAATTTGTATTTCATTTGTTGAGTTTAATCAAGAATTAATTATCTTTTAGCCACTATGGATGCTATTTTGAGTCATGTGCAATTCTATTTATTTTAGGTAGCATTTGGCTGGATTTGATGGAGTTTCCGCAGAAAAAGAGAAGAAGGCGAATGATGCTGTCAACCCTATCTCTCTGCACTCAAATCTGAATAACTCGAGCTACAGAGGTCCAATGAACGTGATTCTAGTGGTTTTGGAAAGCTAACTTCCAGATCTTTCTAACAATATATAATAGTTCATACTTCTTCTCCAACCATGCTGCCAAGGCTGCGCCTAACTTGAGATTTCTCAAGTTAGGCGCAAAACATTAATAAGCATGCATAAGGATTAGGCCTCCATCAAGTTAGATGCAGCCCATGGCCAAGTTAGGTGCAGCCATCAAACCCAACACGACCTTCCTCACTTCATTCACACCAAGTAAGGCGTAGCCCATCACCAAGTTAGGCGTGGATCCTGCGAAGCAAGTGGCCCCCACCCATCAATTGAAGACGTGCTGATTACTTTAATTAATTCTGATTTAAACTTTAATTATTTTTTTTAAAAATAGGAAAAGATATTATTTAGTTTTAAAAATTATAATTTAAATTAATTAGGATTAGATATAAAAGGGGATTGGAATTAGTTAACTTTTCATTCCACCTGAGCACAACATTATTCCATTCCAATTTACAATCCTTATTTTCTTTTTTACCATGAGCAACTAAACCTCCACTATTAAGGTTAGGAGCTCTGTCTATTTGTATGGATTGATTTTATTACTTTTTCTATTTTAACTCATGTATGGATTTATAATTTAAGAATTATTTTCGCTCTTTATCTTATGAATTTGGGTGGAACGGAAGTATGACCCTCTTTCTATTTGAGTTCTTGTATAACTTGGAAAAGCTCTTTACTTGAACAACAGCTTGAAAATATATTCTCCTAGATTTTAATTATCTGGATTTAACGGGATACGTGACATATAATCCTTTTATTTTTGGGTAATTAGAGTTTTTGTGGCATATAAACTGGAAATTGATCATCACCCTCTAATTAGAATTAATTGACCAAGGAATTGGCTGTTGATGAATTTAAGAGGAGACTAGAAAGGTCTAAGGAATTAGGGTCTAGTCACATATAGTTTGCCATAAATTAAATCCTACATGATTAAAATAGTTAATAAGAAAAGTTAATCCGGAAAAATAGATAACTCTGAAACCTTAACTGCCTTCTCCATATTTTATTCCCAACTCATTTACTTTACTATTTTAATTTTTGTACAATTGTTTAATGCTCTTTGAATACTCAACATTATTTTCTGCTTGCCTGACTAAGCCAATCACCCAATTATTGTTGTTTGATCTATCAATCCTCGTGGGATCGACCCTCACTCACCTGAGGTATTACTTGGTACGACCCGGTGCACTTACCGGTTAGTTTGTGGGTTATAAATTCCGCACCAGTGGCACACCCAATGGTGTCTTGAAGTGATCTTCTGGAAAGTTGCCCAACGTGTAACGCCAGATTTTGGCATGTGAAACGCCACCACAAAATTCACGTCATGGGAGATGCACTCTGGTGTGTAACACACCCCATATGTAGCATGTAAAACACCACTAAAATGCACTAAAATGAAACCTCGAAGGCATGTAAACTTTGCACACCCATAATCTTTGGCATGCGAAACGCCAATTATTCATGGAGGTCATGTGTAGGCACGGGATGCGTACGTATGACAATGCAAAAATCCTCATTTGTGCGTACGCATAGAGCATGAATCTTCAATTTTCCATTTTTTGTGCATATGCATGAATCCTCAATCTTCAAGACTTGTGCATACGCGTGGGTGAAGCGTACACATGAATGCCACTTCGAAGGCATTTCAATTCTACACGGCCACTCTCCTTGGCGTGTAAAACGCCATGCATGCACGTCTAAAATCATTGTATTTCCATGGTGTGTGACACATCACTTTCTTGGCGTGTTGCACGCCTGATGAATCCATATTTGACGATATATTTTGCTTTGATTTGAGTGGATCTGATCATATAAACTCACATTTATTCATCCAAATAGCATGCTTTTGTGTTTTCTCTTTAGATTGTGCCTAAATGTGAAAACATACATTTTTGTGCTTAAATTAGTTATTTTAATCCCACTTTTATGCCACTCGATGCCATGACATGTTTAATGAGTGATTTTAGGTCCTAAAGGCAAGTTTGGCAAGGAAAAAGTGGAAGAAAGCATGTACAAAGGAAGAAAATATGAAGAAAACAAAGGAGAAGGACACATCAGAGTGTGCGTGCGCACGACCTAGTGTGCGTACGCACAAAAGCCACAAAACCATGTGTGCGTACGCACGACAACCTGATAGCATGTGTGCGGACGCACACACTTGTGCGTCCACACACATCCCAGCGCGTAACTCATTTAATGGAAATCGCTGGGGGCGATTTCTGGGCCTCCAGAGCCCAGTTTTTAAACTTTCTGAAGCTGATTCTTCCTATATTAAGCAAGGCCTCACTCCATTTGAAAGGGGGGAGTAATTAAGATTAGATTTTAGTCATGTAGTTCATTTTCTAGAGAGAGAAGCTCCCCCTTCTCTCTAGAACCTAGGGTTTTTAGTTTAATTTTCTTGTAATTTCTATGTTTAATTCTTGTTTTGATCTAGTTTCCTCTACCTTTCTTTACTTTATTGTCTTAATCTCCTTAGTTTATCTTGTTAATTTCTTATTTTGGGTATTTTTATGTTTAATCACACTCTTGTTATTTTAATTTACATTCAATGCAATTTATATTTCATATTATTTATTGCTTAATTGAGTTGCTATCTTTATTTTCCTTGCTTGGTAGTTGTAGCATTTATTATTCCTTGTTATTTTTTATGCTTTATTTTCATACCCACTAAGTGTTTGATAAAATGCTTGGTTGGGCTCTTGCATAGTTTTTTCTCACTTTTGGTTGAGAAATTGTGTGGTTTGGGTGAACTTGAGTGGTGGATGTCCATTCCACATTGTGTGAGGGTTGTTAATTAATTTGGTTTCCCTTGACTCTAAGTGACCCCTTTGTGTTGACTTAGGACTTAGGGATTGAGATTAATTATGCCTAGTTAACTTATCCTCGATGTAGGGTTGACTAATTGGGATTAATCTATACACAATTACCATGTTTGTGGTCTACAACTAGGATAAGAACCCCTAATTATCCAATTCTTACCAAGAGCTATTTTTACCATTTAAATTCCATTTTCATTGCTTTTACTTGATTTTCTTTTAGTTTCTTGCATGTTAAGTTACTTTCTTGCTATTGACATTTCATTTCTTGCATTTTAATTTCTTGCAATCTTTTCCATTAATCCCCCTTGTTCCCTCATAGCCAATAATGGACATTTCATTGCAATTTCTAGGGAGAACGACCCGGGATTTAAAACTCCCGGTTATTTTGTGTTGATTATGACATCTTTTGAATTTACATTTGACTGATGGCCAATTGTTGGGTTTGGACTATACTTGCAACGTCAATCCCATTTTTAGTGTGAAAAATCCAAATCTATGCTTTTGGGCATTGTCAAATTTGGCGCCGTTGCCAGGGAGTTGTAATGGTGCTTGTTATTGGCTATTGTAAATATGTTAATATGTAAATAGTTAGTTTTGATTGATTGCTTGTTTTTGTTAAGTCTTAGGAGTTTATTTTATTTGTTCTTATTAACTTTGGTTTTTATTTTCTTTTTAGCCTATGAATTCTCACCCATGGCATTGTGAGTTTTGTTTCTATTGTATTGTAGGAATTGAAAATTTCAAATGCTTGTTACCTAGATGGAATGAAAAGAATTCACAACAAAATTTGGGTGCATAAGCTTTGGAATCTCAAAAGCCTTAGAGAAAACAAGCTTGGGTGGGATTTCAAAGAGGTTTGATGAGAGCTCTCCATAAGTCCAACTTAAGGACACTAAACCAAAGTGCTAGGTGGGAGACACCACACCATGGTAACATTGTTCTTACCCTTTTTCTTGTATATAATTTTGGTTTATTGCATTTTTGCTTATTTTAGTTTGCTTAGGATTAGTTTAATTTTGAGTTTAGTAGGTAAACTTGCATGTAGGTCATGAAATTCTGGATGTTTGAATGTTTTTTGGGGTTGAGCTTTCATTGAACTAAGGCTTGGTACCTTAGAACTTTGAAGAAAAATTTTTGTGAAACAGGGCATCTGTGCGTGCGCACCATGCTGTGCGTACGCACAAAACTGCATTTTTTGCCACCTGTGCGGTCGCACAAGCTTGTGCGTCCGCACACTCCTTGATATGCCCTCTGTTCACAGCGCCAGCACGCCCTATGCGCGCGCACCTCCCTCTATTTTGTGACCTGTGCGTGCGCACTGCTGTGTGCATACGCATGAGTCTCCCTTCTTGCACTCTTTGTGCGGCTGCACAGATGTGTGCGTCCGCACGCCAACTTGCAACCACTCTGGTGGGAGCGTTTGCACAGCCTGTGCGTGTGAACCCCTGCCCCTTACGCTCTTGTGCGTGCACACGGACCTGTGTGCGCGTGCACACATGATCCTTCATGTCAAAAAAAAGAGACTTCTTCTGTGCGTGCGGACACCCTTGTGCGCACGCACACTTCTCCCTCCCTCTTCTGCCAGGAGCGCTCGCATAGAGTGTGCGAGCACATACCTTTCTTTTTCCTCATCATGTGCGTACGCACACCCCTGTTCTTTCACTTTATGCTTCTTTTCTCCTTTTCATTCTCTCTACTTCTTTCCTTCTTTTCTCTTCCTCCCTCTTCTTCTCCTTTTACCCTATTTGCTACTTGTACTTCCTTGTTTTTCTTGCATTTCATTATTATTTTGATAATTATATTAGTTTTAGTTTGGTAGTTTATTCATTAAATAAATTGCAAGTGTTCGTTTGATGATTGGACTGCTTGTTGCTTGAAGTTTCTACCAATGCACTTGTACTTTACCTTAATTTACTAGCACCTAGTGGGTTTGAATACTTATGTTTTGATTGTACGACTAGGACAAATTATATAAGTTCATTGAATTAAGTGCTTTGAGTTGAAACTTACTTGTTCATTATGATTCTCACATCAAATTCATCACATGCCCGGTACTTGTTTCTTGTTAATGCTTTGCATTTGTTTGAGTGACTTAACTTGATTTTTATCAAGCTTATCACTTTTTGTAACAAGTACCTTTCCATGTGACTTTTTCATTATGTTTCATGATGAATAAGAAGTTTCCGTTCATTAATGGATTGGTTGTTGTTTATTGTGCTATTTTATACCAATTTTGCGCTTTCACTTGCACAATTTCAATAACCAATATCAAATACTCAATTGACTTTTGTGATTACCTAGGATTGCTTGTGCCTAAAGTTTTACTTATTCTTTAATTGCAACCTAGGTTACTTAATTGGGGAACACATGCTATTACTTTTTGAATGTGTGGATACCGTTTTAACCGGCCGTTGTGTGTGTTCCAACCGCACGTATAATTGGAATACATACATGGTTTTCTATCATACCACACTCACATATAACTTCTCCTCAATTGTTATTTATTTGTTTCCACAGCAACCGGAACCCCCGAGCCCACCAGCTGAAGGTGGAGCCCCATAGCTCTTCACCCCGGGATCATGAGCGTGCACGGAGGACCGTGCAGTATTTAAGTGTGGGGGAGGATCGTCAACTTCAAGGGGGGTAAAATTCTTTTCTTACACATTTTGCAATATTCTTTTTGTTATTTTTCTTCAATTTTTGCAATTTTTGTCTTATTTGCACTTTGTTTGGTTTAGTTTGTTTGTATATATCTCTTTAATGCTTATAGTATTATGGTAGCAGATACTTGCATGTTGCATGTTAGATTAAATAAGTTTGGTAAAACAACAAGAAATTTTCATGAAATCCCTTTTAGGACATGCCATTGATTGAATTGAGAAATTGTCTTTCAAACTTGCTTGAAGTATTTTTCATAGAACATAGAAAAGAGCTAGAACAACATACCTTGTGAGATTTGAGCTTTAATTGTATGGTTGCACATCTTCAACCATAAAGTTTGTTCTTGTGTGATAAACTCCTTTTATGATTGTAATCTTTGATTTGCATGATTCTATATGTCCATTATTTTGTGTATGAATGCATGTATATGATTGAGGCCATTGTTTCAAATAGCTCACTTACCCAAATAGCCGACCCTTTTATCTTCCATTGTTAGCCAACTTTGAGCCTATGCTAAACCCATTTGTTCTTAATTTTAGCACATCATAAGCCTTAAGCGAAAAAAAAAATAAATGTCACTTGTTTAGATCTTTGATTAGCTTAGGCTAGTGAGTGTGTTTATCATTTAAGTTTGGGAAGTTTGGAAACATTGGTTGGGATAAAAGGGTGTTTTTATATTTTTGTCAAAATATTAGGAATTGGGTATATACTCATGTATGAATTATGTTAAACCATATGCATTGATGTTCTTGTATATATTTTAGTTCGAAAAAAAATGATGAGAAAAATAAATAAAATAAAAAATAGAAAAAAAAAAAGAAAAAGAAAAGTAATAAAAAGGGGACAAAATGCCCTAAAGTGAAGTCAATAAGAATCAATGCATATGTGTGATTATCAAAAAGAAAATACATGAGTGTGTGAAAAAGTGAAGAATGGATAGTTAGGTTAGCTTTGAATTGTATAGGTTGTCATAGGTTAGGTAGGAAGCTTAGGTTGATCAAAGATTCAAATTCTATCCCACTTGACCATATGCATCCTACCTTGACCCTAGCTCCATTACAACCCATGAATAAGTCCTATTGATATTTGTATGTGCACTAAATAATTGTTGATTGTTAGATGGCTTGCAAATCTTTGAGAAATATGACTAAAGGAGAGTTGAGTGATTAAGCCCTAAACACTGAGCGAATTGAGTGAATACACATCCGGTGAGGGGTTCGGTCGCTCAATTCTATGTTCTTGTGCCTTATATTGTATCTTCTTACAAGTTGTTTGTTGGTTAGTTTTGAAAATCTCAATTCAATTCTTTGGACTTTGATCATAGTGTATTGACTCTTTGCCTTGGCCTTAAGGCTTGTTTCGGATTACTTGGAATCTCTTGTTTGTTTTGTGCCAAACTAAATAGGAACCATAGTGTAAATATATATAGATAGCATTTAGTGTGGTTGCATGTACGTAATTGGTTGTATTGAATAAATTATTTTTCCCCTTTTTCCTTCTCCTTTGATTGTGATTAGCATGAGGACATGCTATTATTTAAGTGTGGAGGAATTGATGAATCCATATTTAACGATATATTTTGCTTTGATTTAAGTGGATCTTATCATATAAACCCATATTTATTCATCCAAATAGCATAATTTTGTGTTTTCTCTCTAGATTGTGCCTAAATGTGAAAATATGCATTTTTGTGCTTAAATTAGTTATTTTAATCCCACTTTTATGCAACTCGATGCCATGACATGTTTAATGAGTGATTTTAGGTCCTAAAGGCAAGTTTGGCAAGGCAAAAGTGGAAGGAAGCATGTATAAAGGGAGAAAACATGAAGAAAACAAAGGAGAAGCACACATAGGAGTGTGCATGCGCACGACCTAGTGTGCGTACGCACGATAACCTGTGCGTACGCACAAGAAGAAAATTAGCATGTGTGCGAACGCACAAACCTGTGCATCCGCACACATCCCAGCGCGTGACTCATTTAATGGAAATCGCTGGGGGCAATTTCTAGGCCTCCAGAGCCCAGTTTTTGGACTTTCTGAAACTGATTCTTCCTATATTAAACAAGGCCTCACTCCATGTGAAAGGGGGAGCAATTAGGGTTAGATTTTAGTCATGTAGTTCATTTTCTAGAGAGAGAAGCTCCCCCTTCTCTCTAGAACCTAGGGTTTTTAGTTTAATTTCCTTGTAATTTCTATGTTTAATTCTTGTTTTGATCTAGTTTCCTCTACCTTTCTTTACTTTATTGTCTTAATCTCCTTAGTTTATCTTGTTAATTTCTCATTTTGGGTATTTTTATGTTTAAGCACACTCTTGTTATTTTAATTTGCAGTCAATGCAATTTATGTTTCATGTCATTTATTGCGTAATTGAGTTGCTATCTTTATTTTCCTTGCTTGGTAGTTGTAGCATTTATTATTCCTTGTTATTTTTTATGCTTTATTTTCATACCCACCAAGTGTTTGATAAAATGCTTGGTTGGGCTCTTGCATAGTTTTTTCTCACTCTTGGTTGAGAAATTGTGTGGTTTGGGTAAACTTGAGTGGTGGATGTCCATTCCACATTGTGTGATGATTGTTAATTAATTTGGTTTTTCTTGACTCTAAGTGACCCCTTAGTGTTGACTTAGGACTTAGGGATTGAGATTAATTATGCCTAGTTGACTTATCCTCGATATAGGGTTGACTAATTAGGATTAATCCACACACAATTACCATGTTTGTGGTCCACAACTAGGATAGAAACCCCTAATTACTCAATTCTCACCAAGAGCTATTTTTACCATTTAAATTCCATTTTCATTGCTTTTACTTGCTTTTCTTTTAGTTTCCTGCATGTTAAGTTACTTTCTTGCTATTGACATTTCATTTCTTGCATTTTAATTTCTTGCAATCTTTTCCATTAATCCCCCATGTTCCCTCATAGCCAATAATGGACATTTCATTGCAATTCCTAGGGAGAACGACCCGAGATTCAAAACTCTCGGTTATTTTGTGTTGATTATGACATCTTTTGAATTTACATTTGATTGATGGCCAATTTTTGGGTTTGGACTATACTTGCAACGTCAATCCCATTTTTAGTGTGAAAAATTCGAACCTATGCTTTTGGGCATTGTCAACGCCCATTTATGCAACCATCTTTGCCTTCCTGGAGCTCTGGCCTGGTGTGCTATGCCCCTGTCTGGCATGTAAAATGCCAGCTCTCTGCCTCATATAGGATGCTTTTCTAGTTGCTTTCTTTTATTTGTGCTTTGCTTCTCTTTTGCTATCCTTTTTCTATATTTAATAAGAAATCCAAGGACTCAAAATACTAATAAAACATCATATAAAAGCACATGATAAATAAGCAAAAAGGCCATAAATTCCATCTAGAAATACCCAAGAAAAGTACTTAAGATGCTCATGCATCACCCCTCCTCCAACAACTCAGAGGTAACTAAGGAGAGAGCTATTCTAATTCATTGCATTATGACTAGTGAAGAGGGGGAGGTGGGGGAAATCATTCCTCCTAACATCCAAAGGATGGCTAAGAGCATTCAAAAGAAAACACCCCAAGCCTCATCTATAAACTATGTGAGCAAGTTGGGTTTGACTTTTATTTTGAAGATGTACCAATGAAAGTGGACCACCATATTACATTCGAGAGCATGGAAAAAGGTAATGCTTAGTCCAAGAATGCAAAGGCCAAGACCTCAACTAAAAAGCTCTTGAGCAACAACAAGAGGTGTGGAAAGCTAGAGAACCACACCCAGAGGATGATGATGAGGATGATGAGGAGGATAGTGAGGAAGATGGTGGAGATGACAACTAAGGTGGTGGAGCTTTATTTACTTTATTTTCTATGCTTTTGTTCCTTCCTTCTTTTCAATTTTATGCAAGTGTGTTATCTTATTTTATCTGATATAATTGTGATTCCTGTCTTTTTAAGTGCTTATCATGACTTGTTCACCTCAATCTATAATTATAATTGTGCTTGCTACATGAAGCAAGTAAGGATCACATGCTAAGAAGAAAATAAAAAGAAACAAGGTGTTGAACATAGAGAGCATAACAATGTTAGTTTAGAAAGCCAAACTAACTGAAATGTTCAATACTTATTGAGAAAAATTATTTAGGGCCTTAATCTAGATTACTATTATGGGATGTTCACACTTGACAAAGCCTTAGAGAAGCAAAATATAATGAATAACAATCAAAGCAAAGGGGTTGAAAGAAAATCTTAAGGCTTTGAGCACCACTGACTAAGGAAATTGAAAGAAAAATAAGATTAAAGAACCTCCTAAGTCAAGTGCTTGTGGTGCTTATGTATCAAGCAAAATTTTAAAAACAAAGCATTTAGAGTCACAACTAATCTCAAAGGTGCAAAGCACCCCCAAAGAAAGAGAATCCAAAGGCTCTGGGCACCTTTGATTGGAATGTTAAAAAGACATTGTGAACTCAAAAATCTCCTCAATCAAGTGCTTGTGGTGTTTCTGTGTCGAGCAAAACTTGAGACAAAATATTTAGAGTCACGGCTAAGCTCAAAGTGCAAAGCACCCAACAAAAATAAACTGTGAAAAGAAAGTAAATAAGCTTGCTTCAAGGTGATGATTCAAGAAAGGATTCCATAATCTAATCCGGATAGAAACTTTGAAATATTATAACCATTTGTGTTGAATTGTGCATAAGTGAAACGGCTAACCAAAACCATGTGAATTGCTGCCAATCACCCTTGCATTTTTAGCCTAAAAACTTTGATGATTAAGGCATGATTCTTTCCTTGCTTGAGGACAAGTAAGAGTTTAAGTTTGGTGTTGTGATGCATGAGTGGTACACGAAATCGTGATCGCACACTTTTCACACAACTCCGTGCAGCTAACCAGCAAGTGCACTGGGTCATCCAAGTAATACCTTACGTGAGTAAGGGTCGATCCCACGGAGATTGTCGGCTTGAAGCAAGCTATGGTCATCCTTGTAAATCTCAGTCAGGCAAATTCAAATGGTTTTGAGGTTTTGATAATTAAAATATAATTAAAACAGAAAATAAGATAGAAGTACTTATGTAATTCACTGGTGGGATTTCAGATAAGCATATGAAGATGCTTTGTTCCTTCTGAACCTCTGCTTTCCTATTGCCTTCATCCAATCATTCATACTCCTTTCCATGGCAAGCTGTATGTTGGGGGATCACCGTTGTCAATGGCTACCGTCCGTCCTCTCACTGAAAATGGTCCAAATGCGCTGTCACCGCACGGCTAATCATCTGTCGGTTCTCACTCATGTTGGAATATGATCCATTGATCCTTTTGTGTCTGCCACTACGCCCAACACTCGTGAGTTTGAAGCTCGTCACAGTCATCCCATCCCAGATCCTACTCGGAATACCACAAACAAGGTTTAGACTTTCCGGATCTCAAGAATGCTGCCAATTGATTCTAGCTTATACCACAAAGACTCTGATCTCACGGAATGGAGGGCTCTGTTGTCAGGAGAGGCAACCATGCGTCGTGAACCAGGAGGCTAAGAGATATGCATTCAATCTCGTTTTCATGTAGAACGGAAGTGGTTGTTAGGCACGCATTCATAAGTGAGAATGGTGATGAGTGTCACATAATCATCACATTCATCATGTTGAAGTGTGAATGGATATCTTAGAATAAGAATAAGCTTGAATTGAATAGAAAACAGTAGTAATTGCATTAATTCAAGAAGAACAGCAGAGCTCCACACCTTAATCTATGGGGTGTAAAAACTCCACCGTTGAAAATACATAAGTGAAAATAGGGTAGACATGGCCGAGTGGCCAGCCTCCCATGGAGGTCTCAGAACGTAAAAGTTACATAATGTGTTCCCGAGATTCCTCTAATACAATAGCAAGAGGTCCTATTTATAATGAACTAGTAACCTAGGGTTTACAGAAATGAGTAAATGATGCAGAAATCCACTTCCGGGACCCACTTGGTGTGTGCTTGGACTGAGCATTGAAGCTTTTTCGTGCTTGGGCTGTTCCTGGAGTTAAACACCAGCTTTTGTGCCAGTTTGGGCGTTTAACTCCAATTCTGGTGCCAGTTTGGGTATTTTACGCCAGAAATTTTAGGCTGACTTTGAACGCCGGGTTGGGCCATAAAATCTCAGGCAAAGTATGGACTATTATATATTGCTGGAAAGCCCAGGATGTCTATTTTCCAACGCAATTGTGAGCGCGCCAATTAGGATTCTGTAGCTCCAGAAAATCCACTTTGAGTGTAGGGAGGTCAGAATCCAACAACATCTGTAGTCCTTTTTCAGCCTCTGAATCAGATTTTTGCTCAAGTCCCTCAATTTCAGCCAGAAAATACCTGAAATCACAGAAAAATACACAAACTCATAGTAAAGTCCAGAAATATGATTTTTATTTAAAAACTAATAAAAATATATTAAAAAGTAGCTAAATCATACTAAAAACTACCTAAAAACAGTGCCAAAAAGCATATAAATTATCCGCTCATCAGTGAGCATCTTAAGTACTTTTCTTGGGTATTTCTTATAGAAATTTGATGACTTTTTGCTTGGTTAGTATGTATTTTTAAGGTTATTCTAGTACTTTGGGTGCTTTGATTTCTTGTTAATTGTAGGAGAATGATAGCAAAAGAGAAGCAAAGCATAAGTAAAAGAACGCAATCAGGAAAGAATCCTCTGGTGGGCGACGCGTACGCGTAACAGAGCCACGTGCTGGACATATCAGAAATCGTTGGGGCAATTTCTGGGCTATTTTTGGCCTAGTTTCAAGCCCGAAAAACACAGATTAGGTTTTAGATTTCTGGGCGATTCATTCATACAACTTTCATTCACATAATTTTAGGTTTTAGATGTAGTTTTCTAGCTCTGTTTAGGTTTTAGGGTTTTTAGCTTTAATTCTTCTCAATTTCAGATTTCTATCTTAGTTTGATTTAGTTTCTCTTCTACTTTTATTTGTCTTAGCATTCTAATTTATCTATTTTCCTTATTGATTATTTTATGTTGCCACTTTAGTTTGTGAATTCTCATGTTAGATTTGATTTTCTATTTATTGTAATTTGAGGTATTTCATATATATTGTTTCTTCTATTATTTCTTAGTCATTGATGTTTGTAATTGGTTGTTTGGATTTTATTATCTCTTATTAATTTCTATGTTTTTATGTTATATGCCTTCCAAGTGTTTGAGAAAATGCTTGGTTGGATTTTAGTGTAGATTTCTCTCCTTTTGGCTTTGGTTGAGTACTTGGAGACTCTTGAGTTATCAAACACCTTTGTTGATTGATAATTGAAAGTTGCTAGTTGATTTGGATCCCTCTAAAGCTAGTCTTTCCTTAGGAGTTGACTAGGACTTGAGGAATCAAATTGATTCATCCACTTGACTTTCCTTCATAGTTAGAGGTTAACTAAGTGGGAGCAATGGACAATTGATGTCACAATTGATAAGGATAGCTAGGATAGGACTTCTAATTCTCATACCTTGCCAAGAGCTTTCTTAGCTATTAGTTTACTTTCTTGTCATTTACATTCCTTGTTCAACCTTTCAAAAACCCAAAAAGATAAAATCCCATAACCAATTATAAGTACACTTCCCTGCGATTTCTTGAGAGACAACCTGAGGTTTGAATACTTTGGTTATTTTTTTTAGGGGTTTGTTACTTGTGACAACCAAATTTTTGTATGAAAGGATTCTTTGTTGGTTTAGAAACTATACTTGCAATGAGAATTCATTGAGAAATTCTAAACCGTTAAAAATCCGTTCATCAAAATGACGTCGTTGCCGGGGACTTGCAAACGTGTGTCTTATTATTGGTTATTGTGAATATTGTGAATAATTTTGCTTTTTCGTTTCTTTGATTAGTTATTTCTAGTTTTAGGAGTTCATTCTCATTAGTTTCTTATTAGTTTTTGTTTTTACTTTCTTTTGTTACTATGAATTCTGACCCCCTTTGGCTATGAGTTTGGTTCAAATTATGTTGTAGGGAATGGAAGCTATAATGAGAACATGCATCAAGGTTGGAGCAATCAAAGATGGGAGGAGCCACAAGGATTTGATCAACCCTTTTCGGCAACAACCTCCTCCAATGTGCCATGAGCAACAACCATTCTACAATGCACCCTAAGACAATGGTTATGGTGGACCTTTTCGTGACAACCAACCTCCACCAATTTACTATGAGCAAGAGCCATTCCAAGGTGCGTACCAAAACAATAACTATGGTGGACCCCCTTGTAGTTACCAACAAGCCCCACCATATGCCTATGAACCCCCTCCTCAACATAGCCTTGAACTTCCATACTCACAAGCTCCTTTCCACCATTCACCTCCATATGACCCTAACCCTCATCCACCACACCAACCACCATACGAACCATATGAACTATACTCAGAACCACCACCTCAATATTTACCATCTCCATATCCTTACCAAGAAGAACCACCTTCCCATTATGAGTCCTTTCTCCCAACAAATGAACCCTCCTATCCACCCCAAGCTCCCATAGATGATACCTTTAGTGTTATTCATCAAGGGCAACAAGAGCTTCAAACCACACTCATCTCTACTTTCACCGGTCTCACTTCTACTCTCCAAGCTCTTATATCCCGTATGGATCCATCCTTTACCCCCAATACTCAGCCATCAAACTCTGGTGCACTTACTTTTCACCCATATCCATCAATCCAAGAGTAACATGATCCAAATTACGCTATTGACATGGAACAAGAGAGAAGGGATCGTCTTAGATCAGATTCACGCATACATACTTCAAGAGAAGTAAGAGGAGGCCCGAAAGGTAAAGGTAGGAGAGACCCTTGAAAAAAGTTGTCAAGAGGTGGAAGTCATCAAGGAGGAGTTAGATTTTGTACTAGAGGAAGCGGAGAAAACCAAAATTATCGAAGAAGAGGAAGTGGTTGAGGACTTAGGAGATGCGGAACCTCCATGGGAATCTCAAGTCATAGAGCCTCCTTCAAAAAAGTTTGAATTTGATGTTGAGGAGGGTGTACAACCTCCAAGGCATATCATGGTTGTAGACTTTGAGGAGGTTGATCATAAGATAGGTTCAATAATTAATGAGTTTTTACCTACAATTGAACCCTCTCCGATTAAACTAGAGGAAGAGGTTAATGTTGCAGAGGCTTGTCAAGAGGTGGAGATCATCAAAGAGGAGCTCAAGAGATTGAAGCATACATTGGCAAGGCTGCCACTGGAGATACCTCCCCCCAAGCCATTACCATCTAACACAACATTCAAGTGGGTAAAATTCTTATCCTTAAACTCTACTTTCCCACTTGAATATGGTCTACTTAAAATGGATGGACAACTTAGAGCTATTTACGATTTTAAGAGTAAATGGGAGATGGTTAGTGGTTGGCAACACCATCCTAGGTTCGATATGGTTGGAAGATCAAGGCCTAATTGCAAGGGTTGGTATAATTCTCAATTGATTGGGTCTAGGAGGATGTTTGGGTGCTTACATGAGAATTCTAAGGCTAAACCACCCGGTTGGAATAATGATGATCCACTTAAAGACGGGTGTAGAAACAAGATTTGGGATCCCGGCATACAAGAGGATCAACTTTGGAAGCTCGAAGCTTGTGAAGAACTTCATCAAGGCTTGGTGAATTTACTTGGAGATGTTAGAGCTTATTGGAAGTCCAAGCATTGGTGGAAGTTTCAAGATGAGTTCAAGCACAAGCCACCATGACACGGAGCTCACCAAATGCCCAACTTAAGGACAGTAAATAAAAGTGCTAGGTGGGAGACAACCCACCATGGTATGATCCTCCTTTTATTAGTTTTAATTTATTTCTATCAGTTTTAATTTCCAGTTCTACATATTTACTTTTATTTTGCAATTATAAAAAAAAAAAGAAAAAAGAGGAATCGACGCGCACGCGTCGTGTGTGACTGCGGAACAAAGAGAAAATGAACAGAGAGTTGCGATGGAAACGCGCGGGAGGGGTGCGTGGCGCACAAGCCACCCCACGTGTACACGTGAAATTTCAACTCACGCGTAAGCGTCAATGACGTGTACGCGTGGGCATGAAAACGGCGTAAAAGTGTGAATTGCACAGAGAGTTGTGTGGCCACCGTGCTGGAAGCGTGCGAGTAGTCACGCGTACGCGTGACCGACACTCACTCGTCAGAATGCATTTTGCGCCATCCACGCGTACGCGTGGACGACGCTTACGTGTCGCATGGCCATTTTTGTTTTCACGCGTACACGTGATGCATGCGCGTGCATCGCGTCCGTTTCTTGTTCCATTCTCATTTCTCCTTCTTTCTTCCTTCTTTCTTACTTTCTTCTTCTTCATTTCTTTAACTTCTCATCTTTATTCTCTTTCATTCTATTTTCTTTTTTGCATTTGCATACTTTCACTCATGGTATTTTAATTTTGTGCATGTTTTTATTTTCTTTTATAAATTTGATACTTTTTCTTCGGTGTTGAATTTTCTTGCTCGACTGTTGAATATCTTTTGTATTATTTTGGTGCTTAGTGACTTGTTTTACACTGTTGGGTGATATTATTTATCTATCAATGCCAATCTTTTACGATACCTGTGTTCCTTTTGCATTGACATGAATTTATACTGTCTTTCATTATCTACTACCTCTTCCCCATTGTTGCAATTTTTGCACTATTGATATGCCATTTGCTTCTACTGTTTTCTCACTTGCATGTTGTAGCTACCATGTAATTGAGACCCTTATTATTTGGCATTAACCCACCCATACTTTATTTGTTTTCTTATCTTTATTTCTGGGTTACTTTTCTTCTTTTTCCCCTTCTTTCAGGATGGCCACCGAGAAGAAAAACGAAAAACTTTTACATGGGGCAGCAAACAAGTTCCTACGCACATTCTTTGGAGAAAAAGCGTCAGTTGGAGCCACCTGTCCACTTGCACATCTTGGCATGCACCGAGGACGGTGCAATCTTTAAGTGTGGGGAGGTCGATACCGACTTCCGTGGGTTGGTTATTTCCTATTTTAACACCAATGTTTAATTTTCCTTGTTAAATTAGTTGTTGCATTTGCATGTTTGATTGCATGTTTGTTTGATTTTGTGCATGTTCTTCTACCACTACTTGGTTGGAATGATAAGTTCTTTTTTAAGACCCTTTTTATAGTATTTCACTCATTTAAATTAAAAAAAAAAATTATTAAACTTGTTTGAAGATTGTAATTTGGAACATGGTTTATAGCTAAGAACACACAACCTGTGAGATTTTGAGCTTAATTATATGGTTACATTATTTAACCATAAATTTTATTCTTGTGTGTTTTCTTCTCTATGATTGTAATCTATAGTTTGTTCCATTCTATATGTCCATTTTTTAGTGTATTTACATGCATACATATGATTGAGGCCATCATTTGTTATTAGCTTACTTATCCCAAATAGCCTATCATTTCATTTGCCTTTGTTTGCCACTTTGAGCCTTCTGAACCCCCTTTTTGTTCTTTATATTACCACATCACTAGCCTTAAGCGGAAAAATAATTAATTACCCTATTTGAATCTTTGGTTAGCTTAAGATAGAGATTATGTGTCAACTAAGTGTGGAGAAATGTGGGAACTTGGGTTGATGAGAATGTGGTGTGTTTTTACTAAAAAATATTGGGAATTTGGGTGCTTACTCATGTGAAATTAGAAAAACCATATGCATTGATATATTATGTTTTCATTCATATAAAAAGAAAAAAATAAAATAAATAAATAAATATAAATGAATAAGAGGACAAAATTACCCCAATGTTAAGTTCAATAAAAAAATGAATAAAAAAATCAATGCATATGAGATGGAATTAAATTCCCAATACATGAGTGTGTGAAATTTTGCAAAAGTGAGATTTTGGGTAGCTAGGCATGATTTTAGAATTATATAGAGTGTGTGTGTTAGGTGAGAATTTAGGTTAATCAAAGATTCATATTATAGCTCACTTGGCCATACATGTATCCTCCCCTTACCTTAGCCCCATTACAACCTTGAACAGACCTCATGATGTTTGCATTTGTACACTAAATATTTATTGATTGGTTAGATGAAGAACAAAATTTTAGAAAGCATGACTAGAGAAGAGTATAGCGGATTAACCCCAGACAGTTGAGCGATTAGAGTGCATATACACTTCCAGTGAGGGTTCAACACTTGATTTTATGTTCCCTGCTTTCATGAGCTATCTTCTTACAAGTTTACTTGTCTCTTATTGTGCGATTTGAATTAGTGGAATCTGATTTATGTTTGTCTTAGAGAATTTGTTTACTTTTAACCAAGTAGATAGAAGTATTTTTGCATTTAGTTACATTCATATAGATAGGTTGCATTTCATAAGTTTTACCATTCCTCTTCACTCTCTTATAGTTTCTCTTGAGCTTAGCATGAGGACATGCTAATGTTTAAGTGTGGGGAGATTTGATGCACCACTATTTCGTGGTATATTTTATGCTAAATTGAGTATATTTTATCCATTATTCTCACACTTATGCATATAAATTGCATGTTTTACATACATTTCCTTTCCTAATTTTGTGCTATGATTAAAAACATACTTCTCTGGCCTTAAATTTGCTAATTTTAATCCTCTCTTATCACCATTCGATGCCTTGATATGTGTGTTAAGTGATTTCAGGGTTTATAGGGCAGGAATGGCTAAGAGGATGGAAAGGAAGCATGCAAAAGTGGAAGGAATACAAGAAGTTGAAGGAATTGCTAAGCTGTCAAGCCTGACCTCTTCATACTAAATCGATCATAACTTGAGCTACAGATGTCCAAATGAGGCGGTTCCAGTTGCGTTAGAAAGCTAACATCTGTGGCTTCAAAATGATATGCAATTTGCCATAGTTGCCATACAGTTACGCAACGCGCACACGTGCATCACGCGTACGCGTGACATTGTGAAAATTCAGTGACGCGTACGCGTGACAGAGCCACATGCTGGACGTATCAGAAATCACTTAGGGCGATTTCTGAGCTGTTTCTGGCCTAGTTTCAAGCCCGAAAAATACATATTAGAGGCTGCAGAGTGGGGGAATCACATTGATTCATTCATACAACTTTCATTCACATAAATTTAGGTTTTAGATGTAGTTTTCTAGCTCTGTTTAGGTTTTAGGGTTTTTAGCTTTAATTCTTCTCAATTTCATATTTCTATCTTAGTTTGATTTAGCTTCTCTTCTACTTTTATTTGTCTTAGTATTTTAATTTATCTATTTTCCTTATTGATTATTTCATGTTTCCACTTTAGTTTATGAATTCTCATGTTAGATTTGATTTTCTATTTATTGTAATTTGAGGTATTTCATATTTATTGTTTCTTCTATTATTTGTTAGTCATTGATATTTGTAATTGGTTGTTTGGATTTTATTATCTCTTATTAATTGCTATGTTTTTATGTTATATGCCTTCCAAGTGTTTGAGAAAATGCTTGGTTGGATTTTAGTGTAGATTTCTCTCCTTTTGGCTTTGGTTGAGTACTTGGAGACTCTTGAGTTATCAAACACCTTTGTTGATTGATAATTGAAAGTTGCTCGTTGATGAATCCCTCTCTAAAGCTAGTCTTTCCTTAGGAGTTGACTAGGACTTGAGGAATCAAATTGATTCATCCACTTGACTTTCCTTCATAGTTAGAGGTTAACTAAGTGGGAGCAATGGACAATTGATGTCACAATTGATAAGGATAGCTAGGATAGGACTTCTAATTCTCATACCTTGCCAAGAGCTTTCTTAGCTATTAGTTTACTTTCTTGTCATTTACATTCCTTGTTCAACCTTTCAAAAACCCAAAAAGATAAAATCCCATAACCAATTATAAGTACACTTCCCTGCGATTTCTTGAGAGACAACCTGAGGTTTGAATACTTTGGTTATTTTTTTTAGGGGTTTGTTACTTGTGACAACCAAATTTTTGTATGAAAGGATTATTGTTGGTTTAGAAACCATACTTCAACGAGAATTTATTTGTGAAATTCTAAACCGTCAAAATTTCACTCATCACCCTAGTATAAACCCTAGAAGAGAAGATGATGAAAAACTTAAAGGAAAAAACTATACTAAAGCTATGTACTACTACTCCCAAGCTACACTAATGTTATGCTATGGTATGGTCTTCCTTTTCCCTTTCTTGTGAGCTAAATGGCTTCAGAAATGGGCCTCCAAACCTCCAAAATCGCAAGTCACGTGAGATTTTATTGAAGGCATGTGCGGACACACAGACGTGTGCATCCGGACACTCTGCTGAAAATCTCTACCCGTGCATACGCACAAGTAGTTGTGCGCACGCACACTAGGCGATGCTTGATTGAACGCGCGACGCGCACTGTAACACCCTACCATACAGAGTCTTATGCTTAAGTCATAATCCAGAGATGGCAAGGTATTACGACCTCTAAAACAAAAATCTAGTACGTATAGTAGTGTGAATAAGGATTATAACTATGAGCCTTTGTAGAAAAAGGGGTAAACAAAAATCGCAACTCGAAAGCGCAACACTCCGATCGATAACGCAACGAGCAAAGGATAAGTTAACGCGAGATTATATATATACAAAAGAGTGTCAAAATGGGAATATCAAAACTCAAATCCAGAAGCGAAGATAACCGGTCCGAGCATAGCAATATATATATACATATAATAAAATAAGGAAACCCCAAAGGAAACCCAAAGGGATACAAATACAGAACCCTATTCTCTAAAAATCTCCTATAAGAGGAGTCATCACAGTTTGTATTATTTAGTGGAGATAAAAGTATCTAAACAAGATATATAAACTGAGACGGAGTCCCGAGAACAAAGGATCTTCGCTAATCCAGAAGTCTCCAGCATGCCTCAGCGAGAAACCTCACGTCCTGCATCTGAAAACCACAAAATCCGCATG
>NC_029785.2:33391056-33393712 GCF_000816755.2 Arachis ipaensis | reverse complement strand
CTAAAGCTAGTCTTTCCTTAGGAGTTGACTAGGACTTGAGGAATCAAATTGATTCATCCACTTGACTTTCCTTCATAGTTAGAGGTTAACTAAGTGGGAGCAATGGACAATTGATGTCACAATTGATAAGGATAGCTAGGATAGGACTTCTAATTCTCATACCTTGCCAAGAGCTTTCTTAGCTATTAGTTTACTTTCTTGTCATTTACATTCCTTGTTCAACCTTTCAAAAACCCAAAAAGATAAAATCCCATAACCAATTATAAGTACACTTCCCTGTGATTCCTTGAGAGACGACTCGAGGTTTGAATACTTCGGTTATTATTTTTAGGGGTTTGTTACTTGTGACAACCAAATTTTTGTATGAAAGGATTCTTTGTTGGTTTAGAAACTATACTTGCAATGAGAATTCATTGAAAAATTCTAAATCGTCAAAAATTCGTTCATCAATGATGTCATATCAGGATATTAAAATTTAAAAACAAGGTCAACAAACATTACTGGGGAAAAAAAACCTTGTGCTGCAGCTGTGTGCAATGCAGTAGTGTTTGACATATCGACTGTCTTTGAAACTTCGGGAAAGGCTTCCATGAGGACCTTCAATATCTCTACAAACCGGAAGAGAGAAGAGGAGTCAGAAAAATTCCAAACGTTAGATTAATGATAAATTTATAAGTGTGATGATCAACAAAAATAAGATTCAAAATGTAAAACCTAGAAAGCTAGCAGATGTAAAAGAGTTATGGCTAATTTGACATAAGAACTCAAATTGGAGAGAAATAATATGTGTAGTTCTATATCAACAAATCCTAAGAAGCGAACTTTCTTTAAAAAAATAACCAAAGAGTTATTATAACATGTTGCACATCATTCATCAAAATGAAGTGAGATAACTGTAAGCTCCTACGAAGTAAAGAGAATTAAGACACTCACCCAAGTTTCCATTTTTAGCAGCAATGTGGAATGCATCAAATCCGTTCTTAGCTTTGAAGCCGGCCAAACTAATATCATGATATTTGATCAATTCCTTCACTATATCAAGATTATCATTTTCAGCAGCAACATATAACGCAGTTTCACCAGAGTTATTTGTCTTTGAGAGCAACTCCTTCAATTCCTCCTCTCCATTCTCAGAGATGATTCCCAGCACCAATTCCATAAGACAAAACTTGAAATCAACTAGAACAAAAGACAAACGGCTACTTAAATTGATTTCCTGAACATAAGGGAATTGCCCATATACGGAGTACGGACAGATACAATAATTGATCTTAGAGTAAGAAAGATCAGATAGCAAATAATAGTATTCACTCTATCTTATAATGTCCGTAAAACCTTTGCAGTTTTCTCAAGTTATTTCTTATAAAAAAATATTATTGAACTGAAAATACAATCTCACACCTTCAAATCTGACTGGCACTTCAAGGTAATTTCAAAGACAGCATCAAGTCCTCCAAGCTCCCTTAGTTTTTCCTTAAAATTTCGACCAGTCTTACATACAACACCAGAAGTTTCTGAAAACAGATTCCCCGTCATTAAGAAACAATATCAACAATAAGAACGATAAAATAAACAGTTCAAAGAATCATTAAAACTAAACAAATTTGGTTATTCATTGTTAATTTCGTCTATTAAAAACATACAACATATAAGAGAAGAATATCTTCAGCCAATAATATTTATAGAGTAAAATCTGGAAGGTGATATACACTACAATACCATAAAGAGAAATGGAAGATAAACAAGCCTTCTCAAAGATCAACAATGCTAACCATTCCGGGCATAACTCTGGCATCTCTATGTTGTTATCAATCTGGAATCTCTTTCTTCGCTGATAGTAAAATAATTGATAAACCTACAACAAGCTCAATCAGCATCAACAGCAACAAGAAGATAGAAACTGCGAAGAAAAATTGATAAACCTAAAATTGGCACAGAAAAATTGAGCCCTAAGCACCAAAATCACAAAATCAGATTATACCTGAAATTCACTAAGGGAGCAAACGCGACAAGAGCGGCGGCAGAGAGAGCTCTGTGACGACGGCTATGAAGGGAGCAGACGCGATGAGAGCGGCGGAAGGAGCTCTGCAACGATGGCGACCAAGGGAGCAGACGCGACAAG
Source organism: Arachis ipaensis (assembly GCF_000816755.2). Classification (NCBI taxonomy): domain Eukaryota; kingdom Viridiplantae; phylum Streptophyta; class Magnoliopsida; order Fabales; family Fabaceae; genus Arachis; species Arachis ipaensis. The sequence continues at coordinate 33,391,590 of NC_029785.2, read as the reverse complement.
AGCGGCGGCGGAAGGAGCTCGTGCGACGCAAGGGATGACAGAGAGATCGTGCGATGCGAATGGCGGCCACGGCGGAAGAAGCTCATGCGACCAGAGAAGAAGCAGCTCGTGAGGAAGAAGCTCGGGTGTCAAGTGTGAATGAACGTGTGTGAATTGTGAATGAAGCTCGAGATTAGGGTTAAGTTAGGTTTATATCAATATTTTCCGATGGAAAATTTTAAATTACAAACGTATTTTTCATCTGTAATAATTTAATAAAATGCAGTGTTTCTGTTTATTTAATTACAGACGGATTTTCTGTCTGTAACTATTTCCTACGAAAAAAATTAATTTTTCCGACAGAATTATCGACGGATTCTCTTTTCCGTCTGTAATTTATGCTAATTTATTTTTTTTGTTTTCCGATAAAAAATCCTTCTGAAATTTCGTCTGTATTTTCGTGGGATAAAATCCGTCAAAAATATCCGTCTGTAATAACTAGTTTTGATAATATTAATAAGAGATGATTAAAAAAAAAAGAAATTAAACAACAAT
>NC_029785.2:33387729-33390891 GCF_000816755.2 Arachis ipaensis | reverse complement strand
TATTATATTTTTTATTAATTAATTTTTTATATATTCATAATATAATTAAAGAAATCACTCCTTTAATTTTTTCTTTCGGGATAACATAAAAGAGCAGGGGGTAAACAGCCCCCATTGCCCATGTCATCTTTTCCATTATTCCACAAAGTAATAGGGATTATATTCGTAGTAGTTAATTGCTAACACCATAAAAGGTGTTCTGGTGTTTAAACTTTAAAGCAAGTAGCAGCTAAGGTAATTAAATATGGAAAGTTTCTGTGGTCAGTATTTTTAACAAAATTTAGCCAATATTTAGTCGACATTAGATCTTCAACACTTTGTTGCATTTGTATTTTTTGGAATTTGTGTACAAAGAGTTAAAAATACTATTGTTGAGTAATTAATAGTTAAAAATAATAAAATTTGCTAGTCTTTTAGTATTACTAATTAAATATTTTATTTATTTTTTCCCTTTGAATTTGCAGATAAGTATGAAAGATACTCCACCAATCGATCAAGATTTTGGTTGAGTAAGCAGTCCAATTAGATGGTCCTACAATGGTAAGAACAAAGATTTTGGAAGGAGCTATAGATTTGTTACTTTTATAACATATATATCATTACTACATGTAAATAGCGAATGAAGAAATATCAAATAATTACGGTTCTAAAAGGTTAAGAAACTAATTAAGCACCTTTTTAGTTTTTAGAGTAGAATTTTCTTTTTGGAAGGATGATTGGTCCCGCTTGATGACACAATCCTCAATTTAAAAATAGGTAAAGCATTTTGTCCTACTCACTAATCACTATGATGTGAAAGTTTCTTCATGGTATAGTACTGCCAGCGTCATGGAACTTTAGTGCGATGAAACTATTTCTTCTAACATTCATCTTTTCTTAAGTAAGAGTCTTTTTTTTGGGTTTATATATATTCTGTATAAATTTTTTTTTCTTTATTTATTTTCCTCAGGATATAGTGTTCTGATTTCGAGGATAACAAAGATTTTTCAGTTATAAAATTTTTTATATCATATATTATGAAATCACTTCTTTTCAAAAATTAAACTCATAGCTAGAGGAAGAAACATTATATCTCTAACCCCCTAAATGTATGCTTTAAATTTAAATTGAAATCAATTCTCAAACATTCTTTCATCTTTTATGCAGTTTTTTTTTTTTATGGAGATCGATTTTAGCTATAAATTTTAGAAACAAAACAAGAGTAAGAATGATTTGTACCATAAAATATATATACAATTGATAGATAGAAATTAAACTTAAAAAATTTAGTTTAACTACTACAAATAAAAATGTCAAATAATCTAACTCAATTCATTTAGGTTCATGAAATAAAAGCAAACTCCACTCATTTAATAACGGTTCATGCGTTAGTGGATGTAGGTATCAAAAGAAAAGAAGCGTATACACATTTTTTTCTTCATAATTTTCATTTATCATTATATTTTTATTTTGTTCACGGTATTCTGCAATTCGACATGTTAAGGATTAATCCATGACGAATCTGAATTCCATTTAAGTGTCGAATCTCCGACACTTGCTTAAGTCAACGAATGAGTTGACCATTCGACCAACCCAAGTTGGTTGGATAAACCCTGTTCATGATATTACTGCAAATGCGCTAATTTACTCATGATTTTATTATGTTTGATTATGGAGGAAAAAGTAGGATGAAAATTTTTATACATGATTTTGATACGTAAAAATTATACATATGGTTTATTTATGAAAAATTTTAAACATAGAACTTTATTTGTGTTGTGAGCCAATATTTTCAATCAACAATGACATTTGGATTGTCGCTCAATAAAATCGTCAATGTTCAAAGCTAAATGAGTTGAGGCCAGATAAGATTATGCTATTCATTTTTACGATAAGCTTAAGGAAAGGGAAAAGGAAAAAATAGAATGAGAAAAAAAAAAGATGGAAATGTATGTAACTTCGATGATTTTTGTTTTCCTGTGCTACAGATATATATACATACGAATGTTTGACTTCCAATATAGACTTTGAATTTATTTTTTATTTGAATTAAAAAAAGACGAATTTCAAATATATTATCAGTTTGAAATTTATCTACATTATCATTGAATTATGTGTCAATTATAAGAATAAATATGTGTATGCTTTCTATTTGGCTTATCTTTTCATCTCATTTCAAAAGCATAGCAATTATGTGAAGTATATATATCACCATCAAATTATAAGCATAAATAAGAAAACAAAGAGATTCAAAGAGATGAAAGAAATGAGAGGGAGAATATACGGTAGCAGCCCAAAAAGAGTAGTAGAAATTGTAGCTAAGCTATATAGCAGCTTTAAGACACTGTTCATGGAGAATAATTTTGTACTTGAAACAGTCGCATTCGCCTTGGACGGGTCAATATTGAATGATTCTACTCATTAGTTTGTTTGAAAAAAAAAATAAATAAAATTATCAAAAATTGACTTTGATGAAATTATGTTCACAAACTCTGCTTTTGCTCCGGAAAAAAAAAACTCTGCTTTTCCTAATCATTTAGGACAAACCTAGTCATCACTCGTTACTAAGCTGCTTTTGCTAGGCATTATAGTAATTTCATTGTGAACTTTTTGTTTAATTTACAACTTAAAATTTATATTGTTGCAGTTTTATGCGACTCATTACAATTTTGATGTAACTATATGCAAGCAAATCATGTGATTCTAAACTGTGATTACCGATAAATGCAGCCAGGGACAACACAATATTACTAACATGGATGAATTGAAGCTGAAGTTGCATGTACGTATATCGGAATATAGGTACGGTATCTATACGCGGTACGAAGAATACGGATATGGGATACGATAATTTTAGAAAAAAAAAAAGGAGTGTTAGGAGGCCAGTAAGTTTTGTGATTTGTAGTCATTAATTAATTATTATTGGTATTTTTAATGGTGTGAGATTTCATCCAATGGTGTGGGATTACTCACTTTTCTTTTGATGGTTAAGTGTTAGTCAGATTTTAATAAAAGTGCTAGCTTTTTATACTTTCACAAAAAAATATATGAGTGTATAAGTAAATTTTGCAAATTTTTAAAAATAATGATATTTTTTAACTGATAAAATATGTTTTTAGTCTAATTTAATTGATCTTAAATTAACAAATAAATATTTAAATAGTCTAAGTAGTAAATTTAATA
>NC_029785.2:33372703-33387719 GCF_000816755.2 Arachis ipaensis | reverse complement strand
GTAATTTTGAAATAAAATAAATAAAAAAATTTATTCAAAATGACGAAGTTTTTGAGTAATTTAAACAAAAAAATGTATCTAATAGTATCTAATACATACATACTCAAAACTACTTTAGACTTAAAAAAAAAAGCCATTTGTTAAATACGTATTTGGACGTACTCAAGCATACCCAACGCGTAGCAGTGCAACGTAGCAGAGAGCAGAAAAACATTATAAGAGTGAGTGACAAGTTATGTTCATGTGAAATGGCGGGAAGTAAACTAATAAGAAAACTATATACATATATGGTTATGGTGTGAACTGGGTTTTGAAGTGGTGGGCCATTTTTCCTTGGAATTTTTGGGAGCACTTTGGGACAAGTTATCTCATACTTTCGGTGTGTTTTGTGCAATTTTGGACTGTTGGTTCCCCTTCCCTTCTCTCCCTCCAAATGCTATAAATATCACTCCACCCATGCCTTATGCTTTTACTACTCAAATTGTTAACATACTACTCAAATTAAACTTGTTTTGAGTTTAACCAATTTGTTTTCCTTAATTTTCTTGTTTTGCAAAAAATAATTTATTAGAGGTCAAAAGTAGTTGGTGGTTGAGTTAGAGTAATTTGAACTTTCTGGGTAAGTTAGTTCATTTTATCATTTGAGGGTGGGGTGGTTTGGGATTAGGATAGTGGTAGAGATAGTGTTATTCCAAAGAGAATGATCATTATTGCATACAATGGTTGCCGACTACTGTGGAAGTATCACTTGAAAACTATTGTTATGCACAAAAGCTTCTATTTTTGGATCTTCCAAATCTTCAATACATATGGGCATGCCACTTAGCATCATAAAGTTTTGAGCTTTCTTGCTGGAAAATTGTGGGTTTATTTTTTTGGTTACTCTCTTGCTATTAAGTTTTCATAAACTTTGGTTGGTCTTTTTTGTTCTTTTAATCATAATGGGAGGGGCATCACTGCCACCTGGATTTCGTTTCCACCCAACAGATGAAGAATTATTGGGATATTACCTAAAAAGAAAAGTGGAAGGGCTTGAAATTGAGCTTGAGGTTATTCCTGTGATTGATTTGTGCAAGTTTGATCCTTGGGAATTGCCTGGTAATTATTAATATTAATCACCTTTTCAATTTTGATTGTTCATTCTTCTAAGGATAAATAAATAAATAAAAATTTACGTGCAAGTCCTAGCTGCCTAGTATACCAAAAACAAAAGAATTTAAATAGTGCTAGAAACTAGAAAGCAATGTTTTGTTTATTTGTTCCTCTTTTTCCTTTTCTTACTTCACTTTTTCCTATAGCGGTTAATCATTTAAAAAGCCAATCCAATAAGGTTTATTTTCTTTAGTTAAGCTTTAAAAAGACAACGCAGAATCTGAAAAAGGACTACCTTCAAAAAATGTAATGTATTTAGTTTAACTTGATAATTACATCCTTAGTTGTTTTCACGATTTGAACTCGTAAACTTGAATTCACATAAAGACAACTCAACCGTTGCTACAACTACAAAACTCCCTGGATGCTTTGCTGGTTTTCACTACATATTTTTCATAAAATGTAAGCACATGATTTATTATATGACACGTTTTTATCATAGCTAATATGACTTAATTAGTAAGATAAAAGTTAGTTAGTTATTGTACATCATTTTAATAAAATAATAGTTCTATAATTTATTTTAGCAAGAAAATTTTGAGAAGCCTAATTTGTGTTTTTGTGAATGCAGAGAAATCATTGTTGGCAAATAGAGACATGGAATGGTTCTTCTTTTGTCCAAGGGACCGCAAGTACCCAAATGGATCAAGAACTAACAGAGCCACCAAAGCTGGTTATTGGAAAGCCACTGGAAAAGACAAGAAAGTTGTGTGCCAATTTGATACTCCTTCCACTGTCACAGGATATAGAAAAACCCTTGTCTTCTACCGTGGCAGAGCCCCTTTAGGTGACAGAACTGATTGGCTCATGCATGAGTATCGCCTCGCCGATGATCTCGGCCTATCATCTACATGTTTTCAGGTACATACAGATGTTTTCATGTGAAGATATATAAACAGATTATTATGAAAAGTACGTGTCAAATTATCTAACTGTTTTCAACTATCATTGCAGGGTGGTTATGCCTTGTGTCGGGTTATTAAGAAGAATGAGAAGGTGAACAATGAGAATGACGCGTCAATGAGATTCTCCAATGAGCCCTTCGCCATTTCTGCTGATGCTTCATCCTCTCAACCAAGTTATTTGAACAATGAGAGTGTTTACTCAAGCCCCAATGCTTCTCCACACAATGTGGACTCTAACCAAGCTTCTATAAACACCAGTTCTTCATCAGAGTTTTGGGTGTCCCCTGATCTGATTCTTGATTCTTCAAAGGTGTTGCGCCCTTTTTGTAGAATACTAGTTGCTTATTATTTAATTCTTTCAATTATTATTACGTATTATTTTATATAATATATATTTTATTTTTATTCTCAAAATTTTTTAGATTTGTCATTCCTGACATTTCTTTTTTTGCTTAAATTAAATGCAGGACTACCCGCAACTACAAAATACTTTTACAAGGTGTGACATACCAAGTAGTACAATGACACCATGGCTCTCATTGGATCAACCTGAAATTTCATCTAGTTCATCATACTCAAATTTTAATGGGTAACTTCGATTTTCCGATGATTTCAATATGATTGGCGGCATGTCACCTTACTCAATACAAGAAGATTTTATGTACTTTCATGGAAATGATGGGGATGTTTCTTATGGAAGTTATGATCATATTAATTCAGTTGAGTATCCTGAATACTTCTGAAAACAAAGAAATATCATTCTACAAGTTTTCTTGATATGCAAGGTGTCAAGACTGAAGTCGCTAGCAATCGAAATTTCAAGCACAAACATAGTTTAGATGTTAGCACCAAAGAGCGAGTTACGATTTGGAAAGTAAACTGCACAATTATAACATTATGGGGGTAAAAGAAAATCAAGGGTTATAAGGTACAATACTAGAATGATTGTGCGCATTACTATTTAAAGTGTAATTGAAGTTTAAAGGAGCTAAATCTTGGGATCAAATTCTTGTGGGGGATAGTTATTTTAGATGAATTTTATTTGGTGTGATCTGATAAAGATTGCCTAAGACAACTCTTTTTAATGTATGTCTTAGAATTAAGAGTGATAAATAATGTGTACAATACTCTTTTTATGATGTCATGTAGGATGCATAGTATCATGTTTACTTGTCTGTCTCTTATCTTGTTCACATTGAGTAATATACATGTGTGCTTTATAATATAAGCTTGTACAATGAAAGAGAGCTTCTTCACATAAATCTTTGGCCTAATTAATTACACTTTACTCTCTTAATTTTAAATCATGTATGTGAACTTCAATTCATGAACTTAAAAAATATGTAAATTATTTAAAGGTGCAGAGTTACTATGTTCACAATGTTTTCATCAATTATATTAACAAAATTTAGGGGGATGATTTGTATATAATCCAAAATTTAAGAGGATGCCATGAACTTATTTTAAATAAATGCACATTGAAAAACATGGGAGGTTAATTTACAATTTTTAAAGTTCAAAAAAAAAAATTTGTGTTTGTTTAAGGAAATAAATTGTAATTAAGATTTATACTTCTTAAACTCCATGTTCCCCTATTATCTAGTGTCGGTCTTTGTTTATGTTCTACTCAAATTCTTGAATAATAAGTTGGCTCTGTATTGGACACTGAAACATAAATTTGCTGGTCACATTATATCAGATTTAGTAGCAACAGGATCAAGAATCTCTTATATCATATCTCAAAAAAAGTGAATAGTTCTACAGCTCTTTTAGTTGAGCTTTTTTTTTTTCGTTATTATTATAATCTAGTTTTGACACAAAATAAGCAAATCTAGAAACGAGGTAATGCTTAATTATTGAAAAGCTAAAGTTGAAGACAGAACTAGATTATGCATGGGAACAACTAGACTCCTTGGTTCACCTTTCAGTCACTATAGCCGCCATATATATTTTTTTGTGATTTTTCTTTCTTGATAAAATAAAAGATAGAAAAGGAGTTTGCTCTAAGAATTGATAAAATATTCACTCGTATAATTATTTAAAGAATCATCCAATAAACTTTTTGGTGCTAATTTTTTTCACAGTAGTAGCTAGTGGTGAATGATTAGGTTTTAGCAACTTTTTAATGGATCAACCATCATCAAACAATGAATATTTTGCATATGAGAAATGCTGAAAAAGTGTGTTTATAACTAATTTTTTATTAAATCTCTAAATAGTTATTGTTATTTTTTAAAACAATAATAATAGAAAATTTTGTTTTAAGAAAACATCAAAATTTGTTATGACCAACACATAAATTTTTGGAAAAAGTAAATAAAATGCATAAATAATACAAAAGATGTGAAAGAAAAGAGGAAAAAAAAAAAGAAAACAGAGAGACAAGAAAAGAACAAGACAACAAAAGAGCAAAGAAAAAGAAAGAATAAAAAATACAATAATAAAGAACAAGAAGAAAATAAAAAAAAAACTTAAGCAATGAAAAATCAGTGACCCTCTCAATGATAGAGAACTATTGATGCCATGAAAAATGCATTATATTTTATTTAATAAAAAAATTGAAGTATAATAATTATACGATGACAAAGAAGTGTTGTGTTGTCATTAAAATGAAGAGCTGTCTACGAATATATAGAAACAAAGAAGTCCTTGATAATAGAAAATTAATTAAAAATAATAACGATATTAGATGCATGGTGTAGATTTTTATTTAAAAGTAGTAGCTGAAATAAAGGTGTAGGTGAATATTTTGGTACTCACTACTATTGACATATTTATATATGGGATTTGGATCCTCTAAAGTTTGAATTTCACTTTAGAGAGTAAAGTGTGATCTCTCACCATTGATTTCATAGGTGAGACCAAGAATAAATATGAAAGAGAAACTATTCAAGGTAGAAGATCACACTTTACTCTCTAAAGTGAACTTCAAACTTTAGAGGATCCAAATCCTTATATATGTGGATTTGTTGCGGTTGAAAGCATGAACAAGCTAGTATGGCTGCATATGGATCGGATAATATTCGTATATTTACGGTAATTATCTGTATTCGATCTGAATTTTGCAGATATTATTTGATCCACATTATGGTAGGATCGGATTGCAGATTTAGTAGTGATATTCGCGAATCCGATTTGCAGATTCGCATATCCATAAGTCTCATATAAATAGCGTAGTAAACTCTAATGTGATATAAATTTTAGTGTGTTGTTTTATGAAATCTTGTTTTTAATTTTTTATGTTTTACTTCAATTTAGAATAATTAAACTTAGATCTTGTATTTTTTTTTTTGTTATTCAAGAGAATTTTTATTAATAATATTTTAGGAGTAAATAAGTTTAAACAAGTAAAAAAATAGATTTTCTGAACATTTTTTTTTGTAAAAGCAACCAAACAGGATCTTAAAATAATTTTTTTAATTATGTATATATATCCGATATCCGATCCGACCTAAAAAATACATATATCATATTCAATTTGATCCGATATGTGTGTGTGCATAAGAGAAGTGAGTGTTATAATTTTTTCTTGTAATTGAGAGTTTGCAAATTTTCATTTAGTCATAATATTTTCAAAAGGTCTAAAGATAATTACTGTATGTAGTTTCATCTTCTTTTTTTTCACCTTTAAATTTTATTTGCGTTATGTAACACTCTTATTACTAGAATGTTACGCTTACGGTTACGCTATTTTGATAATGAAGATATTACAACAATTTTTATATATATCTTTACATAGTAAAAGTCTTTAGCTGAAAAACGCATAGAGTTTTCTTTGAAAAATGAAAATACTTTTTCATTTTTACAAACATATATACATACAAATTGATCTTTTTTAAGGTTATTTTAGTAATTTTTACCAATGATTGATACGAAATTTTCGTATAACTACCGGCAAATGCATCGGATCGCATCAATAATACCACGGTGAGTGGATTATTGTTTCCATGAGGATTAAGGAATTAAGCAAGTAATGATTGATTGAGTATTCTAGTTAGACAATTCACAATTTGATGATGAGCAATTGATAATAGAAGTATGTAATTTAAATGATTTGAGCAAGAAGTAAATGAAAGCAATAAATGACTTAAAAGTAAATAACGAAAATATAAATTATTGAAAATTTAAATTACAAGAATAGTAAATTGTAAGAATGTAAAGAGAGTAACGTAAATGAACATTAATTGAAAGCAATTAATAATTCAAGGGAATAAAAGAATAATGGGAGAAACATTGGGGTACAGAGATATTAAATTCTCTGGATCAAATAGTTTTTCTCTCAACTTCAATTATGCAATAATTGATCTCTTAAAAAATCATAAGTGATTAAATTCTAATTCCTTAGTAATTCAATCTCTCTTAACTTGATCAATTGCCAATTTCTTGATCTAATTGCTCATGAGAAGAGATGAAACTTGTTCTCTGATTTAGAGCCACACAATCTCATGAATCTAGATGTTGGATGATTAAATGTCATGTATCAAATCCAAATCTAAAATCCCAAGAATTGGGAGAAAGAATTTCAAGCTTAGTTTCATGAATTCACTTTTCTAAGTGATCATAAAACCCAATTTAGATTCAAACTCTTTTCTAAGAGATTTGAATCCCTGAAATGAAGAACGAAGACTCTTTTTAAAGAAGCAAATGAAAGATGAATTGAAGGTAAAAAGTAAATCACATTTGATCTATTAAATTCAATAGAGCTCTTTTCTACAATCAAAAGAAAATTAGCTACTCATGACTTACAAAATGTGAAAGAAGTGAGAATGAAGTAAGTAGAATAAATGGTAGGAGAAGTCCCTTGGATGAGGCTCTCTCATCCTCTATTTATAACCTATTCTAAATTACAAATTCAAATAAAATTTAAATTACAAACAAATAAAATTTCTTACTAACTATTACTAGAGATCTTTCTTGCTTCAATTAAGTCTTGAGCCTTGTCAATTGTTATGATGGTTGTGGTTTCATTAAGTTGGCTTGAGGAGCAATTGTTGTGTCATTGAATTATCAAATTAAGCACTAAATGTAGCATATAATATGCTTTATTCATGAACCAAAATGAAGCTTAAAACATGGGCCAAAAAAGTGTGACTTAAGTTGGAATATAAGGCTTTAAACATGGCTTAGAGGACACAAATTCAAGCTCCTTTGGACCATGCTTCTTTGAAGGCGTTGCTTGAGAGAGGCGCTTCACATTTGTTGCCTTTGGTGGCATTGGAGGCGCCAATTCTTGGCAACAAACGGAGCTCCCTAGTGGTGATCTCCCTTGGCGTTGGAGATACCAACTTAAGGGGGGAAAAGGTGGTGTTGAAGATGCCCAACTTGAGGGGAAAAAGGTATATAAGACGCCATGAATTTGGAGGAGGAGGAAGCATTAGAGATGCCACCAAATGAGCTCCCTAGAAGTGTGCTTCCTTTGGTATTTGAGGCACCATCTCCTTGAGGAAAGAAGGGCGTTAGAGATGCCACAAAAGAAGGGTGGGACTTGTAATGCGTGAGCATCTTTTTCTTATTTTCTGCTTATTTTAAGTAGAATTTAATGAGTTTTAATCGTATTTTAGTGTTTTAAACTTCTTTGGATGCTACTCTGAGTTTTTTTGGTGTTTTAATTATTTCAAGTGAAATTCAGATTAGTTTGGAAGAGTTCGTGCAAGAAAAGAGAAGAATTGGAAGCTGCCAAGCTGGCGCTAAATGCGGACCTGGGCGTTTAGCGACAGCAATCCAGAAACATGAAGGAACTCTCTACCACCTAGGGCGCTGAATGCCAAACCTGGCATTTAGCGCCAGCAAGCCAGAATGGATGGGAGCGTTTCTGCCTCCTAGGGCGCTAAATGCCAAATCTGGCATTCAGCGCCAGCAATCCGGATCCCACTTTCACAAAAGGAGCATCTTTAGTTGGATTTGGCTTTTAATTGTTATCTTTTATTTTATTTTAGTTATTTTATTTACAAACAAAATCTTTTAGTTTTAGAATTTATTATTTTATTTTAGTTTCAAATCAAATTAGGTTAGATATAAAAGGGAAAAGATTCACCTCTCAAGGGATCTTCTCTCTTCTGCACTTTCACAATTTCGGAAACCTAGTTTTTCTCTCTAAGTCATGAGCCATTAAACCTCCTCGGTTAAGGTTAGGATATCTGTTTATTTCTATGGATTAAGATTATTATTTTTCTATTTTAATTATTGTATTGATTCAATTTCAATAATTACTTTCGTCCTTCATTTTATGAATCTGGGTAGATCAAAAGAATAACCCTTATTCTATATACGTTCTTGTGATTCTTGGAAGAGTTATCTCATTTGAACAACAGTTTGAAAGTAAATTCCTTCTAAATTGTTAATTACTTGAACTAATCGGGATACGTGACATATAATCCTCTTAGCTTTGGGTAATTAGGGTTTTTGTGGCCATAAACTAGAATTGAACTTAACCCTCTAATCTATATTAAGTGACCAAGACATTGGCAGATGATTGGGTTAGAGGAGACTAGATCACTAAGACATTAGGGTTTAGTCAATTACAGTTTGCCATGAAATGAATCTTGTATGATTAAAATAGTTGGTAAGAAAACTTAATCTGGAAGAATAAATAACTCCGAAACCTTAATTGTTTTCTCATACATATTTCACACCACTTCTATTGTTTGCTATCTAATTCTCTGAATTTACTGTTTAATGCACTTTACAACCCTCAAAACACCACTTTCTGCTTGCCTGACTAAGTGAGTCATTCGACCATTGTTGCTCAGTCCATCAATCCTCGTGACATCGACTCTCACTCACCTGAGGTATTACTTGGTATGACCCGGTGCACTTGCCGGTTAGTTTATGGATATATGAAATCCGCACCAACTTGAAGACTCCAAGTGAATGGAGTTAGAGACGCCGATCATAATGCTTGAAATAGAGCCCTCAAAGCTTGTACCATTCTACTTGTTTGTCTTCAAAACAATGGTTTTACAATCCTCCTTTCTTGATCCTCTAAAGTGGTGCTTTAGAAGTATTGATTGATTGATTGTCTATTAATACTTTTGTTGCTTCTTTTTCCATCAATTCCTACAAGAATTCACAACTCAAGGCAATTAAAGTAGTATTCAATTAAAGCACTAAAGACTTCAAAATTGAGCATAGTTTGTTGACTTTCTATATGAAATAAACAACCAAAACAACTCATGATGAATATGCATCAATGATATAAATAGAAAATTTAGGAATTTAAGGTTTTCCACAAACTCTGAATGCTTGAACAGTGAACACACTCACACTCACACTGAACCTCCCCTAACTTGATTACCTGACTCTCGTCTCTCAAGCTTTCTTCGAATTTTAGAGCGTCGACGGTGGCAGCAGCGATTCCATCACATAATTGCAGCGACGCGCTCCTCGTTCTTCTAGTAGCTGTCGTCGTCTCTGTCTCCCCCAAAATCTCGGCAGCGGTAAGCATTTCTCTCTCTTCTGCTCCAGCTATTATCATCTCGTCCCTGTCTCTCTCAGACTCCCGACGGCACGTTTATGTCTTCTCTCTCACAGCTCATCTCTGCTCTCTCAACAGCGACAAGCGCTCGTCTCTCCTCTACTCCAGCTATTGTCATCTCATCCCTGTCTCCCTCGGACTCCCGGTGGCGCACTCGTGTCTCCTCTCTCACAGCCGGTGGCGGCAAGCTTCTCTGGTAACTGGTAAAGTGGTAAGTTATTTTTTTTTCTTTTATTTTTCTGTTTGTGGAAAGGATAATTGATGTTTTGATGATTTTGTATTTCTATTTGATTTTTGATTATGTTTATTATTGATTACTGGTTCTGTTTGAATGTTTGATTACCATTACTAATTTTGTTTAAAGATTTTCTTACAAAAATTACTGATTCTGTTTGGATGTTTGATTACTGGTACTGATTTTGTTTAAATATTTTCTTACTATTTTTTTGTAAGTGATTTAGTTATTGATGTTGTAGGTAGTAGTTACTGATTGACTGATTCAGACATTGTGATATTGTTCTGTTATTTAGGTTAAGTTTTGGATTCTGAAAATATAAAATCCTGAAAACAAAGAAAGATCTGAAGTCTGCAGAAGACATTACAAAGAAAAAGACAAAGGCAACAATATCTAATGTGTGGAGATTCTAAGAAAAAATAAAATAAATATAATTAAATTGTTCGGAATAGGTTGAAAATGATAAGAAGTATTAAATTAGAAAATTTAACGAAGGAAGTAAAAATCTAGCGTAAAAATCTGATTTATCGCGAAAGGGCGCATACTGGCTTAAATTGTCCGGCATTGCGAGTGAGAAAAAAAATTTAATTATGAGTGAATAAATTTAAGAGGTTGAATTTTATAATTAGAGAAGATAAAAATATTTGGAATAGAAAAACCTGTCACTTATTTTAAAGGTTTTGGCTCGAGGTTGGGCCAAACGAACCAAAAAAATGCAAACCGAGCCCAAGTTGGGCTCAATCCCAACATATATAAGTCTCATTTAGAGGCAATTCAACATCATCACCCACCAAAGAGGGAGAGAGACACGATGAACATGAAGAGAGGAAGAGAAACCCTTCTATTGCACTATTCACTTTCTTCTTCTCTTGGACATAACTGTCTCTCCAGAACTCCGATCGTCGCAACGTTTGCGGCCACACGTTCGTCTCGTCGAGCTCTTCGATTCTTACTGAACCAAGTGGTGAATAATTCGAATCCCATGCTCTATTTCTCTGCTTTAATAAAATTTTGGATTTTTGCTTTGGAAATTGAGAGTTTTCATGGGTTTGGTTGTTTAGGTGTAATCTAGCTTGGGTGATTAGTAGGTTTCACCCCTAGTTTTAGTGGGAAAGGTAAAGATTCTCTAAACCTTTGTGGTTTGTCACTTTTGTGAACCCTAGTGTTTGACTATGTTAAATTACTTGAAATTAGATTGAATTCATGTTGATTTGGAGTTAATATTGGTGATTTGGATTGCTTGGATTGAGCTTGGTGGCTGAAAACTTGTTGAATTTGGATTTGGAAACTTGGGAGAAATCGGCCAAGATATATGATAAATCACAATTTTATGGCAAATTTTGGATTGAAGTGAGTGAATTTGATCAATTTATCCTGCATTTATTCACTGAAATAGCATGGTTTTGTAAATTTCTCCTAACTGTGCTTAATGATTAAAAACATGCTTTTTAGGCCTTTAAATCTCTAAATTTAATTCACTTCTATTCTATTCGATGCCTTGATGTGTTTGTTGAGTGATTTTAGGCTTAGAAGGCAAGGATGGCTTGAAAAAATGAAGAAAAAATATGTAAAAATAGAGAATTCATGAAAAAAATGAAGTTTTGGAAATCTGCCCAGTTGCGCATACACATGCCTCATGCATACGCATCTTTTGGAAAATTGCTAATCTGCGCGTACGCATCCCTCATGCGTAGCATGACTTGCAACACATGGTTTACTTAAGTAAACATGTGGGTTGCAATTTCAGGCTAATTTTGGGCCTAATCCAACTCATTTCTGAAGCATTTGAATGCAAGACCAAGGAAAGATCAACCAAGTAGTGATAGAATAGTTTTAGAACCATGTTTTAGGAGAATTCTAGAGAGAGAAACTCTCTCTTCTCTCTAGAATTTATGATAGTTTTAGGTTAAATTCTATTAGATGTAGATTTTAATTCTTATTCTTGTGTAGTTCTCTTTACATTTTTTTGTTCTATTGTCTCAATTTGCCTAGTTTCTCTTGTTAGTTTCTTCGTTTTATTTATTTTAGTTCATGAACAATTGTTGAATTTTACTTCCATTTAATGCAATCTTATGTTTGCATGTCCTTGGATGTTTGCTTTAGTTGCTATTATTGTTATCTTGTCTTGATAGTTTTAGATTTTATTATTCTTTCAATTTTTATCATGTTTTACTTTAATGCATCCTAAGTGTTTGATGAAATGCTCCTTTTAGTTTTAGAGTAAATTTTTGTATTCTTGGTTTGGGTCGGTAACTTGGGTGACTTTGAGTTACTAATGTCCGAGTTGATTGATAATGTAAAAATCTTAATTAGTCCTATTTCCATTGTCGCTAATCTTTTGCTAATTCAATAAGCAAGCTGATTACGGCTTATGGAATAGGATTAATTAAACTCATTTGACTTTCCTTCGATGATGGGAATGACAAAGTGGGCTTGCTCTTTATGATTATCATGTCGTGGTTAGTAACAAGGAAAGTGATCATTAACCATCAACCCTTGCCAAGATCTTTTTATAATTGAATTTTCTTTTCATTGTTTTAATTGCTTTTAGTTTAATTCCTTGCATGCTCATTTAATTTCTTACTTTTTATATTTCGTGTTTATTGCTATCAACCCCCAACTTTTCTCATAGCCAATAATTGAGCACTCGATTGCAATTCCTAGGGAGAACGCCCCTGGATTCTACTCCCGGTTATTTTGGTTTCTATTGTGACAACCTTTTAAACTTTGATTAGGGTCATCTGTTTGTTTGAAACTATACTACTGACGAAGCAATTCTTTTTGAGAAATTCTAAACCGACGTTTGGCCCTCATCAAGTTTTTGGCGCCGATACCAGAAAATTGTAATGTGTGCTTGTTATTGGTTATTGTTTATATGTTAATATTGTTAATATTTTGATTTTTATTTGTTTGCTTGTTTGTCTAGTAGTTAGGATTTTGTTCTCTTGTTTCTTAGTTTTTGTTTTTTTTTGTTTTCCCTTTTTACTATGAATTCTCACCATTTTGGCTATGAGTTTGGTTCTAACTATATTGTAGGAAATGAAAATTTCAATGAGGGTTTGCATCGAGGATTGAAAAATCAAAGGTGGGAGGAGGCTCAAGCATATAGACAATCTTCATGGCAATAACCTCCTCTGGTGTAAGACCCAAAACCTTTGAAAAAGGGCTATCATTAGCTAATTTCAAATTCAGTGTTTCTATAGTTTTAATTTCAGAAATTTCTTTATTAAAGAAAATTAAAGCAAGTTTTGATTTGTTGAATTTGAGATAAGTTATGATTATTATCCAATTTGATAATTATTGGGAAGACCTAAGAAGACTATCCATGAGGTGGTCAAACGAGACCTACATGTAAACGGTCTCTCTGTAGACATGATACATGACAGAGCACAATGGCGTCGTTTGATTCATGTAGCCGACCCCACTTAGTGGGACAAGGCTTTGTTGTTGTTGTTGTTGTTGTTGATAATTATTGGATTATTTTCTATAATTATATTATAAAGTTGGTAGTTGTGAAATAATAAGGATTTTTATATGATTTGGATTAAATACTTAATATTTTAAATATTAATACTGTTACTTTGGAAAATAAAGGGTTTAATTATATTATTTCCAATTATTTTGATTTGGGTATTTTATTGAAAATAATTTATGAAATTGATGAGCAAATAGTATTTTCTATATATAAATAGTGTTGGATTTAATTTGGGTTTCAATTACTATATTATTCCCAATTTTATGTGAAATTACTAAAATGCCCTTAACCCTAATTTTCAAAATAATGAAAACCCTAATCCCCAACCCAGCCGCCGCATCCTATCTGTTTCCCTTCCTTCTCTCAGTAACGCAACACACACAACAGCAACAGCTGCAAAACGATGCAGAGGAAAGAAAGGGGTAGGAGGAAAACGGGAAAGAAGAGAGGGGAGAGGGGAGGAATGGCGCCGGTGAGGAGCCACTATTGCCGCAGCCGCATCGCCGCAGCAGTCCATGCTGCCAGGGTCACCTTCGCACCACCACGTTACCACCGATTTGCTGCCGTCGAAGTTTCCTGCGTCGCCACTGTTCGCGCAGAAGAGGGTTTGAGGGGGAGCAGCTATCGCGCACGAGCCAGAGAAGCTCGTCCTCGCCGATCTGCCATTGTTGGGGTCGCGCACAGAGGACGCGCGAGAAGGAGTCATCGTGGAGCCCGCCGCCGCCGTCACTGTAACCGCGCCGTCACCGTTCCCTGAAGCCCGTGTCGCCATCGAGCCCAGATGAGAGGAGAGACCGGGCCTGAACCTCGATGAGCTGGGAAGAACCGGCGCCGCCGCTGTGCCGTCGTCGTGGACACCACCGCCTCCGTCGAAACGACCGTCACCACTGCCACCATCTGAGCTCGCCGTTGCTGGTGATGGCAAGCTGAACCGTAGTCAGAAGAGGGTTCAGACCACCGCAGGTGTCGCTGCTGGAGAAGGGAGCTGCGCCTCTGTTTCTGACCACCGGGAGTGGTTCTGTTACTTCCGAGACCACCGCCGAAACTTCGGGCCGAACCTCTGTCGCCGGAAAACCTCGCTGCCGTCACCGGAGAACTCTTCCAGTAAGGGTTTTATTTGAGGTTTCTGCCTTTTGCATTTCGAGAAGGTTTTAACGCTGCGCAGTCTTTATAGTTGATCTACCGGAGCTTCTGGCCGCCGCCGGAGCTGTTGTGGGGCCTGTTCGAAATCGCAGCTGCTTCGTTTCGCTAGTTCAGTAAGTATTTGTGTTTCGGAAAACCTCGCATTAGTATTCTGTTGTGTTCGGTTAATGAATGAGTTTTGATAGCGTGGGGTCGAGTCCTGATTATTGTATGTTGCGATTAGTGTTGCTATGGTTATTGCGAACGTGACTGGGAGCTGAGGTTTTGGTTGCCGTCAGTTCGGGTTGAGGCGGAAAGGACTTGATGAGGCGTTTGGGTTATGGATTTGCGTTTTGAGGTAGGGGCGCTTTCCAAAAACTATATTCTTATATATTGGAATTATTACATATGGGTACTAATGTGAGGATGTGTATTTGGTGATTGTATCAGTCCTATGTATTGTTTGGCTGTTTTGTATGATTATGGGTGTTTGTTTGACCCGACTGTTGTGTGGCTTTGTGAAACGAAATGCTTTTGAAATTGATTCTTTTAAAGCTTTGAGATCGAGTTGAATCCGTTGGAAATTGATTTGAATTGAATGAATTTTCTTGAGAATGTGTAAAATAGAATACACTCTTGATTTCAGCCTGGCT
>NC_029785.2:33369235-33372641 GCF_000816755.2 Arachis ipaensis | reverse complement strand
GCTGAACCGTTTCTTTAAAGCTTTAGAAATGAGTTTATTCGGCTGATAATGAGTTGATTTTGAAACGGTTTTCTGGAAATATGGTATTGAGGTTGACTGTTGAATTTTAGCTTGCCTTTGAATTGATTTTGGATTTTGGGCTGTTGGAAAAGGATTGTGGAATGGTTTAGTTGGGACCCGAACCGGGTGGCAAAAGTCCAAGTTTTAGGGGAGGTGCTGCCGAAATTTCTACAAAATCCTAGTCTTGTTTGAAAAGTTATTTAAAAAGGATTGGATTTGAGAAGCTGTATTATTTGATTTATTAAGAGAATATTTATATTTTGAAGCTTAATTTATTTAGTGAACCTTATGCCTTGAGTTTGACTTATTTAGAAATGAACTATTTTTACCGTTTGAATCACTGAAGGAAAGAATGATGCTTTAATATTGATTTCAATATAAAAAGGAGCTTTTAGTGATTTCAAAGGAATCTAGACTTTTGATTGAGTAATTAAGTTTGAGGCATTTTGGAAGAGTTAGAAAAATGGGTTCAAAAAAGAAAACCTGAAAGTGGTTTGATTCAAATGAACCGGTTCCTTTTCAAATGAGTTGATTTTTGGACCGGGTTGGAACTTGTGATTTTGTATGGTCGGTTTCATAATAAATTTAGTTTTATTTACTTGAACCGAGAATCCATGATTTTAAGAGTTTCAATGAATTTTAAGGAATTGATATAGGTTGACCTTACCTAAAGACTTGGGACTCTGCCGAGAAGCTTTTATTATAAAATCCCATTGTTGGATGGGTGGTTTTGAATACTTTGAAATAAATCCTTAACTTGCCATGGTTTTGGAAGTTTTGGAAAGAGAATGCCAAGAGTGGCTTTGTTTTAAACAACGAACTCACTTTGAGTAAATTTGGCTTATGAGCCTGAGATGATTTGAGAAATGAGATCTTTAAAGCCAAGGCTGAAAAGAGTTGAAATTTGATTTCAAAGTGAAATAGCTTGAGAAAAGTGATTTGTGGCTTAAATGCCAGTTTTATGAATTTGATGATATTGAATGGTGGAAGTGCTGTTTTGTTATGGGCCGGAATGGCTGTGTATGATTATGAATATTGGCTGGTTCTGGATTGAACCGTTAGCCGGAATGGCTGTGTATGATATTGATTTATGGCTGATTGCTGAATGAGTTATGGGCCATATGGCTGACTATGAATTATGAATTTAAGCCGGATGGCTGAGATGGATGTTGATCCATGGCTGGGACTGAATGAATATATGCTTGAGATACCTGGGTAGTAGCAAGGGTTGTGGTTCGTCCCACTTGCTCCAGGTCAGAGACTGTGACGCTTGGAGGTAGTAGCGGTAGTAGTGGTGATTCCACTCGCTCCAGGTTGAGCTTTTAAACACCCGCCTAGGTAGTAGCCACAGTAGTGGTTATTCCACTGGCTCCGGGTTGAGCAGGTAGTAGCAATGGGGTTGTAGCTCAAACCTACTTGCTCCGCGATGGGTGTTTCTGTCCATGGTTAGCTACCAGGACGTGCCGGGTTGGCTTTATAACCGACAGATGATATCATCAGCCACTAGGGACAGGCATGCATCATATGCATCTATGTGACATTGTTTGGGTGTGCATATTGTACTTGGTTTGTCTATGTGATTAACTGCTAATTGTTCTACTTGCTGTAACTGTTTGTTTGTGCTTGAACTTCCTATCTGTGTTTGCAACTGAGACTCTGTTGGATTGTGGCGATTGTTGATGGTTGGATTGTTTGGGCCTAGGGCCGTGGTTGAAATGAAATGGACTGATGGTTGGTTTTAGTTTTGTGTTTCTGGTTCGGAAAAGTGTGAAAGGCTATTTGGTTCAGCATGGTTAAACCTTTTTGGAAGGCTTTTGGGTTTTTGAGAATTGAACGGTTCCTCTTTTAGAAAAGATTTCCGACTTTACTTTTATTGAAAACCGTTGTTTTTGAAATGAGGCATAAGACAGTTATTAATCACTGGTACGGTTTATCTTCACGTATCCTATTATAGTAATTCCCAAAAAATCCTCTACTGAGAACCCTTTCGAGGATGATGTTCTCATCCCCCTACATTTTTCCCCTTTCAGGATATGGGCGCAGAAGTTACGAAGAGTTTATTTAGTTGTTGAGATGCTTTGTATTGCCTTAGATTATTTATTGTACCCTCGCCTTTATCTTGATATATTATGTAAGAGGGATAGGGATTGTATTGGTTAATGCTTGTAATAATATTTATATATTTGTATGTATATATATGGATGTACTCTTTATGAGTTTCTGTAAGTTGTATGGTATGTATGGATGTACGTTGTATAGCAAATGTATTTGTGGGAGCGATTTTGCGGTTTAAAGTTTTAAACAGGCTCATATTTTAGTATTAAATAATATAAAAGTCGTCTTAATGTCCGAGCTATCAGAGTGGCGCAGCCAGAAGCGTGAGCTTTGGTAGTTAGGGTGTTACATCTGGCATACTATGAGCATAATCCAACCCATGGTGCATACCAATCTAATGGATACAGTGGACCTCCTTGTGGTTATCAACCACAACCACTATATGCCCATGAACCCCTTCCTCAATATAGCCCACAACCACCATACTCACAAGTCTCATACCACCAAACACCTCCATATGATCCTAACCCATATCCACTATACCAACAACCATACGAGCCATATGAACCATACTCAAAACCATCATTCCAGCACCAATACTCCCATGAACCTATTAAACAAATACCTCCATATACACTACACCACCTCAATATTCTCACCAAAATGAACCACCTCCCATATAAGATGGCTACTCCCAACACTGTCAACCATCCTTTACACCATTACCTTCCATGGAAGAATATTCGCACCCTCTGATCCAAGAGCAAAATGATCCCAATTATAGTAAACAAGAACAACAAGATCCAAGGAATCATTTCAAGGAAGCGATGGATCAGCTTACCGCAATCATGTTTCTCAAAGAACAAGAGAAAACTCGAAAGAGGCAAGAATCAAATATACTCTCAATATTTTCTCACTTAAGTAAAATATAACTACCCATATTTCATTATCAAAATCACTCTAAAAAAATATTAAAAGTTATCATTTAAATTTTTGATAAAGTTTTAAATTTTTGCTTAGCCTTGCACCATCTTAGTTCTATTTAAAATTTCTCCCTTATCTAACAAATCAAAACTCATTTACATATCAATTATGGTGGATTTTCAAAAGTTGCTATATATTGACTTTCAAGAGGATGCTATTAAATGGTTCAAGAGATTGATCACTTAGCTTTGAGCTGTTAAACTAAAAAAACTAACCCCAAAAGTTAAAAAATAAACATTTGCTAGGATTATTTCAAGAAAAAGTGAAAGTTGTACCAAGTTAAAAATTAAAAGAAAAAAATAAATAG
>NC_029785.2:33364103-33369213 GCF_000816755.2 Arachis ipaensis | reverse complement strand
AGATACTTTTATATTTTTAATTAGTCAATAATTTATTTATCTTCGAATTAAAAAATTAAGGACCTATTTATTGTTTTTTAAATAATTTTTTTTAGTCAAATTCCTTATTTGATCCTTAAGTTGGTCATTAGTTACTATCAATAGATGTATGTCTGAGATATATGATGAATATCTTTATTTTTTCATGTACGCAAACAAATTTTCTTTCATCTTTTATTTATTTATTTATTTATTTTTTTGGTGTACATGAGAAAATAAAGATATTCATATATCCCACACATACATCTATTTCATGTTATGATTAGATAATAATTATATGAAACAATAATCTACTAAATATAATATAGAATGAAGAAGTCGGGAAAGACAGGTGCATAATTTTTTCTCTGGTTCATGGTATACAAGACATTTAATATTTTGACTAATCTCATATTTGTTGTTATTATATACATGTAATTTATAGCAATATGGATTAATAAACACGTTACTTAATATACCAGTATCAATATATAAGAATTTATTTTTATAAAGATAAAGTATTATTTTGGCCTAACATTTAGGTCGAATCTTAATTTGGTTCTTAATGTTTTAAATATCTTATTTCAGTTCCAAAAATTTTCAAACGTCCTATTTTATTTTTCTAAAAAATTTTAAGCGGATTCAATATTATCCCACTATTAAATTTGATACAAATAATTCACATATTGAAGAGCTAATGTATAACATTCGATTTCAGTATGTAAGTAAAATCAATCACCTACCAATGATCACTAATATAATTTTTTTTTTTATTTTGAAGCGTTGATGATTGATTGTTAGGATTTGGAGTTTTGTCCCAAAAAAATTGAAGAGATAAAGTGTTACAAAAAGATTTTATTTATGTTTTTCTAACACATAAAAAAAGATATGACCTAACTAGTAACGTTATTAATGTCCACATCACTCATTCTATAAACTATTAGTGTCAAATTTAATAGTAGAACTACATTAAACTTATTTAAAATTTTTTGGGACAAAAATAAGATATTTGAAACATTAGAAACCGAATTAAACGTTAAAGACCAAATTTCTATAAGTATGAACCTAATATTCTTTTTTATAAAACATTTTTTGAATGATAGGAATTCAATTTCAAACTTTTTCTTTAAAAAAAAGGTAGATAATTCATGACAATTCTTTTAAGATATATTGATTAAATTAAAAATTTCATAAAATTATAAAGACCTTTTGGATCAATTTAATATTTTAAAAAGATTTAAAGTTGTCATGTGTATTATTACCTATATTCATTTGTGATGATTAGTGTAAATTTTGCTCAAGGGTAAATTTGAAAAAATAATTTTAAAGAAGAAAATAATCAATAAAAATAGATTATGAAATTTTGAATGTATAGTTTTTGTACTTTAAATATATAGTTTAATTAGTTTGTCAGACCTGATAATTTTATCAAAATTATAATCAAGTTTTATAGGAATTTAATTATAACGTTGAAACTATAGAAAATGACCAAATAATTAAGTCTTTAAATTTTTTTGTTGTAAAAATCTATTTTTGGTTTTTTTTATTCTCCTCTAATAAAACCTCTTACTTAATACAATGTATTATAGATTCACCTTGTTCTCAGTCTGGGGTTTTCAAAAACCGCATGCTTCTTCTTCTTCTTCTTCTTCATGTTGTCAAGAATCTCTAAAAGGAAATCTCACTCCTTAATAGTGGATGACTTTCTGCAACACTTTCTTAAAAGAACTAAGAAACAAACTTAGTTCCAAAACTCTTTTTTAGTGCAATACTATCCAATAAGATAACTGTATGTGACATATTATATTCTTCCACCCCCCTTCTACGGTCCACTCTATAAATAAAGTCCTTATATGGCTTTTTCCTNAAGCATCCTCAATGGAAGTTAATTTATATACATTTGGAGTATATATTACTTGGTGAATCTTTCAAGTGGAAGATGAGAAGAAAAGGACGAAAAGGCTTAACTGGTTATTATTTACTTTGATATTTGAACAAAAAAAAAAAAATTGTAAATCAAGCACAAAGTATTACAATAAAATGGGAACATGGTCTGATCTCATCATAGACTTAGATATCACTCATCAAAAGCAAGAGGAATATTTAACGTTAATTCTATGGTTTTATGGATTGTTGTTTAATTTTTGTCTAATTTATTTTTTATATAAAATATTAAATATTTAAAAATTATTTATTTTTATATTTTTAAATTAAATATTAATTTTAAATTTTTTTAGTAAGTTAAATATTTTCTTTTAAGTACTATAACAATCACTGATATTTAATTATTAGTGTAGTAATACTAATATTTTATTGATCTAGTGAGATGATACACTAGATCTTTTAAGCAATACTAGAGTTTAAATCTTAAATTGTGTATAAAGAAATGAATTTAAAAGGACCACTTTTTGTAGAAGACATCTGCAGCACCTAAATCTAGATTAGTTGATTCAAAACATCGGACACCGAATAAAAATGACAAAAAAAATAATTAGTATAGCAATTATATAAAATCAAAATAAGCTTAAAAACTACTTTCTTTCTTTCTTTAAAGAAATAAAAAATCATTATCATAATGATTGGAAGACATAGATCATTGATACTAAAAAATGTTAAAATTTTAAACAAATCAACTTTTTATGACTCTTTAAGCTAGTATTTTGAAGAGAGACTGAAACTGAGAGATTGAAACTAAAAAATAGAGATTAAGAGACAGAAATTAAAATAAGTCTCAATATTATGTTTGATGTAAAGTGGGAGATAGAGACTGAAATAAGAATAAAGTTCTAATTTAATTTGCAAAAAGGTAAAGTTAGAATTAATTAATTGAAATATGGATATTTTAAGTATAAAATGTTATTAAAATTTTAGTCTTCGTTTCCAAAAATTTCAGTCCCTTGTGTCTTCATTTTTTGGACATATTGAAATACTGAAATTTTGGAGATAGAAACTAAAATTTTAGTATTAGTCTTTGGACAAACAAACATAATATTGAGTCCCAATCACTTAATCTCCATCTCAGTGCATCAAAACAAACACTACCTAAGTAATATCTTAAATAAGACAACAACCATTTGGCATATGCCTATATTTTTTATAATAGAATCATTAGATAGATTATTTTCACTCCCTATTAAAAAATATTATGTTATTCTAAACAAATATGATCACAAAATTATTTATTCATATAAAAATTACTATGTATATAGATACATCATTGTTTTAACAAGATCAAAGGACTTAAATTGTCTACCATCTTTCTAGTAAAATATTCTATTTCCCAACCGGTTTTTTTTTTTTTTTTCACACACACACTCATCTATTTTCACACTAAAAGTTCTTCTCTACCACAACCCAGCTATGGCAAACAGGTTTGCCACTTGTACAGTGCCTCAGCCACCATTCCCCACCCCTTATGAATTGTAAGTAAATTAGTATAGGCTTGCAATTTTGGGATTGCAAAAAACTTGCACTTCTTGAATGATAGCCCTGGACTCATCACCAAAAAGAGAATCCTTCCCATCTTTCCTCTTTGCATAAGACAATCCCAATCTTGACTTAGCTTGCCTCAAATCACCAACCCCTGAATTGGTATCAGGCCCAGCAAAGCCCCCCATAACTGGTGCCAGTGGAGGCCCAATTAGGAGTCCATCGGCCCCAAATTGCGGCCCTCCACGAGCGTAATCAAATAGGGCTGCACCACTTCCACCAATTTTAGGTAAGATAATGGGCTCAACATCAGGCCCATTGTTGTTGTTGTCGGCCCAATAGAACAAGAAGGGATCAAAGGTGTCATAGTAGTCATCTGTGCTTCTATAGCCCTCAGGGTTGAATCCACCAAACTTGAAGGACTTGTTTGTGTAGCCAATTATGACACAGGGTCCCTTGAAATCACAGCACTCATGGAAATTTGTTGCACTAAATCCGTCAATTGTTGCCCTATAGCAGCATTTCAGTTCCTTCCCTGCCAAGGACAAGTCAGAAATTAACAAAAATAGTTAACTTTCATAAGTAGCATCTCAAATAATTAAGTAAATAAATAAATCTACATAGAATCACTTGATTAGATGACAAAATGTTTTTTTTTTTGGTGTTTTATGACAANTTCCTTGCTTGCCTTAATAACTGACGAGATTGATGATATGACTAAGTAATTGTAGATTGAACTTATTAGAGACAGATGAGAGAGTGAGTAGTACCGTTGAGGAATGTACTAGCTACCAAAGAAATTGGAAAAGTGAGATCAATATCATGATATTTAATTTGAGGTTTGTCATCATCAGCGCTCTTCTTCTTCCAACCGAATAAGCAATGGGGAGTTCTTGTTTTCCACCCTTGGAATGGCAGAGTGTTTGGCATACAAGATGATGATAATGATGCTGATGCCATCCCATCCACATCTAACTGTATCTGTATCTGTATCTGATATATCCACAAATATTATATTATGTATATATCTCGTCCACCCCCTCCAATAAAAAGTACAATTCATCATCACCTTATCCTCACGAAATATCTTGCTTCTCAGAGGGTAAGAGAGAAATTAGACCCCACTTCAATTAACTAAATACGAATACTTGGGAGATACAATATGCATGAAAGCTAGAAAATGAAACTTGAAATGTTATGTTATTACCTTTTTTTTTTTATACGAAATAACTAAATTTTATTATGCGAAGTATAAATACAAGAGATAATAAGTTCAGTATCACAACAATGACTAGAGGTAATTCCTACGAAGTAAGTATGCATACAGAACTTGTACAACCTAATGAGTACATATACTACTACGTTAATACCCAATTTTGTACCACAACTATCATGGAAATTCAATTATTAGTACTAGATTCGTTACTATACACCAAAGTTCTAAAAACAACCATTTTAGTGCTCGATTCACTAATTTATTAGCTTAATCAGTTTAACTATGATTTAATTAAAATAAAATGATATATCAAATTATAAATAAACACAAACAATGTAGATATAAATAATTTTCGTAAAAAAATATTGTAAAACGTAATCACTTTAGTTATTGAACTTAAATTATCCATTAAAATTCTATAACCCAAAATGTATTGGTAAGAAAGTA
>NC_029785.2:33343660-33364082 GCF_000816755.2 Arachis ipaensis | reverse complement strand
TTAAATAAATTATATTAATTATAAATAAATAAATTTTTTAGGTACATTAAAAATAGAACACATAAGCATTCCTTCATTGTCCATCGAGATTTAATTCTCCAAATCTTCTTGTTGACAAGCATTGGATTATTAAGGTATTCATACTTGAATTTCTTATTTTAAGTTTTTTACTGTTTAAACTAGAAGTGAGAAAGAAAATCAGGAGAGTGAAATTGTGTAACTAGACTTGATTTTTTTTTTTGGTCAGCAACTAGACTTGATTTTGAAGTGTGAAAAACAAATATCATGGCCCTAAAAAAACAAATCCACAAACCCAAATAGCGTAACCAAAATGAAGCCTCGTTCAATCCTTCCCTCGCAGCTGAGGCCTAAACGACAAAAACGAATGAACTGCGTTGAAGTCTGAACGGAAGCACTGCGTTGAAGTCTGAACGGAGCACAGAGTATTAGGAGTTCTGAAATCTGAATGGAGCACACGACCATCCGAACACGGACCACGACGACCAAGCTGGCAAATGCCGGAGATGTGGGCGAGTAGCGGCGACGAGGGGAGTGGGGGCAGACGCAGAGAGAAATTGAGATTTGAGAGAAGAGAATCATTTATTCGATTTTTGGGGAGTTTGGGGGTTGTAAATATGGTGATTTGAATGTTAAATTATTAATTGGTGATCTTGGTTCATTGGTAAAAATTTTTTATATTAAGTGAGAGGTTCTTGATTCAACATCTACCTATAATATATTTTTATATAGGGTGCAGGTTTGTCAGATAGGATTGAGGCTCAACTCGCATCCTACCTGACCTGCACTCAAACCCGCTTCACATTTAACTTTATCCACAGCGGGTCAGATTGGCAATCCTACTCGATCGGATTGGATCAAGTTGGATACCTGCGAGTAGGATGCATACTGCCACCCCCTACCTAACATGCTCGTTTAATCATAAACTTCACAAGCTTGGCCATTGCCAGTGTATTCTTGTTTTGTTCCAATTGCTGATAAACCCAACATCATTATTGTAGTCTTTCTTTTCTCTGTAGTTTCTTTGTCCTTTTTCTTCTGTCTTTCTCCTTTTCTAATTTTATTTTCATCAATTCTCCTTCAACATCGATGCTGTGTGGACCATCGACGGTGAGCAAGGAGAGTAGCAAAACATGGGATTACAGCGTTGTGTAAGGAAGAAGATGAATGACGAAGCAAACCAAAGATTTTCATTGTCTTGGTTTTATTTTTTCTTTTTGTTTCATTTTTTTTTTGAAATTTTAAGAATAGTCCCATTCACGAGTTTGCCAAATGGTCGATTTCCGACTAATTTTTTTGGTCGAATATAGATTTTTACACTAGATGATTTTCATAGGTAATTGAACCGTATTAAATACTAGTTTCTAATTTTACCAGTAGAATTGGTTAATTGGTCCAGTTCAATTTTTAGAATAACTAGAGTATGAACATGTGCTCAGCACGGAAAAATTTATAAAAGTAAAAAAATTATATGCTTCGATATTTAAAACAAAAATACAAAATAATTATTATTTTAAGAAATTTATAAAATTATTATCAAAATCAAAGTTTAACTTAAAAAAAGTAAGTAATAATTATTTTATATTTTTAAGGTAAAATAATTATACACTGATACATAATTTAAAATAAAATTAAAATATTTACATTAGAATACTATTTTTTTTCAAATACTTCTCTATAAACAACATTGATGGTTGAATTTGCAGACATTCCTACGTGATTTATAAGTAAAACTTTTAAACCTCTCTTACTCTTAACTCTTGAAAGTGCCACATATAGTTGGCTATGTGTAAAAACTGGTTTGGGCAAGTACAATCCAATATAAGATAAAGTTTGTCCCTGAAACTTATTAATTGTCATGGCAAACGATACTATTATGGGAAACTGTCTTCGTTGGAATCTAACTGGGATGGTTTCATTTGTTGGTACTATATTCATTCTTGGAATCAAAGCAATATGACCAACATTGTTACCCGTTAAGACTTCACATTCTATAACATGATTTTCAAGCTTCCTAACTTGTAGCCTTGTACCATTACAAAGACCACTGGATTGGTCAATATTCCTCAGTAACATCACCAGAACACCAACCTTGAGTATTAATTTATGCGGAGGCAAACCAAAGCAATTTATGCTATTTAGTAATTCAGGACTATAAAGATCTAGTTGACTCTTCATATTTCCTTCATCCATACAAATAGAATCCGAACTAAGATATAATTTTTGCCCTTCAAGAATGATAGCCATCAGATGGTTGTTGACCTCTTCAACGATGTCTAGCGTGGGAGCCAGTATAGTTCTTGCTTTAAAAAAATTATTTGAGTACATGTTTTCCAAAATATTTGGATAAAAAAAATGAACCAACTCATCAAATGCCTGGTCTGAAGAAGGAATAACAATATATCCTGGAAGACATATCTCAGATTCACCATCCATATTGTCACCTATTAGACCATCACCAACTTTCAATAACCACTCACCAAATTACTCTGTCTCATCTTGATCTGAAGCAGTTGTCCCTACAGAGAGTCTCATATTTTTTGTTAGTTTGTGCACCTGACAAAACTTCCAAAGATAAGACGAATTCACGGTTGAATGAACAATATCTTGTCTCGATCCTCGTGGAATAACAAGAAGAATTTGTCTAAAGTCTCCACCTAGTACAACCACTTTTCCTCCAAAGGGCAAATATTTGCTATATGTTGGAGAACACCTCACGATATCACCCAAGCATTTATCAAGCGCTTCATAGCAGTACCTACTAACCATTGGAGCCTCATCCTAAATTATAAGTTTGGCTTTCAACAGCAACATTGCTTGAGGGAAACCAGGTTTGATGTTACATACAGAATCCTCAGTTATATTCAGCGGTATTTTCAACCTTGAGTGTGCCGTTCTTCCATTGGGAAGAAGTAAAGATGCAATACCACTCGAAGCAACGTTTAACACTATATCACCCCTTGAGCGAATCTCAGCAGATGTAAAGTTCCAGAGAAATGTTTTTCCAGTACCCCCATGACCATACACAAAGAAAAAATCCCTTCATCACAATACACAACTGTAACAATTTTATCGAATGCATATTTCTGCTCAGGTGTTGCGATGGCTAACATGTCTGAGCCATTTTTCTTTAAATCATCCCTGTTAAAGTTTAGCTCTTCCTTAATAACCCTTTCGGTTAACAAAGAACTATTAACTTCAGTTGCTAAAGGCATAGGAGGATAGTCTTTCAAGGTTTTACCATAGGAATGTAAGATATTGTCTATATCCATTAAGCACAACTGCTTAATCTCATCATCTGACATTGTTAACTTTGCATATTATATGATACTGTAAAAATTTAATCAAACTAAAAATGATCAATAAGGAAGAACTTTTATCATTGCAATTAATAAAAACTCACCCCTTATGTTCATCACGGCTCTCTGTCGATACAAAATACCATCTGAGAGTTCATGCCAACATCTATCCCAGACATGTTCTGGTCTTGAGATATTGTTGGATGTTAATAGAATGACAAATAACCTCCTAACATATGATCCTGAGGCCCATGAGCTTGCTTCCTTAATTGCATCAATGAATTCTTTGTCATCTTGCAAAGTCCAAAGGCGAAGCATGCATCTCTATACGTAGCATAAATTGTTCCTCCTACTGTTCTTATATCTCGAAAACTCATACATCCTCTTTGAGTATTTAAGAGAAGTCATTGGTAATATTCTTCGGTATTTGCTGCAAAAAAACTTGGTTAAAATCTCACTTTTAAGTTGTTAAATGGATTAAGCTACGTTATTTTAATTATTATGTAGCCACACATCTGCATAAGAATAATTTTCTTAAAAAATATACAAAAAATAAAAAATTGTATAATCTACAGATTATAACTGCTGAAAGTTATTTGAACATTTATTTTCTTGTGTAAATAAATTGAATATAATGGACGTGTGGTATAGGCTGTTAAGATTTTAAATTTAAATCATTAAATAAATAAGATCAAAATTGAATATAAACTCGTCATTACTTGCAGGTATATGAGTCAACCTTCCAATTTCGAAGCCTTGCTTTCGAGGAAACCACTTCGAAGCATCGTCCTTTCAAACAAACTTGGTTGGAAACTCAGCATAAGTCAGACTTCGAGCATAGGGATATGACATGTTCGCCTCCATCCATCCCAAAAACATGGACTTATGAGATATTTCTCTTTCGACGATATCATTCACATTAGAAGTTTCACCATAAACCACAGGTTGCTCATCCTCCAAATGGAATGGAAGTCTAATCACAAATAGTTCTTTCTCTTGGATTTCGTATCCAAATAGACGCCAGACTGCCTCACATGCCGGAATGTACCTACAATCGTAGTAATTCCTAATTTCGTCAACAACTTGTGTGGCTTCTAACGGATCACCAGCATTGTATAGAGTAGTTGTTACGTGGTCATTACCCTTGTGTACATACTTAAACCGATACTTAACAGAACTTGTTTGGCATGTGTATTCCACATTTATGTGGCACCCAAACTTGAGCAAAAATTCTGGATTATACGGAACAATGAACTTATTGTCTAGTACACATTCCCTTTTCTTCACTGTTCGACCGTTATCAGTACGCCTATATTTGGGAAATCTGGCCTCATCAATGAGTGTTCGCTGTCTAAACTCTTTAGGATAGAACTTTGAACATGATCCATTCTTCATGCAAGGTGAATTCTTGTTGTACGGACCACATGGACCATGTACCATGTAATTTTGAACAGCTCCATGTAGATTTGGCCTTTCATTTTCATTAGAAATCTCAGCTGTTATATGTTTGTCTATGTGATCTAGTGTTTGTGGGTTGAACTCATTACTCATGAATAAAAGGATATGTGCATGCGGAAGCCCTCTCTTTTGAAATTCTACAGTGCAAATATCTGAAAATTGAAAAAGACAAATGAGCAAAACATTACAACATAAGATTTTAATAAGGCGTTGCATAAACACAAATTTACATCCCAAATTTTTGCCAAAGATTTCCCCTATTTTAGGTCATCAATCAAACCATCAAGCTTGATCTTAAAAACTTGACACAATATATCAGGACGGTCTTCTGCCTTCAATCCAATGGGAGTCACTTCTCTTTTTATCTCATCCCATTCAGGGTTACAGGTCATGGTGATAAAATAGCTAGGATATCCTGCATATCTGCAAATTTCAAATGCATATTTACAATTATTCATCATATACCTAGGTCCACCGGTAAAAGTACTGGGAAGAATGATTCTTTTGCCAAATCTTGCAGCATCTACATCCCCGTTTATAAGACTTTTATGCAAATATTTGTATTTATCAACCCTCAACTGTGGTTATTTACACCTAAAGAATTTTAACCTCTCTGATTCCACTATTGTGTAGGCATCTACCAGAAACTGTTGGAATAGTCTCTTTGATCTCAGAATTAACGGAGATTCACCCGTCCTTTTCTGTAGTCGAAAAGCAAAGAATTGTTGCAAAGTGATTGTTTTGTTTTTCTTTGTAGGCTTAGCGGAGATAGAATCTGATGTTACAATACCCAAACAAAATCCATCCTCCCCATATGGAAACAACAATGGATATTGCAAGACTAAATAAGATGGGTGAAAAACATCAATCCGTTGGAGCTTTCTAGATTGACTCTCTATAATAATATCTCTATCTTTACTAAGTTGTTCGCCATCGCCAACAATCAATGCAGCCACTTCAGATGCAGATGGCAAGTTGTATGTCCTGCCATCTGTAGTCCTTTTACTAATCAACTTAAACTTTATGTTTGTGCAATTTTCCTGTTGGTACCTATCTCTTGCACAGTGAAAACTCTTTGCCAAACTATTATATTTGTCTGGCATGTTTCTTAATATTGCCACAATTTTCCTATCCCGCTCATTTATAGCTTCATTGGAACTTAAAAAAAATAAAATAAAATTTATGTTATTTTCTCTCACAGAAAAGAAATAACTAAAAAGTTTGACTGGTTGCATGAAAATTACTGAAGTGTGCCTATTCGATTATCAATCTCATTTTCTGTGTCATAGATATATAGCTGGGTAAGTGTTGGTCGTAAACTATCTAAAGGAAGTAAGCTACCAATGCTATGGTAGTTTGACCCCCAATCTTAAAAATTGGAGGAGCAGTCCCATTGTTCACCCCACGGTCAATTTTTCCGGCCATTGATGTAAAACAAAATATTGAATTAAATATCCTTATATTTTTTAGGAAATAAATACTTCTTTGATCTCCTCCAGTATGAAGCTGAATGAGCTCATCAGGAGGCACAGAAAGTAGAGGAAGCTCGATCTTTCCTTCCATACAACATAATAAAAACTTTGGTTGGGGCGACTGTTTGGATTTAGCAAGCCTTTCTCCAGACCACATCCATGCTTTACAGTGTTGACATTGATAAATAGGATTTCCTATATCCCAATGAACTCTCTTTAGATACTCAATTGTCATACTGATGCAATTTAGTCCATGATGTACACAAAGATGCAAATAAACATACAGTTAAAATTTTTACATACTGTCTAAGGTTTCTGAGGATGGTATAAAATTATCTTCCATATCCACATCCAATATTGAATCATCATAACCATTTAAAACTACAATCAATAAAAATTATAAAAAATACAAACATATATGTTGATGTATTACTAATAATTCATATCTCTTGCAAACTACAAACTTAAATTCTTGATATAATGAGAAATTACCTTCATCATCAATAAAAGGGTCAATATTTTGGCCACTTTGTGTGTCACCGCTTAGTGGGTGTATCTTAACAGTCAATAAATTTACATCTTCATAAAGTTGTGCCAAATTAATAGCCACCGAAGCAATAACAGAGGAAGATTATCTTTTTTGCACCCCAATTATAGTAGAACTTCTTTACAAAAAGTTCAATTTTACTCAATTAAACGTTAGACACTATAGGAAAGAAAAGAATATAATAATGATGATCATCTTTTCTAAATTACCTTTCTGTTAGGCACGATCTGTGGGAACCGCAGTGTGATAGAAGCTGATTTTGCGAAACGACTTTCTTTAGATTATTGGCGGGTCCTTGTACACTAGAGTATGCTAGAATTATAATAAATCTATGTTATATAAATGATTCTCGATGAAGTATACTTTTTGTTAAATATTGGTGTATGAATCATTTGGCAATCATTAATTATACGTACTATTTGTTAACATGGACAGTGGAGTTCTTGTCAATGAGGGATCCGTTGGTAGAGTTAAAGATTTAGATCTTTTCTCTGATGTAGAAGGTCTTTCATAATTAGGAGGAGTATTTTTCTGTCCAATTTCATGCGAAGCACAGTGTACACCATACATAGATAGTTGCTTCCTTATGAATGAGTAATGAGAAATATATAGAAAATTTTTGTTATTAAACTGATATAAATTAAATTTAGATAAATATGAGTCAATTACAATGAGAAAAATGTCACCTTTATCTTCACTTGATTATAAACTGAGAATATTAGATGAGGTACTAGTTTCTTGACACACTATTCTTTGACTTGCAGTAATATATTGCACATTTTTATATACGTCAAAATTTGTATTATTGTTGTTCTTCGACACTTTTAAGTCAAAATAAATAAATAAATAAATAAATGAAACACAAATAATAATTATTCAATTAACTAATCTCGTATTTGATTTTATACAATTTTAGTATTATACTTTCGTAGTTAAAATTTTTTTTGTATTAGTTTAGCTTTATTGAATTATTTTTAAAATTATTAAACTAAATCAATGAGTATCTATATCATATTATTTAAAATATACCCAGTCATGACTTAAAAATAAATACAATTCAATTAAATAATAAAATATATAATTTTGGATAATTACATTGAGTGAATAATAAAAATTAGTATCTAAATTAATAAACTTTAATCTATCTGATAAAAGAAAATGAAACTTACATAAAACATAGTGTATTGTGCAGTAATAGCATTTTTAGAGAGTTTATAATAATATTATTTTTTTAAATATTTAACTATTATACAAATATTATTTATTTTCAACTACTATGATAATAAGTTTATAACATGTGAACCGTAAAAAAGTAAAATTGCAAAGAATTTGAACAAAATAAAATGAAAACACTAATCAATAGAAGACTGATCGACACTTAAAAAATTTATTTGAAATAAAAAAATAAAATTTACATAAAGATGTGGTGCAATGTACAACAGTAACACCTTCAAAAAAAATCTAATAATCAAATACTGAATATGATAATTGTATATAATCGTAGAATTCTTATATAGAGCTATTGTATTTTGGGCTGGGCTAAAATTTTAATGTGTATATGTTATAATTTGTTGGAAAGAAAATAAAAAATTATTTTATTTCAAATCAAAAGTTTTCTTTTTGAGCGAAATAAAAAATTTTCATCTACGGAGTCATAAATATGATGCAACCTACTTTAATGAGCCATAGCCGCATACAATACTAACACCCTAATAATCATTCTCACTCAGTAGCTACTCTCATTCAATAATATTTTTTATTTGATAATCTAATATTTAATGACTAATTAATAATAATTAAATAAATTATGATAGTTTTGTATTTTTTTTAGAGTAATTTTTTCTCTTGCAGCTCATGGACATGGTTGTATTTTATTTTGTTTTGTTTTTTTGGTCATGGGCTATTGTATTTTATTTTATGAATCAGCTAGATGTTAATTTGGGTTCTAAATTGAGTACGAAAAAAATGAGAGAAGACACTCAAATTTAGTGAATACTTTTTTTTAGTAAGTATGTGCAGCAAAATCAAAACTTATTACCCTAAAACATACAACAACAACAACAACAACAATAACAACAACAACAACAACAACAATAATAATAATAATAATAAGTATTTATTAAAGGAAAACATACTCAAATCTTGGATTAAATAAACAAATAAACGAAACAACTCTTGTATCAAGTTTTAAGAGATAAATTAATGTCAACACAAAGATTAAAGAGAAATAAACTACTCATATATGGTAGATCCTAATCACTCTCAAACGATCATAGTTCATTCAAATAATAGTTTAAATAAATTATTCTCATATATTATAAATTGAACTGTGTAGAGGCGTGATGATTTAGTCCTTCATGACAATCCACTTCGCTTTCTTAGATTTGGATGAAACTGACTCCTCTCCAACCTCTTCCATATGTTTCTTAACTCCGACAGTTTTAGAATTATGTTTCTCATCAATTGCAGTTGATGGAGTTGACTCACTCTCACAAGCCTGGGATACGCCATCATGTACCAATAATAATAAGAATAATAATATTTGAGTTTCTATATAGACTAAGAGCATCATTGTAATAATTTAAATTGAAAATTATTTGACACAAACCTTAGAAGTGTCGTATGGACCAGTAGACAAATTCAGTAGTTCAGAATTTTCATGCGACAAAAGGCCCTACAAAACAATTGATTCAATAAAAAGACATCATCAAAATCTGGTTGATCTGTTTTTGCAATACCGAAACAGAAGAGAAAGTTATTAGCGAGAGGGGGTTACAGAGTCAGGATTGTGTTTATCCAGGAAAGCAGAGACCAAAGAATTCTCATTAGTCATTCTCAGCACATGAATCACATATGGCTCATATGAGTTCAAATTCCTCATCTTGATTTGCACTTTGAAGATGAACTTAATATCCCTAAGCTTATTAATCTCTTCAAGACAGGAATTTTTCTCAACACCCTTCACATTTAGTGGAAAAAAGTTCATTCATGCTCTCATAAATAATAAATATTCAGGTATAGTTCAAAATAAATAACACAAAAAAAGTGAATATGACATCAAATCTTAGTCACATAAGACTGCCTAAAGTCATTGGCAGAAACTCCAAGAAACTTTGCAGCTTCTCCATCGAACAAAACAAAAGAGGCAGCATCGGTGTGGTCTATTACCCTTATGTGAATGTTGTACCTATTATTCACTAAAGAATTTATAATTCAAGAATAATATACTACATAAATTATACCAATAGTTAGACTGTCTACACTATGTTATTATTGAATTGGACGTAAATAATTTTTTTAATAGCTTATCCAAGAGTCTCGATCTCACACGGGAGAATAGTTTAACAGCACATCACAACTCCAGACAGCATGACCCACAAAAAATACTATGTACATTTTGATATACCTATCCACCTCTAAATGACAATGAAACCCTTTCATTTAGTTAATTATGTTTAACTCTTGCTATATGTTATGTTTTGAAAGAGATAGTTAGCCTTATTTAAAATCAATTATCTTTAACCTATTAGGCTAACTGAATCACAAATGATAGAATTCAACAACAAAATATATCAAGAAATAATACAAATGATTATTTTATACCATTATTTTCTTAGACAAAGAGTATGTAGTGTGTGAATGTTAAAGAAGTATCATGAGTCATATCTTGGCACATAGAACCCATAGTCGTCAACGCAATTGGGACAGAAATATCTTTTCTCAAGTTTCTTTAATTGTCCCGGCAATAACAAATACAGCATCCTAAAATCGATGGATGCAAGGGTACAACACAACAATTGAAATTATGATCCAACAAACATTAGACATAATAATTGAAAAAAAGGAAGACTAATAAAGAAAGAATTTTACTTGATTATGCTCCTTTATCTCGGCAATTGTTTTGTAGACTGACAGACGCAAAAAATCTTCCTCAACTGAAACAGTTTGATCACAGACCAGCGGCATTATGCCTTGTCCGTCAAAAGGATCTAATTTGTTCACCTTTGTATTTTTAAATCAGAATTTTTGAAATTTGCTAATAGTTAAATAATCAAAAGCCTTGTATAAATATTCTGCTGGCCACACTACTAATCTATACACTGTACCTTGCAAAGAAATTCCTGGCAACTAGAAACTCAACATTGATAAAGAGTTTCAAATTGTATTTTATGTTGGAAACACCCATAACCCCTACAAAAAGACATAACAAATTAAAGAAAATACCAGAAGCATATGATGACACAAAACATGCATTCAAATACCAGTAAAATAAACATACCACTAAAAAATTTTATCTTGCCCATTTGGAGAATAACCACATAGGTAAGTCACAGGTGTTCCTCTAAATAGTTGAGCAAGTCAAGAGCAAAAGACTGCCACAACGTTACCCTTAATTTCTGTCCACCCCTATAAGAAATAGCAATGTTTGTAGAGTAAAGAGAGGCACAAAATTCTAAAATAAGATTTTAAAACAAAGCCACTATCAAAAAGGATATTAAGCATTATTCAAGATCATCAAGTTCTATGGTGATATAACTTGGCTTCCCGTCTCGTGTGAACTCGACCAAGTTATCCATAGAGGCAAGCTGACCTATCACATCTACAAAATAAAGGCACCAATCTTTCCATTAACAAAACTCTATCTGCTCAAATTTTTGTCCAAAATTGACATATTTTTTCCAAAATTTCATCCATGTCGAAATCAAAAAATAAAATGAAGAAACAAAACAAAACCATTAACAAATTGAAGAAACAAAAAATAAACAAGTTAGTACTTGTTACCAACGATACTTTTAAAGGTACTAATTCTTTAGTTGCTAATATATATGAAATCTGTCTTTTATGTGTTAAAATAAAATGCATAATAATAGAAAACAAAACCATTAACAAATTGAAGAAAAATTTTACTAAATAATACAATTTTTTTGGTACTATACCTATAACAAAAAATGACGCATCAGCCAATTCAAATGACATACATTAAATATAGACATATTATGTAATACAATAAGATTGATAAATAATTTTGCTTAAAACATTAGACCTCAAAAAATTAAAGAACACATGCGTTATAGATTACTCTAACAAAGTACTTACCAACTAAATAACCATCTTCTTTAGACTCTGCCTGGATTTTTTTGAACAGAACAAAATTGAATTCGTTCAATGGAACTGAAGAATCTTGTATCAGACGCACAATCGTGTCCCTCTTGAAGTGGATTCTAAATTCATGTCTAGTAGGCTTGAACTTGATGGTATTTAAAGCAACTGCAAAATTAGTGACCACGTACATATTGCCCTCAGCGAGTAGGCCCTCGAAGATAGGAATAAATATGCCTTTAATAGAGCATTGAATTGTATCCCCCTGAATGCATTAGTTTTATAGAGTCATAGATAAATGAGGTTTATTGCTCAGTCATTACCAAAAAAAAAATCTCAAATGCAAAGAGAATATTTTACCTTTTCATCAAGGGCAACCATCTCAATAGGTGCCTTCATCCCAAAATTTACAAAGTGAGAAACGGTCCAAAGTCTAATGACACGTACTTCGAGCTTCCACACCTTATACTCTGGACCAGCAGTGATACACTTGATAAGATCATACCTAAAAATCAAGGTCCTAATATTTAGTGAAAGATAAAAAAAATATTGTGAAATTCACCACATGACACATGAACTCACCTAGCTGCTATTGTTACCTGCCACAACAAAATTACTCAAATATTATGAATTTCAGTATAGATAAAAAGTAAATATGGTGATCATCTATGTTATATTTATAGAGAGTCATAGTACTGTTCAGCCCCAGTATTAGTAAGGATTACAAAAATCTTGACGTTTCTATCAAAATCCAACTAAGAAAAAAAAGAAAAATTTTTGGACTATTCAGGATTAAAGAATCTGAATCATATCAATAAAATAATTATCAAAATTAGGATAGAAATTAATGGCTAACATTTATTGTGTTCCATTTACATGGCAAAATGGAGTTTAATTTTGAAAAATCAAAATAAGAAGCAATATATGCTGAAGAGGAAATCACTATATTTACGTGCACTAATTAGGTATAGTAAATCACAAAAAGTTTCGAAAAGGCATGAAATTATTTTATTTTTGTCAATTGGAAAATCATTCTATATCATAAATACTGAAATTTCAAAACGTATAAAATAAAAAGGGTATGAGAATAAGATTTGATATATAGCACCAATTTTTTGTTTCTTAATCTGATATAATTTCCAAAAGGTTTGTTAATAGCTGCATACCTTCAATATGACCAAAGGTTGTGTTGATCGTAGGAAGCCATTTATCTCTTTCACCTTGCATTCGTTCTATAAGCATTCTCCTTTTATGATCCTCAGTCAATTGCTTCATGCACTTGACCTTCAGCCTCTGCTATTGCTTTAACTCTAATAGTTTCTCTTTCTATCTCAGCACGCTCTCTCTCAGTCTGACGCTGCGATGGTTGCGGGCTTGTGATTTGGGGAGCTAGGGTTCTTCTTTCAATTTCAAAATTTCATGTCAATTTCAGAGAGGATAGGAGAAGAGTGTGGGACTGGGACTGGGACTGGGTTACGGGTTACGGGCTTAAGCCGTTGGGGATTCAGGTTTTTTTTTAAGTCAAAATGGAACCGTTTGGAGGAGTTATTAACAAACCAGAAACCTTTCAAAAAACCGATCAATTCTAACAGTTCACCGATTAACCACAGGTTCGACTGGTTTTGCAATCAGTTTTTTTGTCAGACGATTTACTCATAACATCTTTTAAGCCATTTTTAAATTTTATAAAATTGTTTACAATAATTACAAAAAATGCTTATAATACAAAATTTTAAAATTTTATAAAAATATTTTATTTAAAATTGTTAGTAAAATCTTAATTGTACTCTGTTACAAAATGAATAATTATAATGATATTAGTATTTTATATAAAAACCCATACAAAAAAATTTAAATTTCATACAATATTTTTTCGTTCATTTTTAATAGCTCATAAATACAAAAAAATATTGTACGGAATTTAAATTATTTTTGTATTAATTTTTATATAAAATACCCATATCATTATAATTATTCAGAAGTTGCATGTAATTCGAACCTTATGAATTCGATTTACTACGTATTTGCTTAAATCAAATTTATTCAATTCGATTTATATAGAAATGCAAATTCAATTTATTTAATTTAATTTATTTTTGTATGTGGTATGATTTGATTGAAAGAGCAATAATTTATACTGCTTCATAGATTCTTCTATAATTTTATCTAGCATCAATAAAATTTCACTGTCACTGATTTAAAAAAAATTAAAATCTAAAACGATGGTTAAAAATAAATAAAGAGGATAGAAATAGTAGACACATAATTGTATGCATTTTTTTTTATTTGCGTTTTTATCACAATCCACAAGTTTTATGTTTTATAAATTAACGTTAATTCATATATAGAAGAAAGTATTTTTAGTGTCATTAGCATGCCCAAAAAAATATAGATAATTAAATAAATCAAAACAACAATTGTTCAATTTAAAATATCTTAAAATCTGAATAGTATCAGTTCTCTCAATAGACAATAGCTATAGTCAAGACTCCACCAAACCTTCAAAACATGCTCCTTTATCTCTATTACATGAAAGATCTCATATTTCACAGCAGCTATTTTTTAATGGAAGGAGCACCAGACATGTTAAATTCATCCAACAGGCTCTTCAAACAAAACAAAACAAAAAAATATAATTAAAATTTTAACCAAAAAATGAAATCTGAAATATAAAAGAGGCCATATATAAAACATGCCATATAAGTGAAGACTAAATGAATACCCTAACAACAAGTCTTTTAGTAGCAGACAAATTTTCCACGATTGGATCAGGTGACTCATCACGAACAGAACATCCATCTTCACCTCGAGGCTACATAGAAAAACAATGAAAAAATAAATAAATAATATCTCATATTTGGCAAATTAAGCCTTAATATACATAGTCTAAAATCAACAAAAAATAAAGAAAAAAAATCATACCTGAACAGGATTAACAGGACCAGCAGTGGTACACCAAATTTTACCGGACTTTAAGTGTCCCTCCACCTCGCTAAAATGGTAGAATCAGAACTTATCACCGATACATCATAAGAATCACACCATTCAGTAGTTTCTACTTCGACCTTGAATAGAAATTCCTTATCAAGAAAAAACTCATTAAAACCAGTAGGATCTTTGCTTGCTTCCCCTTTTTCCTACACCCAAAATTTTACATTTTTATCATGTTAAATAAACAAACATCTTTGATTGACAATCATAACGTGATCAATGAAATGGCTTCACATACATTCAACTCTTTCACCATCTCAGTACAGGTCCGTCCGAATAGGGCTGCGGCCTCCTTATCGAACACAACAAAATTTGTTGTAGCAGTACCATCAAAAACCAACAAATTCAACTTATACCTATTTTTTTATTCAAAAACATCAATTAACACTTAGCCTGTCACCCTTTAGTTACAATAAAATCTTAAAAATTATATTCAACATAATTTAGATGCTCAAACATAATTTTTTTTAGGCTTATCAGTTTTTTAGATTTTAGTCTAGCAGAGGAGACTTTGGTATAAAATTG
Organism: Arachis ipaensis; assembly: GCF_000816755.2. Taxonomy (NCBI): domain Eukaryota; kingdom Viridiplantae; phylum Streptophyta; class Magnoliopsida; order Fabales; family Fabaceae; genus Arachis; species Arachis ipaensis. The sequence continues at coordinate 33,348,672 of NC_029785.2, read as the reverse complement.
TTGTAGGTATATAAATTTTTTCTGTGCAAACACATGATTTATACCACCAACTTGGAACGGGTTCAACATCAAGAACAGTGGCCAGAATAACATAGAATCCAACCTACATAGGAACAGTTTGAAAGTAAAAAAAAAAATAATGAACCAAACATAAAAAAAAATTTTCTATAAAGCACTCACATCCGCAGCCGCACGTAACTCCTTTATTGTCTTCCTCTCAGTGGAATATAAAACTTCATGTTCATCAACATACGCCGATTTTCCGGAAATCAAAGATAGGTACTGCGAGATCTCTCTATAGTACACGCTACTTATCAATCACAACGCCACAAAAATACAGTCAATATGCACAACCATATAAATAATTCACAATATTGGTACAATACTTTTTTCGAAGCATCATAGCCTCACGAACATCTGAATTTATCAAGAGTCTGGTAGCATACATAATGTTCTGTACAATATTGATACCTATATATAATAATCATTGCTTAAATGAGTTGTAAAATTATACAGGACAGAAGAATTATCGGATAGAAAGTAATCAAAAGTATCCTTGGATTTAAAAAAATAACTATAATCTACTGTGAACCTAATTAATTAATAAAACTTTTTATTTTAGCAATGAGCTATAAAAAAATATTTAAAGCAAATTTAAAATAATATAAAGTATTATATAATAACAAAAATACAGCTTGAAATTATATAATGATTAATCAATTATTGAGTAATTCAACATAGAATTCACAATCAAAAGAAATAAAAAACTGGTGATACCTCATTTATCCACTTTTATATAATAATAGTTTGTATCACTTCAACCAATTAAATTTTAGAAATAAAAAAAGAGTATTTCCAATGATATTAAAAAAAATCTTTACTTATCTCAACTGTTCTTACTATATGAAAACATTTGATGGCATAACCTTTCTTCTATTGACAACTTTTCTTGAATCACCTAGTATCTAACCGAAAACTCATGAGTCACTACTTGCTCTCCGAATCAATACACTATATTTTTAAATTTTTTTCTACTCAACTTTAATATTTATTAGTAAATTGAAAAATTTTGTATTACATCTATATTTTGATGACAAATTCTCAAACATAAATTGAATTCAAAATAGTTTAAAATTTATTTTATATTAAACACACAAAAAGATAATCTTTATTATAAATTCATAAAAAGCATGTTATAAAAAATTGAACTAATAGTCACATTAATGTCTATTAATATATTAATATTGATAATAAATAAATAAATATTTATTTAATGTGAAACATTCTCATGTAATTTAATTCGCACTGAAACTATATAACATGATTCTAATAATATTTCAAACGGTAAACTATAAGTAACAATTATTCAATTATAGTTTACCAAAATAAAAAATAATTTTATTACATAAATTCATATATAAATTGAAACTGTTGAAAAAGTATACATAAGTAATTGAAATATATACAACGTACAATGAAAAACTATCAATTAAAATAATAATAACTTAATAGTATATGAGCAAATAATTGTTAATTTTAAAGAAAATTAAACAATCCACCGCGTTGAATATAAAAATGAACAAAACAAAAAAAATATATTTCTCCTTTGTAACATATAGAGATGTGAATCTCAATATTCATAATATTTTGCCGTTAAAAAATAAATCTATTCTAATAAAAATATGACAATAAACCGACACAACTAAATTATAACCCTAATAACTAATTAATTTATTACATATGATTATTAAATGAAAACATAAATAAATAATTAAATATAATAAATATTTACATTAAAAGAGTCATAATAATAATATTAATCGTAATAAATTTAAAGTTATAAATATTTAAATTTTATATTAATTGATCTACTTATACGTTAATACATAAGATTTTTATTACTATTAGTCTACTATTTCATTTCAGCAATCCACGCACAAACTATTAATCTCTTATCACTGAGAGGAAGTGTTAACTCCTTTCGCATCTCAATAATTAGTAGAAATGGCTACAATAAGATATAATCATTTGATAGTAATCAAATTCTCACATACCTCCAACATTCTTTACTCTTATAAATTGAAAAATAACTACTGTCAGTTGTTGCTCACCCGATGCCACAAGACCCTTGATCCGGTCCACTATCTCCCCAAGAACAACAATATTAAGCTTTAAACTATAGAGAAAATGCAAATAATTTAGAAAATAAAAAATTGCTTATATAAACATATTAAGTGCTGAGTAAGGGTTGTTAGTGTAAGACCTGGTTAATTAATGGCTAATTAACCCATATATGAGAATTTATTCTAGAAAGCCAAAAATAATATTTTTATGGCTTAATATGATAGAGGAAATTGAGACGAGAATTTCGGTACCAATTTTATGGAAATCGGACCAAGATTGGACCGAACGGGCCAAACCGGTCACCCATGCGGATTTTGTGGTTTTCAGATGCAGGACGCGAGGCTTCTCGTTGAGGCATGCTGGAGACTTCTGGATTAGCGAAGATCCTTTGTTCTCGTGACTCTGTTTTGGGTTATATATCTTGTTTAGATACCTTTATCTCCATTAAATAATACAGACTGTGATGACTCCTTCTAGAGGGGATTTTTGGAGAATATGTTTCTGTATTTGTGTCCCTTTGGGTTTTCCTTAGGGTTTTCCTTATTTTATTATATGTATATATTGCTATGCTCGGACCGATTATCTTCGCAGCCGGATTTTGAGTCTTGATATTCCTGTTTTTGACACTCTTTTGTATATATGATCTCGCGATAGCTTATCCCGGTTCGTCACGTTTATCGATCGGAGGGTTGCCCGTTCGAGTTACGGTTTTTGTTTACCCCCTTTTTCTACAAAGGCTCCTAGTTATAATCAATTATTCATACTACTATACGTACTAAATTTTTGTTTTAGAGGTCGTAATACCTTGCCATCTCTGAATTATGACTTAAGCATAAGACTTTGTATGGTAGGGTGTTACATTATGGTATCAGAGCAGTTCGTTCCTATAGAGCCTGAGGAATGGACTGACTATGCTTCTGTGCATTCTCTGTATATGTGTCATGTGCTATTAGTATATCTGCTTGATATAATTGGCATAAACGTTCATGAGCATGCATTTGGGACTTTGAAGCACTAAACTTCCGATATTGAGACTCATCAACTTAATATCGATTGTTTGGTGTGTATAGGAACCAGATGGCGCCTCGTGGACCTGGTAGAGGCCATGGGAGAGGACATACGAATGCTCGTGCGCCGGAGACTAATCCTAATGACCCAGTGAACTTTATGACTGCGTTGGAGAACATGGCTGCTGCTATGCAAGCCACTACTGAGGCTCTTGGTCAACAGATGAACAACCATGGTAATGACGGAGTTAGAGTTCAGGGTCCGATGACACTGGCGAACTTTTTGAAGGTTAATCCACCAAAGTTCAAGGGAACTACTAGCCCGACTGAAGCCGATACGTGGTTTCAAGCTATGGAACGAGCACTGCAAGTGCAGGTGGTACCTGAAGGGCAGCGTATAGAGTTCGCTACCTATTTGCTCACTGGTGAAGCGTCGCATTGGTGGCAGGGTATCCGACGCCTTCTGCAGCAGGGTGATGATTATATCACCTGGGATGTCTTCCAAGAGGAGTTCTATAAGAAGTACTTTCCGACTTCTGCTAGGACGGCCAAGGAGCTTGAATTGTTGCAGCTGAAGCAGGGTGCTATGTCCGTATCCGAGTATACTGACAAGTTTGAGGAGCTGTTCAGATTCTCTTGTATGTGTCAAGGGACTCTGGTGGAATATGAGGAATGGAAGTGTGTTAAGTACGAAGAAGGACTCTGGAGCGATATTTTCGGTTCGGTGGGGCCAATGGAGATTAGGACTTTCTCCAAGTTGGTGAACAAGTGTAGGGTTGCTGAAGAGTGTGTGAAGAGGGCAGCCGCTGAGAAAGGAAGTCACAAAGGATCATTCCCACAGAACTGAGGGAAGAGCTTTGCACCTAGAGGTCCACCCTTCAAGAGGGGAGGTTTTTTTAGGAGGCCCAACAACAACAACTCCCAAGGAAAAAGGTTTGGGAAGCAGCTTCAAAATGATCAAGCTTGTACTAGGTGTGGAAGTCATCATCCGGGTGTACCATGCAAGGCCGGATGGGGTTTGTGCTACAATTGTGGAAAGGCGGGGCATAAAGCCACAAGTTGTCTGGAGAAGCAGAAGCAAGATGCTGGGAAAGCACAACAGACTGGTCGGGTGTTCACCACCTCAGCTGTGGGTGTAGAAGGATCTGAGACACTCATTCGAGGTAACTGTGAAATGGCTGGTCAAACTTTAAATGCTTTATTTGATTCGGGAGCATCGCATTCATTCATTGCATTTGAGAAAGCACATGAGTTAGGGTTGAAGATTGTAACCTTAGGTTATGACTTAAAAGTGTATAATGCTACCCATGAAGCCATGGTAACTAGACTAGGATGCCCGAAAGTTTCGTTTAGGTTCAAGCAGCGTGATTTTGTCCATAATTTAATCTGTTTACCGATGATCGGTCTTGATCTTATCTTGGGATTGGACTGGTTATCTGAGAACCATGTCCTGCTTGATTGTTCTACAAAGTCGGTGTACTTTATGCCGGAGGATACAGAAGGGCCGGTTGTGGTGAATAATTATTACTTGAATTCAATGATGGTGAACTGCTCTGGAATCGAATGTCAGGGTATCCTGTTGTTAACCGCTGGTGTTTCGGGTGATGATCAAAGGTTGGATCAGATTTCGGTAGTGTGTGAGTTTCCGGAAGTGTTTCCCGATGATATTGAGGAATTTCCACCTAACTGAGAGGTCGAGTTTGCTATTGAGTTGGTGCCTGGGGCGGGACCAATCTCAAGTGCTCCTTATAGAATATCACCGTTAGAGATGGCCGAGCTAAAGTCTCAGTTAGAGGAACTGTTGGGTAAGAACTTTATCCGACCAAGTGTTTCCCCGTGGGGAGCTCCAGTGTTACTGGTAAAGAAGAAAGATGGAAGTAT
>NC_029785.2:33338619-33343519 GCF_000816755.2 Arachis ipaensis | reverse complement strand
CAATTAGCCTTGTCGTTGACAAAGTTAACTCGCAAAGACACTCCGTTTGTTTGGACTCCTGAGTGCGAGGAGAGCTTTCAGGCATTGAAGAAAAAGTTGACCACTGCACCTGTGTTAGTGTTACCTGAGCCGAACGAGCCTTTTGAGGTGTACTGTGATGCCTCATTAAAGGGTCTAGGATGCGTGCTAATGCAACATCATAATGTGGTGGCGTATGCCTCACGACAGTTGAGACCTCACGAAGTTAGTTATCCTACGCACAATTTGGAACTCGCTGCGGTTATGTTTTCCTTGAAGGTGTGGAGGCATTATCTCTATGGGGTTAAGTTCCAAGTCTTCTCCGATCACAAGAGCTTGAAATATCTCTTTGATCAGAAAGAGCTTAATATGAGGCAGAGGAGGTGGATGGAATTATTGAAGGACTATGACTTTGAGTTGAATTACCATCCGGAAAAAGCGAATGTAGTGGTGGATGCGTTAAGTCGAAAGTCATTATATGCGGCTTGGATGATGCTTCAAGAGGAGAAGTTGCTCAAGGGATTCGAGAGTCTAAAAATTGGTGCTCGAGAAGTATGATAGAGATCCTCGTTTCACTTCGAGGTTCTGGGGTGCATTTCAGAAAGCTTTTGGAACTCGATTAAGCTTGAGTACAGCTTACCATCCTCAAACAGATGGTCAATCCGAGAGGACGATCCAAACACTAGAGGATATGTTGAGAGATTGTGTTTTGGACCAACCGGCGAGTTGGGATCGGTATATGCCGTTAATGGAGTTTGCATACAATAATAGTTACCATGCGAGCATCGGAATGGCTCCGTATGAGGCATTGTATGGGAGGAAATGTCAATCTCCGCTATGTTGGTATGAAGCTGGAGAGAAAGGCTTGTTGGGGCCGAAAATGATAGCTGAGACCACTGAACAAGTGAAGAAAATCTGAGATAGGATGCTTACGGCGCAGAGTCGCCAAAAGAGTTACGCCGATCAGAGGCGGAAGCCCTTGGAATTTGAGGCAGGAGATCATGTTTTCCTGAAGGTTACTCCGACCACAGGAGTAGGTAGGGCGATTAAAGCAAAGAAGTTGAATCCTCGGTACATTGGTCCATTTCAGATCCTTGAGAGGATTGGGCCGGTGGCGTATCGGGTGGCTCTACCACCCCATCTTTCAAACCTGCACGACGTATTTCACGTGTCGCAGCTTCGAAAGTACACTCCTGATGCTAGCCATGTGTTAGAACCCGAATCGGTTCAGTTAAGAGAAGATTTAACGCTTCCAGTGGCTCCAGTCAGAATTGATGATACTAGTATCAAACGGTTGCATGGAAAAGAGGTTTCATTAGACAAAGTGGCTTGGAGTCGAGGCGGTGTTGAGGAACACACATGGGAACTTGAGTCGGAGATGCGAACGGATTATCCGCACTTATTCTCAGGTAATTGAATTTGAATTTGAATTTTGTGGGCAAAATTCCCAATTAGGTGGGTAGAATGTAAGACCCAGTTAATTAATGGCTAATTAACCCATATATGAGTAAGCCTTCGATCTCACCACTTATGTCTTGAATCATTATGATATGCCTAGCATGAGAAAAAGGGCTAGTGAATGTGGTAACTTGCGAGTGAAGCAAGGAAAAAATGAATGATCATTGAGGATCAATGGCTTCTCGTTGAGGCATGCTGGAGACTTCTGGATTAGCGAAGATCCTTTGTTCTCGAGACTCTGTTTTGGGTTATATATCTTGTTTAGATACCTTTATCTCCATTAAATAATACAGACTGTGATGACTCCTTCTAGAGGGGATTTTTGGAGAATAGGTTTCTGTATTTGTGTCCCTTTGGGTTTTTCTTAGGGTTTTCCTTATTTTATTATATGTATATATTGCTATGCTCGGACCGATTATCTTCGCAGCCGGATTTTGAGTCTTGATATTCCTGTTTTTGACACTCTTTTGTATATATGATCTCGCGATAGCTTATCCCGGTTCGTCACGTTTATCGATCGGAGTGTTGCCCGTTCGAGTTACGGTTTTTGTTTACCCCCTTTTTCTACAAAGGCTCCTAGTTATAATCAATTATTCATACTACTATACGTACTAAATTTTTGTTTTAGAGGTCGTAATACCTTGCCATCTCTGAATTATGACTTAAGCATAAGACTTTGTATGGTAGGGTGTTACAGTTAGAAAAAAACATACTCGTCATTCTCAATATGAATGACTAATATGTCAATAAGTTTGCCATCTTTCACATATTTTCTCTCACCCTCTACACCGGTCATAACTCCAACAACGTCTTAAATAAATATCAAATAGAAGATTATGCACAAACCACACGTTATAGATATACCAAATCATCACATAATATTTACATTCAAATTCCCTAATAGTTTTATTTTAATTTTTTTTAATATATTGTTGGTTTGAAGCTCGACCCTTTACAAGAAGAAGTGTTTTATTTTAATTTTTTTTTAATATATTGTTGGTTTGAACTTTGAAGCTTGACCCTTTGCAAGAAGAAGTATAAGCAAAACAACACTTACAGCATGTTAAGTAAAACTAATAACAACCTACTACTGTCTAACCCTCACTATCATCACCTAATCATTACATAAATTAATCTCATTGCCTCGGCATAACCATATAAAAATATATACTAGATAGATGGTCACATAAATTAAAAAAAATATAAAAATAGAACGTATACATACTTATATACTATTTCACAAGTATTCCTTTATTGTGCATCGAGATTTAAAGTCTCTAAATCTTCTTATTGACAAGTATTAGGTTGTTAAGGTATTCATACTTGAATTTCTTATTTTGAGTTTATTTTACTATTTAAACTATAAGAGAGGCAAAGAGAGAAATAAAATCAGAAGAGTAAACTTGCGTAATTGGACTTGATTTAGAGGTGTGAGAAACAAATATAATGGCCCTAAAATAACGAATCCACAAACCCAAATAACATAACCTAAATGAAGCCTCATTCAATCATTCCCTCCTTTTCTAACTTTGAACGGCGGCCATAGTGGATAAGAAGCTCTCAAAGTTGCTCACACAAGTTGACAATGGATATGATAAAGTAGAATTTAGAATGAACCCTAATTTTATTTATGAATTAAGTTCTTTTATTAAAATTCAACTCTACTCTACTCACAGATTGAGAACAACTCAACTCTAAACTTATCTGCAGTTAACTTGTGGGTACTCGATCTGGCTCACGAATTTTCACAAATATACAATATTATTATATAACCTAATGAACATACAAATTAAAAAGTCAATACAAATAATACAATCATTCCACAAACAAATACAATCGTCCCAAAAATATTACTATTAAATGTTCAATTTTATATAAAAGTTTTTGCTTAAATTAATAAAACAAACACAAATAAAATTATTGTAAATCCGTGAGCATTCTATTTGCTGCAACAACATCACTAATCTATGATTTCAGATACAGCATCATTATCATCATCATTTGCAGTTTAATAATCAAGATATATCAATACAAATTAAATCAAACACTAAAAAACTATTAGTTGCATCAAATATTAATGTAACATGTTCAAACACACTTTATGCAGATAAAAATCACCCAATCAGCATAAGCAATAATAATAAAAGAAGGCAAAATTTCACCACTAATTATTGAATGGAGCATGAAACAGGGAGACAACTAAACAGAGAGAACGAACGAATGGAGCACTGCGTTGAAGTCTAAATGGAGCACGCGCCCATCCGAACACGACCACAACAACCAAGTTGGCAAATGCCGGAGACGTGAGCGAGCATCGACGATGAGGGGAGTGGGGGCAAACACGGAGTTGCAGAGAGATTGAGATTTGAGAGAAGAGAATCATAGATTAGGGTTCTTGGGGAGTTTGGAGGGCTGTGAATCTGTGATCTGAGTGTTAAATTATTAATTGATGATCTTGGTTCATTGGTAAAAACTTTTTGCATTAAGTGAGAGGTCCTTGGTTCAACACCCACCTATAACATATTTTTATATAGGGTGAGGGTTGGTCGGATAGGGTTGAGGCTCAACCCGTACCCTACTTGACCCGTGCTCAAACCCTCTCCATACTCAACCCTATCCGCAGCAGTCAGGTTGGCAACTTTACTCGACCGGAAGAATCGAGTTGGGTAAGGGTGCATGCTGCCACCCCTACCTGACATGCTCGTTCCATCATAAACTTCACAAGATTTGCCATTGCCACTGTATCCTTTTTAAGTTCTAATTACTGACAAACCCAACACCATTATTTCAGTCTTTCTTTTCTCTCTAGTCTCTTTGTCCTTTTTCTTCTCTCTTTCTCCCTTTCTAATTTTATTATCATCAATCGTCCTCCAACATCGATGCTGTGTGGACGGTGGACCATAGACAGTGAGCAAGAAGAGTGGCTGATAAACCCATATTTCATGAGTTCTTTTGTGATTAATTAGAGTGATTTATTCAAATCTTCACCTACTTATTCACATTAATTGCATGGTTTTATTTTCCCTTCCTTATTATGTCATGTTGTGAAAAACATGTTTCCTAAGCTTTAAAAATTAATTATTTTAATTACCTTTATTTCCATTCGATGCCGTGATTAGTGTGTTGAGTAGTTTCAGATTTTCTAAGGCAGAATGACTTAAAGGATGAAAAAGGAAACATACTAAAATGGAAGGAGAAAGCAAAACGGAGCTTTAAAGAAACTGGTATCCACGTGATCGCATGGATGACGCGATCGCGTGCCAAGCACGAATCAGCAGTGACGCGGCTGCATGACTGACGCGACCGCACGCCTTAAGCAGAACGCATATGACGCGCTCGCATGACTGACGCGACCGCGTGGCAAGGAAAAGCTCCGAATGACGCGACCGCGTGACCCACGCGGACGCGTGACAGAGGCCACGCA
>NC_029785.2:33335081-33338576 GCF_000816755.2 Arachis ipaensis | reverse complement strand
GAGCTCGCATATTTTACTTTTCAATGATTTAGATTTAGTTGAGAGGGAGGTCTTCTCTCTCTCTTTTAGGATTTAGGATTTCTTCTTGTTTTAAGAGTAACTCTGGATCCCAGGTTTAATGTTCTTTTAGTATTACTTCTATTTATTTATTCCAACATTTGAATTGATTATTATAATTTGATTTATGAATTCTCTCATGTTACAGACTGTTATTTGAATTAATGATAATTGAGGTATTTTCAGTTTATGATTGTTCTCTTTGATTTAAGTTACCATTGCTTCCCATCTAAGGACCTCTTTATCATTCCATCAATTTTACTTTTCCCCTTTTGGTTCTGGTTAAGAATTTAGTAACTCAACAGTTATTAAACTCAACATAATTGATAATCGTTATCTTGCTAATTGAGCTGAACTTAAATAATCCCAACCTTTTCTGAGGAAATAATTAGGATTTGAAAGTCAATTTACTTAGTCCCTTGACTTTCCTTTGCCCTAGTGAAGGTTGACCAAGTGGAGTTTAGATTCAACTTTCATTATTGTTGAGAGAGATAACTAAGTTGGACCTCTAATTTTCTCTACCTTTCTAAAATTTGCTTTACAGTTATTATTTATTCTTAATTGCCATTTAATTCACTCGTCATTTAAATTACTTGCTTCTCACCTTCTAAACCCCGATTATAACCTTTATAGCCAATAATAAGAACATACTTCCTCGCAGTTCCTTGAGAAGACGACCCGAGGTTTGAATACTTGGTTAACAATTTTTAAAGGGGTTTGTTACTTGTGACACCCAACACGTTTGTACGAAGGGATTTTTTCCGGTTTAGAAACTATATCTACAATGCAACCGTTTCTATGAATTTCTTTACTGGTAGAAAACCCGACGTCAAAATGGCGCCGTTGCCGGGGAACTGCTAACGTGTGCCTTATTATTGGTTATTGTAAATATTTTTCTTTTGCTTGTTTATTTATTGTTGTTTTTCCTTTTTCTCTTTATTTGCTATTATGAACTCTCACCCCTCTCGCTTTGAGTTTGGTTCTAATATTGTTAAAGGAAATGGAAGTTACAGCGGGAATGTGCATCAAGGTCAGACCAATCAAGGATGGATGGAACCAAGAGGATCTAATCAACCCTTTTGGAGGCAACAGCCTCCGAGATATCCTGGACAAAGACCATTCTACCGTGCACACCCAGCTGAAAGACATGGTGGACAACCTTGTAATTACCAACAAGCCCCACCCCGTGCATATGAACCATCCTTTCAACATAACCTCGAACTACCACACTCACAAGTTTTTCTTCACCATTCGCCATCATATGATCCTTCCTTACCCCAATACCAATCCAATCGTTCCCAATCATCACCACTTTCCTTTGTATCATGTCCAAGTCTGGCAAACCCCGAAGCAAAGGATCGCCTAAAAGAAACAGTAATTAAATTTCAAACAACCGTTCAACAACTGGAGCAAGCACTAATTCAATGGGCCACTAGGCGCTCAAATATACAAGGATCAACCACAGCTCCATGTGGACAGCCCAATGAAGAGCGTAGCATGAAAGAAATATTAGAGATTCCAGTGGACAAGACAGAGAATGAATTCGTACTAGAACAAGTGGAAGAAGCTGTCATTGTTCAAGAAGAAGAGTTGGTTGAGGATCTAGGAGATGCTGAACTTCCTTGGGAAGCCAGAATTGAGGAAAACTCCGTCCAAGATGCCACAGTTAATGCTAAGGAGGATACCGTACAATCTCCAAGGCAAGTCGTTTACGAAGAATCAGACAGAATAATCCAAGAAGCAAATTTCCTTGATGATGATCGTCACAAGTCTAGTTCTCCTAGTGATGAACTTGCGTCCGCAAGTGAATTCTCTGAGATCGAAGAATCTTTCCGAAGTGAATATGAAAATGATGCGGAGGTAGATTTCTCTCAACCTCCAATCTATGACTCGAGTGATGAGGAAGACATAGAAGACTTTGACCAAGATACAGATACAATTGAAGATCTTTGCAAGGAAGTGGAAGAATTCACAGAAGAACACAAGGAAACGGAACTTGCAGAACCACCAAAAACACCTATCCCAAGGCCATTACCACCCAATACAAGCTTCAAGTGGGTACAATCCTTAACTTATAATTTTACTTATTCACTTGAATATGGTTTGCTTGAAACAGATGGCCAGCTTAGAGCTCTCTGCGGCTTTAAGAGTAAGAGGGAAATGGCTCATATTCAGAGCTGGTGCACCAGGTTCAATAAGGTTTCACGCTTCACCTCGAAGTACACGGATTGGTATCATGCTCAATTGCATGGATCACAGAGAATGTTTGGTCACCACGGTGAGATTCTACTTTTTAAGCCGCCCGGATGGAGACATGTAGACCAAGACGGAGGCGGATTTAAATGCAAGGCTTGGAATCCTGAGGTTTATTCTGACATTTGTTACCCCAAGAGTCTAAAAATTTGTTTGAAGCTGCTCAGAAGCTTTACATGCCTAATTTGGGACCCCGGAGGCTATTGGCATTCCAAGCACTGGTGGAGATTTTTGGACGAATTTAAACACAAGCCACCATAACAGGATACTGTGAACTGAAGTACCCGGCTTTTGCAAACTCCAGAAATCTATACCTGGAACGTACCTTGAAGATTCCAGAAGCCCTCCAGCAATACACTACTGAGCAAATCAAGCAAAGGGGCTGGTTCTTTCTGGAGAGATCACTAACAGAGGTCAATGCATCTTGAGTCCGGGAATTCTATTGCAACTACTACCTTACTACCCTAGATGCAGTGAACCTGAAGGGAAAGCAAATTCTGGTCACTGAGGAGGCCATAGAGACCATTCTCCAGCTCCCAGCCAAGTCCGATCAGCCAGATGGTTTTGCACAGGCTGAGAAAAACATGGGCCAGATGCAGTTTGACTGGGATGCTGTGAAGGCAAGGATAGCTCTTGACCCTGCTGTTCCTTGGGAGATGGGTCAGAACACCACTATGCTTAGAGGGATCAAGAGAGTGTACTTAAATGATGAGGCTCGGCTATGGCATCAGATCTTGAGTAATTTTGTGATGCCAAGTACTCACGAGACGGAGATCCCGGCTACCATGATCACCCTCCTTTGGTGTGTGCTGGAGGGTAAGGACATTTATCTGCCTCATTTTATCCGGCATTATATGGCCAGGGCCCATGTCCGAGGCACCCTCCCCTTTCCTTACCTGGTTACACGGCTAGGCCGTCAGGCTGATGTGCCTTGGGAGGATGCCGATGAGCGACCACCAGCAGCGGACTGCAGGAAGATCATCTCGCACAGCAGGAACTTCCTTGCCTTGGGCTACAGACCACCACCTGTCACTGCTACTGATGAGACAGCCCCTCCATCTGCTGGACCCTCTTCATCCACAGCTGCCACAGCTGCCCCTACTGCCACCACTGCACCTCCACCCGTCTCTGAGCCAGTTTATCGCCTCGTGCACCGTCTTTTCCGCCAGCTTGATCAGATGGAGC
>NC_029785.2:33269304-33333964 GCF_000816755.2 Arachis ipaensis | reverse complement strand
CTGCTGCCACCACTGCACCTCCACCCGCCTCTGAGCCAGTTTATCGCCTCGTGCACCGTCTTTTCCGCCAGCTTGATCAGATGGAGCACCGTAACAGGTGCCGGTATAAGAGATTGGAGCGCCGTAGCAGGCGACGCTATTCCCATCTGAAGCTGATGATCAGATAGGGCGCCGACATCCCCTCCGAGCCCGACACCCCTTCAGAGCCATCAGAGGAGGAGGAGGATGAGCACGAGGAGGAGACTCATTCCCAGGCGGAGACTCATCAGCAGGCAGCCACAGAGCAGACTGCCCCGCATCAGGAGGTTATGCCCCAGATTGAGGCTGCAGATCTGGAGATCCCGATCCAGTCAGTCTCCCCTCTACAGCAGCCAGACTCTCAGCCCACCACCGCCACAGAGACCCCAGCTACCATCCCTACCAGTGATGACACTCCTTCACACCCGGCTTGATTGAGCATCGAGGACGATGCTTCATTTTAAGTGTGGGGAGGTCGCCATCTCTGGCGTTTATTTTGGTGAACTACTACATACTTTTTCTTTTATTTTGGATATTTTTCTGTATTTTTCTCTTTTTCTTTTATTGTTATTTTCTGAGTACTTATACATTGCTACTTGTGTATTTTACTCTATTTTCTGTATTTTGCATTTTTTTTGTTCATATTTTAGTTATTTAGCTCATTTTAATCATTTAGTTTAGTTTGCAATTCTGATTTATTAGTGGATTAATTAGTATAGTTTACCCCTTTTTAGCATAAAGATAGTATAGTTTAAATAGAAAAATATAAAAAGGAAGTAAACTAGAAACTTTAACAGAATCAAAACAACCCACACCTTGTATATATAGCATTACATGTTAGTTGACAACATTTCATCAAGGAGGAACATTAAAACTTTAAAAGCTACCTTAAATAATTTTTTTTCAAGAGAATAATGGAAATTTTTAACTAAACCTGCATACAATATATGAATGATATATGATGCCTGAGTTAGAAAATACACAGCCTGTGAGTCTTGAGCTTAAATTGTATGGTTGCATTCAAACCATAATTTCATTTCTGTGTGTTACATTTCTTTTTATTCTGATGTTCTTTCCTTTGCTTTAATCCATATGTCCAATTACAGATTATAGAATAGATACATACCAAGAGAATGATTGAGGCCATCATTTGATTTTAGCTCACTCACCCCAAATTAGCCTACCTTTTACATCACCCTTGTTAGCCCCCCTTGAGCCTTTAAATCCCCTTTTATTCTATTTAGCCACACTACTAGCCTTAAGCAGAAAAATAAAATAAAATCCCAAGTGAATCCTTGGTTAGCTTAAGATAGAAAAAAAAATTATAAATAGAGTAAAATGTGGAAAACCTTTTGGGAACATGAGTGATAGAAACAAAAGGGTAGGAAAGTTAAAAAAAAAAAAGAAATAAAAATAAATTTGGGAAGCATGCTCATGAGAAAATCAAAGTGATTCAATTACCATGTGCATCAAAAAAAAAAAAGAGAGTTATTTTTCAGTATTTAATAAAAGGGAATGCAAAAAGAAATTCCCCAAAATGCAAAATAAAAACAATGCACATGAGATCAAAATAAAAAGTGAAACATGAGCATGCAATAATAAGTAGGAAATATGGGAAAATAGGTAAAGAGATTTTATTTTACTAAATATATATGTTAGGTGAGATCTTAGTCTAATTAAGGATTCGCTTATTAGCTCACTTAACCATATACATAAATCCTTACCTTTACCTTGGCCCCATTACAACATTAATTAAGACCTCATGACTTTTTGGTATGACTATATTCTATAATTGTTGATTGGTTAGATGAAAAACAAAGTTATAGAAAGTAAGAATAAAAAGAAAAAATAGAGTGAATAAACCCAATAAACACTGAGTGACTAAAGAGTAAACACAAAATCCAGTGAGGGTTCTATAACTCATACACATATATCTGTGTTTATATTTACTAATTGTTTTGCAAGTTTGTACAATGTTTTCTTTCCCATCTCATTTGCTAAAATGCTTTATTATTTAAGGGTTAGCTATATATATACATAACTCCTTGAGAATGTGAATTAACTTAGCTACATGTAAACTTTATATATGAGTGGATGAATTAGAATTGCATGACTCATTAGGTAGATGCATTTAGCATAGGTTGCATTTCATAACATTCCATCACTTTAACCTTAATTATTTACCTTGGATTTAGCATGAGGACATGCTAGTGTTTAAGTGTGGGGAGGTTGATAAACCCATATTTCATGAGTTCTTTTGTGCTTAATTAGAGTGATTTATTTGCTTTATTATTTAAGGGTTGGCTATATATATATACATAACTCCTTGAGAATGTGAATTAACTTAGCTACATGTAAGCTTTATATATGAGTAGATGAACTAGAATTGCATGACCCATTAGGTAGATACATTTAGCATAGGTTGCATTTCATAACATTCCATCACTTTAACCTTAATTATTTACCTTGGATTTAGCATGAGGACATGCTAGTGTTTAAGTATGGGGAGGTTGATAAACCCATATTTCATGAGTTCTTTTGTGCTTAATTAGAGTGATTTATTCAACTCTTCACCTACTTATTCACATTAATTGCATGGTTTTACTTTCCCTTCCTTATTATCTTATGTTGTGAAAAACATGTTTCCTAAGCTTTAAAAATTAATTATTTTAATTACCTTTATTTCCATTCGATGCCGTGATTAGTGTGTTGAGTAGTTTCAGATTTTCTAAGGCAGAATGACTTAAAGGATGAAAAAGGAAACATACTAAAATGGAAGGAGAAAGTAAAACGGAGCTTTAAAGAAAATGGTATCCACGCGATCGCATGGATGACGCGATCGCGTGCCAAGCACGAATCAGCAGCGACGCGGCCGCATGACTGACGCAACCGCGCGCCTTAAGCAGAACGCATATGACGCGGTCGCATGACTGACGCGACCACGTGGCAAGGAAAAGCTCCGAATGACGCGACCGCATGACCCACGCGGACGCGTGACAGAGGCCACGCACAAGAAATTACAGAATACGCCCCCAGCAAATTCTGAAGCCCTTTTTGGCCCAGATCTAAGTACAGACAGCATAGACCAGAGGTTATAAAGTGTGGGAATGCTTCCATTCAAAGGGAGCTCACATATTTTTACCTTTCAATGATTTAGATTTAGTTGAGAGGGAGATCTTCTCTCTCTCTTTTAGGATTTAGGATTTCTTCTTGTTTTAAGAGTAACTCTGTATCCCAGGTTTAATGTTCTTTTAGTATTACTTCTATTTATTTATTCCAACATTTGAATTGATTATTATAATTTGATTTATGAATTCTCTCATGTTATATACTGTTATTTGAATTAATGATAATTGAGGTATTTTCAGTTTATGATTGTTCTCTTTGATTTAAGATACCATTGCTTCCCATCTAAGGACCTCTTTATCATTCCAGCAATTTTACTTTTCCCCTTTTGGTTCTGGTTAAGAATTTAGTAACTCAACAGTTATTAAACTCAACATAATTGATAATCGTTATCTTGCTAATTGAGCTGAACTTAAATAATCCCAACCTTTTTTGAGGAAATAATTAGGATTCGAAAGTCAATTTAATTAGTCCCTTGACTTTCCTTTGCCCTGGTGAAGGTTGACCAAGTGGAGTTTAGATTCAACTTTCATTATTGTTGAGAGAGATAACTAAGTTGGACCTCTAATTTTCTCTACCTTGCTAAAAGTTGCTTTACAGTTATTATTTATTCTTAATTGCCATTTAATTCACTCGTCATTTAAATTACTTGCTTCTCACCTTCTAAACCCCGATTATAACCTTTATAGCCAATAATAAGAACCTACTTCCTCGTAGTTCCTTGAGAAGACGACCCGAGGTTTGAATACTCGGTTAACAATTTTTAAAGGGGTTTGTTACTTGTGACACCCAACACGTTTGTACGAAGGGATTTTTGCCGGTTTAGAAACTATATCTACAACGCAACCGTTTCTATGAATTTCTTTACTGGTAGAAAATCCGACGTCAGTGGCAAAACATGGGGTTGTAGTGGCTGTGTAAGGGAGAAGATGAATGACGAAGCAAACCAAGGATTTTACATTGTCTTGTTTTTATTTTTTCTTTTTGTTTCTTTTTTTTAATTTTAAGAATCGGCTAGTTCACCAGTTTGCCAAATCGTCGATTTCTGACTATTTTTCGGTCGAATATAGATTTTTACACTAGATGATTTTCATAGGTAACCGAACCATATTAAATACGAGTTTCTAATTTTATTGGTAGAATTGGTTAGTTCAGTTCAATTTTTAGAACAATGTCATAGATAGACCAAGTCATCACATAATATTTACATTCAAATTTCCTAATAGTTTTATTTAAAATTTTTCTAATATATTGTTGGTTTGAAGCTCGATCCTTTCCAGGGAGAAGTAAAAGCAAAACAACACTTACAACATGTTAAGTAAAACTAATAAGATCCTACTATTGTCTAGCACTCACTATTATCACCTGATCATTACATAAATCAATCTCATTGCCCCCTCGGCATAACCATCATAATACAACAACAACAACAACAACAACAACAACAACAACAATAACAACAACAACAGCAACATCAACAGCAAAGCTTTGTCCCACTAGGTAGAGTTGGCTACATGGATCAAACGATGCCACTGAGCTCTATCATGTATCATGTCTACAGAGAGACCATTTATATGTAGATATTGTTTGACAACCTCATGGATGGTCTTCCTAGGTCTTTCTCTGCCTTTCACCCCTTGTCCATCTTCCATCTCATCCACCTCCTGACTGGGTGCTTTGTTGGTCTTCTTCTCACATGTCCAAACTACCTGAGACGCGATTCTACCATCTTTTCTATAATAGGTGCTACTCCAACTTTGTCTCTTATATCTCTCCGTTTCTTATTCTATCCAATCGCGTATGACCA
Source organism: Arachis ipaensis (assembly GCF_000816755.2). Taxonomy (NCBI): domain Eukaryota; kingdom Viridiplantae; phylum Streptophyta; class Magnoliopsida; order Fabales; family Fabaceae; genus Arachis; species Arachis ipaensis. The sequence continues at coordinate 33,329,013 of NC_029785.2, read as the reverse complement.
CTCATCCATCTCAACATCTTCATATCTGCCATACTTAACTTATGTCTGTGCTCCCCTTTGGCCATAAAGTATAGCTGGTCTAATAGCAGTGCGATAGAATTTACTTAAGTTTTAAAAGACACTTTTTTGCCAGATATAAAACCAGACGTACTCCGTCATTTTGACCAATCTGCTTGAATCCTATGATTTACATCATGTTCAATCTCTCCATTATCCTGTATGATGCACCCAAAATACTTAAAACTTTTAACATTTTGTAGGATATTTTCTCCAATCTTCACCTCTGTATTAGGATTTCACCTTCGGCGGCCAAACTTACATTCCATATATTCTGTCTTGCTATGGCTTATACGCAGACCATACACTTCTAGAGCTTCTCTCCATAAATCTAACTTCTTATTTAGGTCTTCTCTTGACTCTCCCATAAGAACGATATCATCAACAAAAAGCATGCACTATGGCACAGGCTCTTGGGTATGCTCTATGAGTACTTCTAAGACTAATGCAAAAAGGTATGGACTTAAGGATGATCCTGGTGTAATCTTATACCAATAGAAATTTCTTCTGTCACACCACCTTGAATCTTCACACTAGTTGTAGCCTATCATACAAGTCTTTAATTGCATGAATATATGTGATCATTACTCTCTTCCTTTCCAAAACCTTCCACAAGGCCTCCCTTAGCACCCTATCGTATGCTTTTTCCAAATCAATAAATACTATATGTAGATCCCTTTTATTACTACGATAGCTCTCCATCTTTCTTATTAACAGGTATATAGCTTCAGTGGTGGATCTTTTTGACATAAAATCAAATTAGTTCTCTGTTACTTGCGTCTCTTGTCTCAGCCTCCATTCTATCATCCTTTTTTATAACTTCATGGCATCCACTCTGTGAGAATAAAAAATATCTTCTACAATTATTTACAAAAATCATAGCAGAGTTTATTAAGTCATATAAGAATTCTCTATAGAAATGAGTTGATCAAATGGAGATTGAACATTGAAATTAACTTATTAGGACAATTTCATCTTCAGTGAAGACTAGAGAGTAGAATAACTAGTACTGAATGAAGTGGAGAATAATGCAAAGAAAAGGAAATGGAACCTTTCTTATTACTCAAGCAGTCACATATTTCTAGCTTCCAAATATATAATACTATCAAATAAACTCCTAAATTTGTTTCTTTGATCAATGACAGTGAAGAACTGAAGATTGATGGTTTAGAAGTTATAGTAAACTCTCGTTGCAAGTATAGTTACTAAACCAAGCAATCAACCTTTCTTACAAATGTTTTGGTTGTCACAAGTAACAAACCCCTTTTAAATTGATAACCGAGTATTTAAACCTCGGGTCGTCTTCTCAAGGAATTACAGGGAGGTATATTCTTATTATTGGTTATAATTTTTGTAAATTGGGGGTTTTGGAGCTTGGGCAATGAGCACAGATATATTTAAATGACAAATAAAATAATTAAATAACTGTAAAATAAACTTTTGGCAAGGTATGAGAAATTAGAAGTCCAGATAATTGGATAACTCCTGAGTTACTGATTTCTTAACCAAAACCAAAAGGAAAAAAGTAAATCTACTGGAATAAAAATGCCTTCAAATGGGAAGCAATAATCATGCAAATAAAAGAAAGTAATAATAACTGAAATACCTTAAATAATATTAATTCAAAGAAAATCATAACATGAATGTAGCATAAGCCAAATAGGCAACATAACTAATATAAGCATTAAAGTATCTAAAAATAAGAGATAAATATAAAGTAAAAGAACATTGAACCTGGGATTGATAGTCACTCCTAAAACTAAGAGAAGTTCTAAATCCTAATCCTAAGAGAGAGGAGAGAACATCTCTCTCTAAAAACTACATCTACTCCTAAAATTGTGAATATGGAAGCTTATTCATGAATAGATGCATTCTCCCACTTTATAGCCTCTAATCTGTGCTTTCTGGGCCGAAAACTGGGTCAGAAACAGCCCAGAAATCGCTAGTTGCAAAATCTGCCACGCTGGTTTTTCGTCACTGCGACGCGGCCGCATGGAGCATGCGGTCGCGTCGCCTAGTGTCAAGGCAACTATGGCATATTATATATCAAATCGAAGCCCCGGACATTAGCTTTCCAACGCAACTAGAACCGCATCGTTTGGACCTTTGTAGCTAAAGTTACAGCCATTTGAGTGCGAGAGGGTCAGGCTGACAGCTTTGCAGTTCCTTCAACTTCTTGTATTCCTTCCACTTTTGCGTGCTTCCTTTCCATCCTCTGAGCCATTCCTGCCCTGTAATCTCTGAAATCACTTAACACACATATCAAGACATCTAATGGTAATAAGAGAGGATTAATATTAGCAAAGATAAGTCCAAAGAAACATGTTTTCAATTAAAGCACATAATTAGGAAGGCAAATGTAAAACCATGCAAATAGTATGAATAAGTGGGTAAAGAGTAGATAAAAACCACTCAATTGAGCACAAGATAAACCATAAAATAGTGGTTTATCAACCTCCCCACACTTAAACATTAGCATGTCCTCATGCTAAGCTTGAGAGAACTATAAAAGTGAAGAGGAATGGTAAAATGTATGAAATGCAACCTATGTAATGCAGAATGTTTCTACCTACTTGGTTAAAAGTAAATAAGTTCTCCAAGACAAACATAAATCAAATTCCACTAATTCAAATTATACAATAAAAAGCAAGTAAACTTGTAAGAAGACAGCTCATGAAAGCAGGGAACATAGAATCAAGCATTGAACCCTCATTGGTAGTGTATATCACTCTAATCTCTCAAGTGTATAGGGTTATTCACTCTACTCTTCTCTAGTCATGCTTTCTAAACCTTGTTCTTCATCTAACCAATCAATATTATTTAATGTACCAATGCAAACATCATGAATATGGATTTTTTTTTAATTTCTGTTTTACATGAGTAGGTACCCAAATTTTCTAATATTCAAAATTAGAAACATGATACATTCCCTTATTAACCCAAGTTCCCACAGTTTCCCCACATTTAATTGTTGCACAATCCCTATCCTAAGCTAATTAAAGATTCAATTGGGATATTTAATTGTTTTTCTGCTTAAGGCTAGTGATGTGATAAAATACAGAATAAATGGGAATTAAAAGGCTCAAAGTGGCTGACAAGGGTGATTTAAAGGGTAGGCTTATTTGGGATAAGTGAGCTAAAATCAAATAATGGCCTCAATCATATGCAAGCATGTAAATACACTAAATAATGGACATATAGATTGGAACAAAATATAGATTACAATCATAGAGAAGGAAACACACAGGAATAAAAATTTATGGTTAAATAATGTAACCATATAAATAAGCTCAAATCTCACAGGTTGTGTATTTTTTAGCTCAAAAATCATGTTCTAAATACAACTTCAAACAAATTTAACACAAATATTTTGATTTTGAATTAGTGAAATTTTTCAAAAAATAGGATCTTAAAAAGAAACTTATTATTTCTCAACCAAGCAGTAGCTAAATGCATAAAATAAAAAAAATCATGCAATGAAACATGCAAATGTAACAATGTACTAAATAAAATATTGGTGTTGAGAAGAAAATAACTAACCCATGGAGATCGGTATCGACCTCCCCACACTTAAAGATTGCACCGTCCTCGGTGCATGCTGAGATGTGCAGGTGGACGGGTTGTTTCAACTGACGCTTTTCTCATCAAGAAATGTGCGTAGGAACTTGTTTGTCTCTCCCATGTAAACGTCTTCCGGTTCTCTTCCTGGTGGCCATCCTGAAAGAAAAAGGCAAGGAAAGTAACCCAAAGCAAAGATAGAAAACAAATAAAACATGGGTTGGTGAATGCCAGATAATGAGGGTCTCAATTACATGGTAGCTACAACATGCAAATGAGAAAATAGTAGAAGTACATGGCGAATCAAGAATGCAAAGGTTTGCAAAAATAGGGAAGAGAGTGTGGGTAAGGAGAGATAATATAAATTCATGTCAATGTAAAAGTAATACAGGTATAAAAGATTGGCATTGATATAAATAATATTACCTAACCAAAATAGAACAAGTCACTGAGCACCCAAAATAATTCAAGAGAAGATGCAACAGTTAAATAAGAAAATTTTAACACCAAAGAAAAAATAATGAATTTAGAAGAGAAAACAAAAATATGCACAAAATTAAGATGCAATGAATGAAATATGTAAATAAATTAAGTAAAATAAAATAAAAGATAAGAAGAATGAGAAGGGAAAGAAATAAAGTAAGAAAGAAAGAAGAAAGAAGAAAAGATAGAAGAAATTAGGACTAGAGAAGAAAAGATAAGAAAATTGGCACTAATCTGGGCAGGTTGTGTGACGCTGGCGACGCGGTTGTGTGGGTGACGCGGTCGCGTGGTGCGCAATAAGGTCAGGCGACGCGGACGCGTAGAACACGCGATCGCGTGACTTGATTTGTGCTAGTGGCACGAGTGCAGCCTCGCGGTCGCACAACTCTCTGTTCGAAACTTGGTATTGCCAAAATCCAGGGTAACGCGGTCGCGTGGTCAACGCGATCGCGTGAGTGGCCATCATGGGGATATGACGCGGACGCGTGAGCCATGCATCCGCGTGGTAAGGCGTGTGCGGTCAGCACCAGTCCAGCACCACTCTCGCACAACTTTCGGTCGTGCACCCTTCGTACGTCGATTTCCAGGTCACGCGGCCGCGTGAGTGACGCGGTCGCGTGGGAGCCATTTTTCCCACATGACGCGGACGCGTCAGCGACGCTGCCACGTCGCGTGCGTGCTTCTCTTTTTTTTTATGCATGAAAAATGCAGAATGCAGTATTAATATGAATGTGATGCAAAACTCTAGGTTCGATATAATAAAATAAAATAAAACTTGAAAACAAATAAAACTAACTAAAAATGAAAAAGAAACGATCATACCATGGTGGGTTGTCTCCCACCTAGCACTTTTACTTAAAGTCCTTAAGTTGGACATTTGATGAGCTTCCTGTTATGGTGGCTTGTGTTTGAACTCATCCAGGAATCTCCACCAATGTTTGTAATTCCAATAGCCTCCAGGATCCCAAACTAGGCACGTAAAGCCTTTGAGCAGCTTCAAACAGATTCTTAGGCTCCCGGGGTGTTGGATGTCAGAACAGATTTCAGGATCCCAAATCTTGCTTTTACACCCGTCTTCAAGTTGATTATCATGATTCCATCCGGGTAGTTTAGCTTTAGAATTCTCACCGAAGCGTCCAAACAACTTCCTAGACCCATTCAATTGAGCTTTACACCAACCCTTGCGTTTAAACTTAAAGCTTCCAACCATAATGAAACTTGCAGGACAATTCTTACCACTGACCATCTTCCTCTTACTCTTAATGCCACAAAGAGCTCTAAGTTGACCATTTGTCTCCAGTAGCCCATATTCAAGTGGAATCAGAAAGCTAAGGGATATGAATTTTACCCACTTGAATGTCGTGAAGGATGATGGCAACTTAGGGAGAGGGGTCTCCAATAACTTTGGCAAGGTGATTCCAAGCTCCACTCCCTTGTGCTCTTTGACAACTTCCACCTCTTTGCAAGCTTCTTCTTCTTTTTTAATCTCCATCTCTTGATCAACCTCTTCAAAGTCTTTAGCCATGATATGTCTTGGAGGTTATGGATGTGGGTGCTCTTCCATGGAGGGTGGTGATGGGATGAAAAAATCATTATGTGGTTGAAAAGGAAGTGCACTAGAGCTTGAGGGTTGAATATTAGAGGTAGAGGGTTGGTTCATGCAGGATGTAAGATTTTGGAGTGTAGAGGTGAGACCAATGATGTTAGAGATGAGTGTATTATTATCCAATAGAGGTTGGGGTGGATCTATGTATGGTTCATTTGGTTCATAGGGTGGTTGGTATGGTGGATGTGGGTTAGGGTCATATGGTGGTGTTTAGTGGTGAGGGGCTTGTGAGTATGGTGGTCCAAAGTCATGTTGAGAAGAGGGTTTATAGGCATATGGTGGTGGTTGATTGGCTCCTCCCATCTTTGATTGTTCTAACTTTGATGCCTGTTCTCATTGTAATTTCTTCTTCCTACAACATAATTGTAACCAGACTCATAGCCAAAGGGGTGAGAGTTCATAGTAGCAAATAAAAATTAAAAACAAAAATAAAAACAAATTTAAATTAAAAGGTTATTTAAATTTTGAATTTGAAAATTAAATTTTGAAATTTTGAATTTTAAATTTTTGAATTTTGAATTTTTGAAATTTGAAATTTGAAAAATTTTAAATTTGAATTTTGAAAATTTTTAAATTTGAATTTTGAAATTTGATTTTTGAAATAAGATAAGATAAAATAAAAATTTTAAAATAAAAATCAATAACCTCTTAACTTAAGAAAAAGCAAAAATAAAAACAAAAATAAAAACAAATAAACAAGCAAAAATAAAATATTTACAATAACCAATAATAAGGCACACGTTTGTAATTCCCCAGCAACGGCGCCATTTTGAAGAACTGAAGATTGATGGTTTAGAAGTTATAGTAAACTCTCGTTGCAAGTATAGTTACTAAACCAAGCAATCAACCTTTCTTACAAACGTTTTGGTTGTCACAAGTAACAAACCCCTTTTAAATTGATAACCGAGTATTTAAACCTCGGGTCGTCTTCTCAAGGAATTACAGGGAGGTATATTCTTATTATTGGTTATGAGTTTTGCAAATTAGGGGTTTTGGAGCTTGGGCAATGAGCACAGATATATTTAAATGATAAATAAAATAATTAAATAACTGTAAAATAAACTTTTGGCAAGGTATGAGAAATTAGAAGTCCAGATTTAGTTATCCTTATCAATAATAATGAAAATTGAATCTTAATTCTACTTAGTTAACCTTTACTAAAGCAAAGGAAAGTCAAGGGACTAATTAGTTTGATCTTCGAATCCTATTTATTTCCTAAGAAAAGATTGGGATTATTGAAGTTCAATTCAATTGGCAAGATAACAATTATCAATTATACTGTTGAATTGGATAACTCCTAAGTTACTGATTTCTTAACCAAAACCAAAAGGAAAAAAGTAAATCTACTGGAATAAAAATGCCTTTAGATGGGAAGCAATAATCATGCAAATAAAAGAAAGCAATAATAACTGAAATACCTTAAATAATATTAATTCAAAGAAAATCATAACATGAATGTAGCATAAGCCAAATAGGCAACATAACTAATATAAGCATTAAAGTATCTAAAAATAAGAGATAAATATAAAGTAAAAGAACATTGAACCTGGGATTGAGAGTCACTCCTAAAACTAAGAGAAGTTCTAAATCCTAATCCTAAGAGAGAGGAGAGAACCTCTCTCTCTAAAAACTACATCTACTCCTAAAATTGTGAATATGGAAGCTTATTCATGAATGGATGTATTCTCCCACTTTATAGCCTCTAATCTATGCTTTCTGGGCCGAAAACTGGGTCAGAAACAGCCCAGAAATCGCTAGTTGCGAAATCTGCAACGCTAGTTTTTCGTCACTGCGACGCGGCCGCGTGGAGCATGCGGTCGCGTCGCCTAGCATCAAGGCAACTATGGCATATTATATATCAAATCGAAGCCCCGGACATTAGCTTTCCAACGCAACTAGAACCGCATCGTTTGGACCTCTATAGCTAAAGTTACAGTCGTTTGAGTGCGAGAGGGTCAGGCTGACAGCTTTGCAGTTCCTTCAACTTCTTGTATTCCTTCCACTTTTGCATGCTTCCTTTCCATCCTCTGAGCCATTCCTGCCCTGTAATCTCTGAAAGCACTTAACACACATATCAAGGCATCTAATGGTAATAAGAGAGGATTAATATTAGCAAAGATAAGTCCAAAGAAACATGTTTTCAATTAAAGCACATAATTAGGAAGGCAAATGTAAAACCATGTAAATAGTATGAATAAGTGGGTAAAGAGTAGATAAAAACCACTCAATTGAGCACAAGATAAACCATAAAATAGTGGTTTATCAGACAGTAAATAATGAGATATCAAACTACAAGAAAAGTAACATAAGTTTTTCTAGGACATAAACACAGAAATAGTAGGTATAAAAATACATTTGATAAGTAAGATAAGAAGACATTTGATAATTAAGATAAAAAAAATAGCCAATAAAGACAAGAGAAAGCTCCTTTTTAGTAGTGTATAACAAAGATAAAGTCATTTTATAACTAACATAAATCATATGTATATTTCAGCAAACATAACAAAGGTGGTTATAGTGTTGTGCTCAGTGCTGCTATATTCAAAATTATTAGATAAAAGGGAGAATTATACATCATTATTATACTCAATAATTTCTTTTGTTCAGCTAGCTCATTCATTTGCAAGAGTAGTAGTAGTGTTATAATTTGAGGATAGTAATTAAATATCACTAATTAAAGAGAAATAGAAATGATGGAATTATATTCATCATGCTATCTCATTATACAAAAAAATAGGTTCTTCATTATATTCTTATCTCATAAAAAAGACATACATTATACATCATAACTATACTAAACTAAAGACAATTATATTACCAAATTGGATGCACCGAAAATGGAAGTTGCATTCTTAAGACTCAATAGACAACATAATCAAGCTAAGGTAATAGTGATGTGCTCAGGTTCAAAATTATAAACAAGAAAAATCATGTTCTTTTTCAGTCCTAAACATTTCTGTTTCAGAAACAATTTTTTATAACTAATTTCTTATAACTCAACAATTTTACCACTATTCATAGTAGCAGAAACAATTTCTAATACCCTAGCAAACATGTCATAATGATCAATAAACTCATACTTCTCGACGGAATTGAATAAGCAGAATGCCTAAAAACCTTACCTTGTAAAACCTAAGAATCTCGATCAACTGAAGGAGAAAAATTCACAGCATAGTAGCTTGATGAAGGATGCTGTAACCGAAGGAGAACACCGTCGGAAGAGATTATCACCAGAGAAAACATCACTGGAGCCTAGAGGAAATCTTTGTTTTAACCTTGTTCTCACACAATGACAGCGTTTCAGCTCACAGTACGGTAGCTCAATCGAGGAGATTGTATAGCTGGAGAAGAACGTGCCGCCGGAGGAGAACATTGCCAGAGGAAATCATCGCTGGAGAGAGTATTTCAGTTCACAGCACACAATCTTGATGAAGGAGTAGTCGATGCAGCAAATCGTCGTCATAGCATAGCACAGATCATTGTTTTCGGATTTTAGTGGTGGCAACGTTAGTTTCACCAGATTTGGATTTTCGAATTTCAATAGTGGTAGCGTCGCAGTGTCTTAGGGTTTTCGTTGTTGGAGAAGAGTTTTGGGCCTTTTTTTTAATAATGGGTCCCGATAATGGTGGTTTAAAACCACCAGAATCACTAAATTAAAAACTGCCATTTTATACAAATTAATTATGACAATACCATAAAATGCCGCAATATAAATGTTATTTTAAATAATTTTTTTGTAGTGTCTGATTAGATGAATGGTGGAGGGTGACATGCAAAGACAATACAACACTCAAGTCAGAATGGATGTAAGAAGTAGGGTTTAACTATATATGTGTAACATAACTAGGGAAGCTCTAGGCTCCTCTTTATATAGTTTTACCTTGCCATCTTATCTTTTCGGTTAGTTAAGATAAGGGAAATGTTTGAATTTGAATATTGGTTAGTAATTTCTGATTTTATAGCTCATCCCAGATTATTAGCGTAAGAACTGGGGTTTTCCACGCAAAACTGTTTTAATAAAAATAATAATCTTAAGTGCCCGAGATGGATTCAAAATTTAGAAGTTTTATTTTGAAAATATAAATGTGAAATTTGATCTCAGTGAATTTTTTTGAGTTGGAAAATGTATCTTTTTCGAAAAGTTTTTGTAAAAATGCGTACTGACACTAAAGCTGGTAGTACCGGCTCTAGTCGGTCCAGTACTGCGTGTTTTGAAAAAAATAAGATTTTAAAAAATCATTTATTGTTTTGGAAAGGACAAAAATAATTTAAAATTAAAAACCGGGCACTAATCTTAAAGGTTTTGGCCCAAAGTGGGCCAAACGTGCTAAAAACGCTAACGGGTTGGACCGGGTCTAAGGCCCAACATATATAAGCTCACTTAATGAGCTTTTCAGCCTATTTCTTCCCCAAAAGAAAGAGGGGCGCGGTTATGAGAGAAGAGAGGAAGAAGGGAGTGGTTACTATTCACCTCTACTTTCCGGAAGCCATAACTTTTGATCCGGAGCTCCGATTGACGAGCCGTTTACAGCCACGCGAAGCTGTCGTCAAGCTCTACGTTTCTATCCAAGAAAATCTGGTAATATCTCTCTTTTCACATCCTAGTTTCGTGCCCTAGATTTCTGCATTTTTGAGGTTGTGGTTTTGAGTAGATTTTGTGGTTTTGCTTGTTTAGGTGATCTCTAGTAGCGAGTAATTGTTAGATTTTACCCCTACTCTCATTGGATAAGGTAAGGTTCCACTAAATCCTTGTGTTTAGTTATTTTGTGTATCTTAGGTTTTGATTTGGTATATATATATGATGTTAGATTGAGTTTTGGGTGTTTGTTTGAGTTGGTTGAGGCTTTGGATCAAGCTTGGTGGCTTCATTTTGGTGTTTGGTGCATTTGGGAATCGGCCAAGGTATAGTTTTGGTTTCCTTTATGTAATATGTAATGTTTCTGGACACTTAGGCTAGTTAACCCTAAGTTAGGTTGAATGGTGTGATTGTATGGCTAATGGTTCATAAATGTACGCTTGATGATGATTTGGGTGTTGTATGTGATGAGTTTGGAAAACTCTAAATTTATTTTGATGATGAACAAATATTATTAATTTAAATAAATTACAGAATTGTCAATTTGTTTTTAATTCATATGTATTGATTGATAATTTTGTTCATGCAGATTTTAATTGGGTCGAAAATATAGGAAAAATGTTGCAAGCCCATATATGCATCTTACCTTCAGCCTTGATGTTAAATATGATTATGTTGGCTGAATTATTTTATTGGGCCAGTTTGATTTATTACTGCAAGCCCCAAAGTGCTTTTTAACTTTGTTCAATATATGTAAACTAAACCCAAAATAAAATTGCTTGAAGGCAAGCTTGCATGGTCCGAAACCATTAAGCAAAGAAAACAAAATTTTATTGCTTCCAACGGATCTCATTCTTTCATCATATGAAATTCAAATTTTATTAAACTGAAGTTAATACATGCATTGGAAACATGAGAGAGAGTTGGTCCTTGATTTGATGGACATCATCATGCTACACGCTACCTAATGTAAGGGAAGTAGAAATTTAATTTACTTCATCAAAATCCATTAGTTAGTGTTCAAATTTCTCTCTCCTCTCTTTCTCACCTTTTCTTCTTGTTTTCGGTCATTACACAGCAAGCTATGGAAGAAACATTGAGCCACCAAAAAGAAGAAAGTGCAAGCAACAAGACCATCACAATGATGGCAAGAAAAAGAAAACTAAAAGTATGTTGTGGCTAAGATTCTAATCACTTGTGGTAAGATTTGGTGAAGAGATCTTGGCTTCTCCATACCAAAAATGGAAGAGAAGATTTCGGTCAGAGAAGAGGATCCTTGGAAGGATGGCTTGTCTCTGATTCTGCTCAACCACCACAGAAGGTAGGTACAGTGGCTACGTGATGGAAAAGGCAGAGATTGGAGAAGATGAAGCTGTCATCATCAAGCATGCATCAAGGGCTAGGAGTTCATCTTGGAGAGCAAGGCAAGATGTAAGGGTCGGATTGATGATTGTTGGTGACCAAGGAAGGACTAGAGGTAATTGCATGTTGGGTTTTGCATGGGTTATCTCTTCTCTCTTTCTGGCTGAACCGGTTCTTACTTGAAGAAGAAGAAGATTAGCTTGGTTTTGTTTTGGTTTCAACCGTGGAGGCTTCTCCCTATAAGTAAGAGTGAACAGTCAGGGCTTGAAGCAAGGAGTGAGAGTGCAAGGCACAGAGTTCTGATAGCTACCTAAGCTAACAGAAATTCTTCTCCTTCAATGTTCTTTATTTTGTAATTTTTTTATTTAATTTTGTCTGTCTTGAGTCTCATGGAAAAAAGGCAAACAGTGAGGTTTGTAAGAAAAAGCCATAGATGTCCTTAGAGGTCCTTTGTACATCTGTGTTGTGTTTCATGATTCTGTGAGAATCCCCTTGCAAGTTGGGTTAGCACTTGGCAGTTGAAAGCTTGGCTGTGACGAAGTCAAGTTCAGGATTGGGTTTTAGATTCTGGATTTGTCCCGGATAGGAAGGGTAGTTTCTAGGAAAATTGGTGTTTGTAATCAAGAATGATTAGAGTGAAATTCCATCATTATTGTGATGGAGACTGGATGTAGGCTGCCTTGCACTTAGCAGCTGAACCAGGATATATCTTGGTGTAATTCTCCCTCTCTTCTACTCTATTTCTGTTTCTGTTGCCCAGGAGATAAAACTGAAAAATATCTCGTGCTGATCGACGAGTCAAATAGAAAAGTCTCATGGTTGGGTACGAGACAAAAGAAAAAGTCTCGTGGCTGGTTACGAGACAAAAAGGCAAAAAGTGTCCAGAAATTGTTTCAAAGACCAGCAAGTGTTACTGAAGTAAAAAAGGGGCTAAGATTCAACCCCCCTTCTCTTAGCCACTAAAAACCATCAATTGGTATCAGAGCTTGGTCTTAAAGAAATCAAGCTTTGCAGCTTAGAGAAAAGATCCAAATGGCAGAAAATAGTGGCTCAAATCTGGTGTCTGATGAACGGATAATTTATACGTTTTTTGTCATTATTTTTACATAGTTTTAGTATATTTTTATTACTTTTTATAATATTTTTATTAGTTTTTAAATAAAAATCACATTTCTAGACTTTACTATGAGTTTTTTTGTTTTTCTATGATTTCAGGTATTTTTTGGCTGAAATTGAGGGACCTGAGCAAAAATCTGATTCAGAGGCTGAAAAAGGACTGCAGATGTTGTTGGATTCTGACCTCCCTGCACTAGAAGTGGATTTTCTGGAGCTATAGAAGCCCAATTGGCGCGCTCTCATTTGTGTTGGAAAGTCGACATTCTGGGCTTTCCAGCAATATATAATAGTCCATACTTTTCCCAAGACTTGATGGCCCAAACTGGTGTTCAAAGTCAGCCCAAGGAATTCTGGCGTAAAACGCCCAAACTGGCACCGGAATTGGAGTTAAACACCCAAACTGGCACCAAAGCTGGCGTTTAACTCCAAGAATAGCCTAAGCACAAAAAAGCTTCAATGCTCAGCCCAAGAACACACCAAGTGGGCCCCAGAAGTAGATTTCTGCATCATTTACTTATTTTTGTAAACCCTAGGTTACTAGTATATTATAAATAGGACCTTTTACTAGTGTATTTTCATCTTTAGATCATTTTTGAGACTATCTTTGTATCACTTTTGATTTCTTGATCACGTTTTGGGGGCTGGCTATTCGGCCATGCCTGGACCTTCATCACTTTTGTATTTTCAACGGTGGAGTTTCTACATCCCATAGATTAAGGTGTGGAGCTCTGCTGTTCCTCATGAATTAATGCAAAGTACTATTGTTTTTCTATTCAATTCAAGCTTATTCTTATTCTAAGATATTCACTCGCACTTCAACCTGATGAATGTGATGATCCGTGACACTCATCATCATTCTCACCTATGAACGCGTGCCTGACAACCACTTTCGTTCTATCTGCAATAGCTTGAGTGTGTATCTCTTAGCCTCCTGGTTCACGATGCATGGTTGCCTCTCCTGACAACAGAGCCCTCCATTCCGTGAGATCAGAGTCTTCTTGGTATATGCTAGAATCAATTGGCATCATTCTTGAGATCTGAAAAGTCTAAACCTTGTCTGTGGTATTCCGAGTAGGATATGGGATGGGATGAATGTGACGAGCTTCAAACTCGCAGGTGTTGGGCATAATGACAGATGCAAAAGGATCAATGGATCCTATTCCAACATGAGTGAGAACCGACAGATGATTAGCCCTACGTAACCCGTAACCGGACCATTTTCACTAAGAGGACAGACGGTAGCCATTGACAACGGTGATCCCCCAACATACAGCTTGCCATGGAAGGGAGTACGCATGATTGAATGAAGGCAATAGGAAAGCAGAGGTTCAGAAGCAACAAGCATCTCTATACGCTTATCTGAAATCCTACCAATGAATTACATAAGCATTTCTATCTTAATTTCTGTTTTACTTATATTTTAATTATCAAAACTTCATAACAATTTGAATCCACCTGACTGAGATTTACAAGGGTGACCATAACTTGCTTCAAGCCGACAATCTCCGTGGGATCGACCCTTACTCACGTAAGGTATTACTTGGACGACCCAGTGCACTTGCTGGTTAGTTGCATCAGAGTTGTGAAAAGTGTGAATTACAATTTCGTGCACCAAGTTTTTGGCGCCGTTGCCAGAGATTGTTCGAGTTTGGACAACTGACGGTTCATCTTGTTTCTCCGATTAGGTAATTTTATTTTATTTTTAAGCTTTATTTTCGAAAAAAAAATATTTTTCAAAAAAAATAAATTATTCTATGACTTCAGAATTTTTAAGAATGAATTCTAGAGTTTCAGATGATGCTTTTATCATCACAGGAGCTAATTGATTCCCATCAATTTGGCTGTTGTATGTAATATCCTACTAAAGCTTGGCTAGCCATGTCTAATCTTTTTAGACTGAAGCTTTAGACTAACATTGCATGATTCCTGGAATTCATATTAAAAATTTTGAATTTATTTATTCTTTCTTTTTAATTTTCGAAAAATACAAAAAAATTTCATAAAATCATAAAAACCAAAAATTTTGTGTCTCTTGTTTGAGTCTAGTGTCAAATTTTAAGTTTGGTGTCAATTGCATATTTTTTAAAAATTATCTTAAAAATTTTTCGAAAAAAAGAAAAATTTTTTCATGCATTATGTTCTTCATTGATCTTCAAGTTATTCTTGATGATTTTCTCTGGTCTAATCTTTGAATTCTCTTGTTTGGTGTCTTTTCTTGTTTTTTATATGCATTTTTGAATTATTAGTGTCTATTGAATGAAAATTTCTAAGTTTGGTGTCTTGCATGCATTGTTTATTTGATCTTAGTTATTCATGATTAGTTTCATTTTGTTATTGCTCTCTCTCATCATTAAAATTTCAAAAAAAAATTTTCAAAATTATGTCTTTTCAAGTCAATAATACAGAGAATTGAAGATTCAGAACATACAGCAGAGGAATTACAGAAAAAAAGCTGGACGATCAAAATGCCCAGTGAGGAAGGAAAACTGGCGTTTAAACGCCAGCCAGGGTACCTGGCTGGGCGTTAAACGCCCAAAAGGGTAGTACTTTTGGCATTAAATGCCAGAATGGATACCATTCTGGGCGTTTAACGCCAGGATAGCATCAAGGAGGTAATTTTGTTTTCAATTCAAATCTTTTTCAATTTTGAAAGTTTTAAAACTAATTTTTCAAAATCTTATCTTTTTCATATCCTCTCTTATCAATCATATCTTTTTCAAAATCAAATATTTTTAAATTATTTTTCAATATTTTCGAAAATCCTTACTACAATTAATGATTTGATTCAAAAATTTCAAGTTGTTACTTGCCTATTAAGAAATGTTCAATATTTTAAAACTAATTTCAAGTTGAGGATTTGGAGATGCTTTGTCTTCTGAATCTCTGCTTTCCTACTATCTTCTCCTTCATGCATGCAAGGCTCCTTCCATGGCAAGCTTTATGTTGGGCATCACCGTTGTCAATGGCTACTTCCCATCCTCTCAGTGAAAATGTTCCAAATACGCTGTCACCGCACGGCTAATCATCTGTCAGTTCTCGATCATGTCGGAATATGATCCATTGATCCTTTTGCGTCTGTCACTACACCCAACAATCGCGAGTTTGAAGCTCATCACAGTCATCCCTTCCCAGATCCTACTCAGAATACCACAGACAAGGTTTAGACGTTCCGGATCTCAGGAATGGCCGCCAATAATTCTAGCCTATACCACGAAGACTCTGATCTGAATCATGAGGCTAAGAGATATGCATTCAATCTAAGGTAGAACGGAGGTGGTTGTCAGGCACGCGTTCATAGGTGAGAATGATGATGAGTGTCACGGATCATCACATTCATCAGGTTGAAGTGCGAATGAATATCTTAGAATAGAAGCAAGCGTGATAGAATAGAAAACAATAGTAATTGCATTAATTCAAGAAGAACAGCAGAGCTCCTCACCCCCAACAATGGGGTTTAGAGACTCATGCCGTAGAAGATACAATATGAAACATGTAGAATGTCATGAGGTCCAAGATGAATCACTAAAAGTAGTTTTTATAGTAAACTGGTGACCTAGGGTTACAGAAAATGAGTAAGCTAGGGTGTTTATTGTAAAATTCCACTTCTCGGGCCCACTTGGTGTGTGCTTGGGCTGAGCATTGAAGCTTTCATGTGTAGAGACTTTTCTTGGAGTTAAACGCCAGCTTTTGTGCCAGTTTGGGCGTTTAACTCCAGTTTTTATGCCAGTTCTGGCGTTAAACGCCATAATTCTTGAGCTGACTTGGAACGCCTGTTTGGGCCATCAAATCTCGAGCAAAGTATAAACTATTATATATTGATGGAAAGCCCAAAATGTCTACTTTCCAACGCAATTGAAAGCACACCAATTGGGCTTCTGTAGCTCCAGAAAATCCACTTTGAGTGCAGAGAGGTCAGAATCCAACAGCATCTGCAGTCCTTTTTCAGCCTCTGAATCAGATTTTTGCTCAGGTCCCTCAATTTCAGCTAGAAAATACCTGAAATCATAGAAAAATACACAAATTCATAGTAAAGTCCAAAAAAGTGAATTTTAAATAAAAACTAATAAAAATATAATAAAATATAATTAAAATATACTAAAAACATACTAAAAAACAATGCCAAAAAGCGTATAAATTATCCGCTCATCACGACACCAAACTTAAATTGTTCTTTGTCCCCAAAAAACTGAAAATCATATAGGATAAAAAGAATAGAATATACAATGAATTCCAAAAACATCTATGAAGATCAGTATTAATTAGATGAGCGGGGCTTTTAGCTTTTTGCTTTTGAACAGTTTTGGCATCCCCCTTTATCCTTTGAAGTTCAGAATGATTGGCTTCTATAGGAACTCAAAATCCAGATAGTGTTATTGATTCTCCTAGTTAAGTATGTTGATTCTTGAACACAGCTACTTTATGAATCTTGGCCGTGACCCAAAGCATTTTGTTTTCCAGTATTACCACCGGATACATAAATACCACAGACACATAACTGGGTGAACCTTTTCAGATTGTGACTCAGCTTTGCTAGAGTCCCCAATTAGAGGTGTCCAGAGCTCTTAAGCACACTCTTTTTGCTTTTGGACCACGACTTTAACCGCTCAGTCTCAAGTCTTCACTTGACACCTTCACGCCACAAGCACATGGTTAGGGACAGCTTGGTTTAGCCGCTTAGGCCAGGATTTTATTCCTGTGGGCCCTCCTATCCACTGATGCTCAAAGCCTTGGATCCTTTTTATTACCCTTGCCTTTTGGTTTAAAGGGCTATTGGCTTTTTCTGCTTGCTTTTTTTTCGCATATCATCATCTCTCTTTTTTTTTCTATTCACTGCTTTTTCTTGCTTCAAGAATCAATTTTATGATTTTTTTAGATTATCAATAACATTTCTCCTTTTCCATCATTCTTTCAAGAGCCAATAATTTTAACATTCATAAACATCAAATTCAAACATATGCACTGTTCAAGCATTCATTCAGAAAACAAGAGTATTGCCACCACATCAAAATAATTAAACTGTTTTAAAATTTGAAATTCATGTACTTCTTTTTTTTTCAATTAAAAACACTTTTTATTTAAGAAGGTAATGGATTCATAGAACATTCATAGCTTTAAGACATAAACTTTACATTTTATTAATCATGGAATGACAATAAGACTCAAAAATAAATATAGGAGCAAACCAATAATAATAGAAGGCAGAAAATAAAAAAACAGAAAAATAAATGACTCTTAAAATAGACTCTTAATAATAAAGGTTATCATAGAGTTATGACTCAACAACCTTGATTTTGAGAAGTGGATGCTCCCTCAATCTGTGGGGTGCTTGGTCCTTCAAGGGAGAGCTTCTGGCGCTTCAGCTCTTGTAGCTCACGCCCCTGCTTCTCCTATTCCTTCAGCAGTTTGCAGAGCATGCAGTTTTGATTCTGCTGTTCTTCCTTAAGTTGTTCCATAGCTTCTTGCAGCTTGGTAACAGATGCTTCTAGGCGGGTCCAGTAGTCAATTTCAGGAATTTCTGGGAGGAACTCCTGCGCCCTCCTTTTTATGGAGTTGTCTTACACTTGACCTTCCATTGACTTCTTGGTGATTGGGTGTTTGATTGGGATGAATTCATCTACTCCCATCCTCACCCCAGCATCTTTACATAGCAGAGAAATTAAGCTTGGGTAGGCCAGTTTGGCTTCAGTGGAGTTCTTGTTTGCAATTGTGTAAATCTCACAAGAAATCAGATGATGAATCTCCACTTCTTTTTCAGGCATAATACAATGAATCATCACTGCTCTTTTGACAGTGACCTCAGAGCGGTTGCTAGTGGGCAATATAGAACGCCTAATGAAGTCCAGCCAGCCTCTTGCAACTGGTTTGAGATCTCCCCTCTTGAGTTGGTTTGGGACACCTTTTGAATTGGTTATCCACTTAGTTCCAGGGAGGCATATGTCCTCTAGAACTTGATCCAACCCCTTATCTACTCTCACCATTCTCCTATTAAAGGATTCTGGATCATCTTGTAGTTGAGGTAGTTTGAAGACCTCTCTTATTTTGTCCAGATGAAAGTAAATAAGTCTCCCTCTGACCATAGTTCGGTAGGTGTGAAATGCGGTTCCAGTTATTCTCTGCTTATCTGTCAGCCACAGATTTGATTAGAATTCCTGAACCATGTTTCTTCCAACCTTTGTCTCAGGATTGGCTAGAATTTCCCATCCTCTATTTCGAATTTGCTCTTGGATCTCTGGATATTCATCTTCTTTCAAATTGAATTTAATTTCCGGGATCACTGACCTCAGACCCATTATTTTGTGGTAATGGTCTACATGCTCTTTGGTTAAGAACCTCTCTTGATTCCAAAGACTCTTTGGAGTATTCTCTTTCTTGCCTCTTGAATTGGTTTGTTTTTCCTTAGGTTCCATGATCTTGATGAGTCTTAGCTCAGTGATCACAGAAAAACACACCAAACTTAGAGGTTTGCTTGTCCTCAAGCAAAAGAAAGGAAAGGGAGGAGAGAGGAGAAGAGCCAAATTCGAATGGTGGAGAGGAGGGGATGGCCGAATGTATATTTATAGGAGGAGGGGAGGGATTTCGAAAAATTTGAAAGAGATATGATATAGAGATATGATTGATGGAAGAAAATAAAATCATGATATGAAAAAGATGAGATTTGTAATTGAAAAAAATATAAAGATGTTAAATCTGAAAATTTGGTTATGCATCTAAGAAATAAGAGATGATATGATGAGTTGAAAAAGATTTGGAAAGAAATTAAGAGGATAATTGAGTTTTTGAAAAGATTTGGGAATGATTTGAAAGAAAATTGAAAAGAGATTTAGAAAATTGTTGAATTTTGGAAAATTGAGGGTGAATGATGAAAGTTTGAAACATGTTTATGTAGGAAATTATGAGTCAAAACATGAAAATTTTAAAAAATTTGAAGTTGGAAACAAAATCTCCTCCCCCTGCCTTTCTGGCGTTAAACGCCCAGAATGGTATCCATTCTGGAGTTTAACGCCCAATTGTTGGCCATTATGGGCGTTTAACGCCCAGCCAGGTACCCTGGCTGGCGTTAAACGCCAGAAATCCCTGTTTTTCTGAACGCCTAGGATGCTGCAATTCTGGCGTTAAACGCCCAGAATGGTACCCATTCTGGCGTTTAACGCCCAAAATGGTACCTTTACTGGCGTTTTCTTGCCAGCAAGCTCCTTTTCTCTGCTTTTTGCACTGAATCCTTTTGTAACTCTGTGAATTCCTTCAATTTTGATGATTAACCTTTGAAGAAAAATGTATATCAAACTTCTACAAGTATTAAACAAATAACTTGCTAATGGCTGGGTTGCCTCCCAGTAAGCGCTTCTTTATTGTCTTTAGCTGGACCTTTACTGAGCTTCATTCAAGCCTCAGTTTTGAGCATTCTTGCTCAAAATTGCTTTCAAGATAATCTTTGATTCTCTGTCCATTAACAATGAACTTTTTGTCAGAATCAATATCTTGAAGCTCAACATATCCATATGGTGACACTCCTGTAATCACATATGGTCCCCTCCACCGGGATTTTAATTTCCCGAAGAATAATCTGAGTCTAGAGTTGAACAGCAGAACTTTTTGTCCTAGCTCAAAGACTTTGGATGACAATTTTTTGTCATGCCACTTTTTTGCTTTTTCCTTATAAATTTTTTCATTTTCAAAAGCATTGAGTCTGAACTCCTCTAGCTCATTTAGCTGGAGCAATCTTTTCTCACCAGCTAACTTAGCATCCAGGTTTAGGAATCTGGTTGCCCAGTAGGCTTTATGTTCCAATTCCACGGGCAGATGACAGGCCTTGCCATACACAAGCTGGTATGGAGAGGTTCCTATAGGAGTCTTGAATGCTGTTCTGTATGCCCACAGAGCATCATCCAAGCTCTTTGTCCAATCCTTTCTATGGGCAATTACAGTCCATTCCAGGATTCTTTTTAGTTCTCTATTAGAGACTTCAACCTGCCCATTTGTCTGTGGATGATACGGAGTTGCTACTTTGTGGCTAATTCCATATCGAACCATAGCAGAGTAAAGCTATTTATTGCAGAAATGGTTGCCCATCACTGATTAGTACTCTGGGAACACCAAATCTGCTGAAAATATGTTTCTTGAGGAACTTCAGCACAGTCTTGGTATCATTAGTGGGTGTGGCAATTGCCTCCACCCATTTAGATACGTAGTCTACTGCCACCAGAATGTAAGTGTTTGAGTATGATGGTGGGAAAGGACCCATGAAGTCAATACCCCATACATCAAACAACTCAATCTCTAAGATCCCTTGTTGAGGCATGGCATAACCATGAGGCAAATTACCAGCTCTTTGGCAACTGTCACAGTTATGCATAAACTCTCAAGCATCTTTATAGAGAGTAGGCCAATAGAAGCCACATCGGAGGACTTTAGTGGCTGTTCGCTCACTTCCAAAATGTCCTCCATACTGTGATCCATGGCAATGCCACAAGATCTTCTGTGCCTCCTCTCTAGGGATGCATCTGCGGATCATTCCGTCTGCACATCTCTTAAAGAGATATGGTTCATCCCATAAGTAGTACTTTGCATCAGAAATTAGTTTTTTTCTTTTGCAACCTGCTGTACTCCTGGGGTATGAACTTCACAGCTTTATAATTTGCAATGTCTGCAAACCATGGTTCTTCCTGAATGGCAAAAAGTTGCTCATCCGGAAAGGTCTCAGAGATCTCAGTAGGAGGGAGGGACGCCCCTGCTACTGGTTCTATCCGGGACAGGTGATCAACTACCTGGTTCTCTGTCCCTTTTTTGTCTCTTATTTCTATATCAAACTCTTGCAGAAGCAACACCCATCTTATGAGCCTGGGTTTTGAATCCTGCTTTATGAGTAGATATTTAAGAGCAGCATGGTCAGTATACACAATCACTTTTGAACCTACTAAATAGGATCTAAACTTGTCAATGGCATAAACCACTGCAAGTAACTCCTTTTCTGTGGTTGTATAATTCTTCTGTGTGTCATTTAGAACACGACTGGCATAGTAAATGACGTGCAGAAGCTTGTTATGCCTTTGTCCCAACACTGCACCAATGGCATGGTCACTGGCATCACACATTAATTCGAATGGTAATGTCCAGTCAGGTGCAGAGATGACTGGTGCTGTGACCAGCTTGGCTTTCAGGGTCTCAAACGCCTGCAGACACTCTGTGTCAAACACAAATGGCATGTCAGCAGCTAGCAGGTTGCTTAGAGGTTTTGCAATTTTTGAAAAATCCTTTATGAACCTCCTATAGAATCCTGCATGCCCCAGAAAGCTTCTGATTGCCTTAACATTGGCAGGTGGTGGTAATTTCTCAATTACCTCTACCTTGGCTTGATCCACCTCTATCCCTTGCTTGAAATTTTGTGCCCAAGGACAATTCCTTTAGTCACCATAAAGTGACATTTTTTTCCAGTTTAAGACCAGGTTAGTCTCTTGGCACCTTTTCAGGACAAGTGCTAGATGATCAAGACAGGAGCTGAATGAGTCTCCAAATACTGAGAAGTCATCGATGAAGACTTTCAGGAATTTCTCTACCATATCAGAGAAGATAGAGAGCATGCACCTCTGAAAAGTTGCAAGTGCATTGCATAGACCAAAAGGCATTCTTTGTAAGCAAATACTCCAGATGGACATATGAATGCTATTTTCTCTTGGTCTTGAGGATCCACTGCAATTTGGTTGTAGCCTGAATAGCCATCCAAAAAGCAGTAGTATTCATGGCCTGCTAGTCTCTCTAGCATCTGGTCTATGAATGGTAAAGGAAAATGATCCTTTCTGGTGGCTGTATTGAGCCTTCTGTAGTCAATACACATACGCCACCCTGTAACTGTTCTTATGGGAACCAGTTCATTCTTTTTATTATGAACCACTGTCATGCCTCCCTTCTTGGGGACAACTTGGACAGGGCTCACCCAGGAGCTATCAGAAATAGGATAAATAATCCCAGCCTCTAGTAACTTAGTGACCTCTTTCTGCACCACTTCCTTCATGGCTGGATTTAGCCGCTTCTGTGGTTGAACCACTGGCTTGGCATCATCCTCAAATAGGATTTTGTGCATGCATCTAGCTGGGCTAATGCCCTTAAGGTCACTTATGGACCACCCAAGAGCTGTCTTGTGTGTCCTTAGCACTTGACTTTCTCTTCCTGTGGATTTAAAGCATAGCTTATGATCACTGGAAAAGTGTCACCCTCTCCCAGAAATGCATATTTCAGGGATGGTGGTAGTGGTTTGAGCTCTGGTTTAGGAGGTTTCTCCTCTTCCTGAGGCATTTTCAGAGGTACTTTTATTTCCTTTCAAGAGTCCTGAGATAGTCTGCAAAGCGGGCAAATTGTTTATCCTGTTCCGCTTGGCGGAGCTTCTGAGGATAAGGCATCTTGGCTATTCTTCAACCTTAGTTGTTGTAGGTTTATTCCCTACAGAAGTAGTTGGAGAAGCCTTCTTAGAGGGGTTACTATCAGCACTTGCAGGTGTCTGATTCCTCATTGGCGTTTGAACGCCAGGATTGGGTGCTGGATGGGCGTTTAACGCCAGCTTCCCACCCTTATCTGGCGTTTGAACGCCAGAACTGGGCAAGGGATGGGCGTTTAACGCCAACTTTTCCCCCTTTTCTGGCGTTTGAACGCCAGAGTTATTCCTCTCTGGGCTCTTGATGTCCTCAGAGGGATTTTGGGCAGTGGTTTGGTCATCCTCTGTCATTTGTTCCTTTCTTGACTTTTTGCTACTTTGAGGTGAGTTATTCAATGTCTTCCCGCTCCTTAGTTGGACAGCTTGGCATTCTTCTGTTATCTGTTTAGATAGCTGCTGTCTTGTTTGATTCAATTGTGCTTCTATATTCTTGCTAGCATTTTTAGTATCTTGGAGCATCTCTTTGAATTCTGCTAATTGTTTTGTCATAAGGAGTAATTGCTGATTAAGTTCAACAATCTATTCTTGGGGATTAGGATCAGTAGTTACTTCCCTAGCCTCTTCTTTTATGGAGGACTCACTGTTTGAGTACAGATGTTAATTTCTAGCAACTGTATTTATGAATTCTTGAGCCTCTTCAGTTGTTTTTCTCATGTGTATAGATCCACCAGCTGAGTGGTCTAGAGACATCTGAGCTTTTTCTGTAAGTCTATAGTAGAAGATGTCTAACTGTACCCACTCTGAAAACATTTCAGAGGGGCATTTTCTTAACATCCCTCTGTACCTCTCCCAAGCATTATAAAGAGATTCATGATCCTCTTGTTTAAAGCCTTGGATGTCCAGCCTTAGCTGTGTCATCCTTTTTGGAGGGTAAAATTGATTCAGGAATTTGTCTGTTAATTGTCTCCATGTTTTTATGGTTGCTGTGGGTTGGTTATTTAACCACCTCTTAGCTTGATCGAGATTGTCGGCTTGAAGCAAGCTATGGTTATCTTGTAACTCTTAGTCAGGATATCAATAATTCTCATATTTAATTGTAAAAAGTAAAAGAACATGAAATAAATACTTGTTATGCAGTAATGAATAACAGGTTGAGGCTTTGGAGATGCTTTGTCTTCTGAATCTCTGCTTTCCTACTATCTTCTTCTTCATGCACGCAAGGCTCCTTCCATGGCAAGCTTTATGTTGGGCATCACCGTTGTCAATGGCTACTTCCTGTCCTCTCAGTGAAAATGTTCCAAATACGCTGTCACCGCACGGCTAATCATCTGTCGGTTCTCGATCATGTCGGAATAGGATCCATTGATCCTTTTGCGTCTGTCACTACGCCCAACAATCGCGAGTTTGAAGCTTGTCACAGTCATCCCTTCCCAGATCCTACTCAGAATACCACAGACAAGGTTTAGACATTCCGGATCTCAGGAATGGCCGCCAATAATTCTAGCCTATACCACGAAGACTCTGATCTGAATCATGAGGCTAAGAGATATGCATTCAATCTAAGGTAGAACGGAGGTGGTTGTCAGGCATGCGTTCATAGGTGAGAATGATGATGAGTGTCACGGATCATCACATTCATCAGGTTGAAGTGCGAATGAATATGTTAGAATAGAAGCAAGCGTGATAGAATAGAAAACAATAGTAATTGCATTAATTCATGAAGAACAGCAGAGCTCCTCACCCCCCCAACAATGGGGTTTAGAGACTCATGCCGTAGAGAATACAAAATGAAACGTGTAAAGTGTCATGAGGTACAAGATGAATCACTAAAAGTAGTTTTTATAGTAAACTGGTGACCTAGGTTACAGAAAATGAGTAAGCTAGGGCGTTTAGTGTAAAAATCCACTTCCGGGGCCCACTTGGTGTGTGCTTGGGCTGAGCATTGAAGCTTTCATGTGTAGAGACTTTTCTTGGAGTTAAACGCCAGCTTTTGTGCCAGTTTGGGCGTTTAACTCTAGTTTTTATGCCAGTTCTGGCGTTAAACGCCAGAATTCTTGAGCTGACTTGGAAAGCCTATTTGGGCCATCAAATCTCGAGCAAAGTATGGACTATTATATATTGCTGGAAATCCCAGGATGTCTACTTTCCAACGCAATTGAGAGAGCGCCAATTGGGCTTCTGTAGCTCCAAAAAATCCACTTTGAGTGCAGGGAGGTCAGAATCCAACAGCATCTGCAGTCATTTTTCAGCCTCTGAATCAGATTTTTGCTCAGGTCCCTCAATTTCAGCCAGAAAATACCTGAAATCATATAAAAACACACAAACTCATAGTAAAGTCCAAAAAAGTGAATTTTAAATAAAAACTAATAAAAATATAATAAAAACTAATTAAAATATACTAAAAACATACTAAAAACAATGCCAAAAAGCGTATAAATTATCCGCTCATTAGAGGTCTACAGACTTATGCTTTTTCCCTTTGATGTAAGAGACAGAGCTAGAACATGGTTGGACTCACAACCTAAAGAAAGTCTGAACTCTTGGTAAAAGCTGGTCAATGCCTTCTTGGCAAAGTTCTTTCCACCTCAAAAGTTGAGTAAGCTTAGAGTGGAAGTCCAGACCTTCAGACAGAAGGAAGGCGAATCCCTCTATGAAGCTTGGGAAAAATACAAGTAGTTGATCAAAAGGTGTCTTTCTGGCATGCTTTCAGAATGGAGCATCATATGCATATTCTATGATGGTCTATCTGAACTGTCCAAGATGTCATTGGACAACTCTGCTGGAGGATCTCTTCATTTGAAGAAAATGCCTGAAGAAGTCCAGGAACTCATTGAAATGGTTGCAAATAACCAATTTATGTACACTTCTGAAAGAAATCCTGTGAATAATGGGACAACTCAGAAGAAAGGAGTTCTTGAGATTGATACTATGAATGCCATACTGGCTCTGAATAAAATATTGACTCAACAAGTCAATATGATTTCTCAGAGTCTATCTGAAATGCAAGCTGCAACAGGCAGTACTAAAGAAGCATCTTCTGAAGAAGAAGCTTATGATCCTAAAAATCCTGCAATGGAAGAGGTGAATTATATGGGAGAACCCTATGGAAACACCTATAATCATTCATGGAGAAATCATCCAAATATTTCATGGAAGGATCAACAAAAGCCTCAACAAGGTTTCAACAATAATAATGGTGGAAGAAATAGGTTTAGCAACAGCAAGCCTTTTCCATCATCTTCTCAGCAACAGACAGAGAATTTTGAGCAGAATCTCTCTAGCTTAGCAACTATAGTCTCTGCTCTATCCAAGACCACTCTCAGTTTCATGAATGAAACAAGATCCTTCATTAGAAATTTGGAGGCACAAGTGGGTCAACTGAGTAAAAGAGTTACTGAACTCCCTCTTAGTACTCTCCCAAGCAATATAGAAGAGAATCCAAAAAGAGAGTGCAAGGCTATAACTATAACCAACATGGCCGAACTTGGAGAGGAAGAGAAGGCAGTGATTTCCAATGAGGAAGACCTCAATGGACGTCCACTAGCCACTAAGGAGTTCTCTATTGAGGAACCAAAGGAATCTGAGGCTCACACAGAGACCATAGAGATTCCACTGAACTTATTGTTGCCATTCATGAGCTCTGATGAGTATTCTTCCTCTGAAGAGGATGAAGATATTACTGAAGAGCAAGTTGCTAAGTACCTTGGAGCAATCATGAAGCTGAATGCCAAGTTATTTGGTAATGAGACTTGGGAGGATGAACCCCCCTTGCTCACTAATGAACTGAATGACTTGATTAGGCAGACATTACCTCAGAAGAAACCGGATCCTGGAAAATTCTTAATACCCTGTACCATAGGCACCATGACCTTTGAGAAGGCTCTGTGTGACCTAGGGTCAAGTATAAACCTCATGTCCCTCTCTGTAATGGAGAAACTAGGGATCCTTGAGGTGCAAGCTGCAAGAATCTCACTAGAGATGGTAGACAATTCAAGGAAACCGGCTTATGGACTTGTAGAGGATGTTTTGGTAAAGGTTGAAGGCCTTTACATCCCTGCTGACTTCATAATCCTGGACACTGGGAAGAATAAGGATGAATCCATCATCCTTGGTAGACTCTTCCTAGCCACAGTAAAAGCTGTGATTGATGTTGACAGAGGAGAGTTGGTCCTTCAAGTGAATGAGGACTACCTTGTGCTTAAAGCTAAAGAATCTCCTTCTGTACACATGGAGAAGAAGCATGACAAGCTTCTCTCAATGCAGAGTCAAACAGAGTCCCCACATTCAAACTCTAAGTTTGGTGTTGGGGGCCATCATCATGCTCTGAGTATCTGTGAGGCTCCATGAGAGCCCACTGTGAAGCTATTGACATTAAAGAAGCGCTTGTTGGGAGGCAACCCAATTTTTACTTATCTATGTTAAATTTCTATTGTTATTTTATGTTTTCCTTAGGTTGATGATCATGTGGAGTCACAAAAACAATTGCAAAAATTAAAGCAAAATAAAAAATAGCATTAAAAATAGCACACCCTGGAGGAGGAACTTACTGGCGTTTAAACGCCAGTAAGAATAGCAGAATGGGCGTTAAACACCGAGTCTGGCACCATTCTGGGCGTTTAACGCCAGAAAAGGGCACCAGACTGGTGTTTAATGCCAGAAAAGGGCAACAAGTTAGCGTTTAACGCTAGAAAGGGGAGAAAAGCTGGCGTTAAACGCCAGAAATGGGCAGCAACCAGGCGTTTAACGCCTGGATTGGCACTCTAAGGGGCGTTTACACGCCAAAATGGTGCAGGAATGAGAAATTCTTGACACCCCAGGATCTGTGAACCCCACAGGATCCCCACCTATCTCAACTTTCTTTCTCTCTTCTTCACACCTTCCCATAACACCCCTCATCCCTCCTTCATTTTCACACATCATAAACACTTCTTTCTCCTCCTTGGCCGAACCACTCACACCTCTCCATCTCCTTCATTTTCTTCTTTTTCTACTCCCTTCTTTCTTCCTTTGCTCGAGGACGAGAAAACCTTCTAAGTTTGGTGTGGTAAAAGCATTGCTTTTTATTTTTCCATAACCATTTATGGCACCTAAGGCTGGAGAAACCTCTAGAAAGAGGAAAGGGAAGGCAATAGCTTCCACCTCCGACTCATGGGAGATGGAGAGATTCATCTCAAAAGCCCATCACTAAAAAGAGGATGGAGCAAATAAGAGAGCCCACTTATGGACCTCAACAAGAGCATGAGGAAGTTCCTCATCATGAAATCCCTGAGATGCCTCAAGGGATGCATTTTCCTCCAGGGTCGGGTGTCCACTTATGTAATAAAGTTGATCCCCTACCCTAAGGTTTTGAGCAGCGGTGTAGTATCATGTCTTTTTCTGAAATAAAAACAAACCTTCGATCCATGCCTAAAAAGAAAGGGGAGAAAAAATTAATATCGAACTCGAAGTGCCATGCTATTATTACTTAATATTTATTTGGCGAAGGCATAGTCTTCTTTTTTTTTTAAAGGACTCATTGGCGCCAAAACTATTGGGAGCAAATCAACACCTCCCTAGGAGAATTAAGTTCCAACATGGGACAACTAAAAATGGAGCACCAAGAGCTCTCCATTATTCTCCATGAAATTAGAGAGGATCAAATAGCCATGAGGGAAGAGCAACAAAGGCAAGGAAGAGACATAGAGGAGCTCAAGAACTCCATAAGATCTTCAAGAGGAAGAACTAGCCGCCATCACTAAGGTGGACCCCTTCTTTAATTTTCTTGTTCTTTATTTTTTATTTTTCGAAAATTATGCTTTATGTTTTGTCTATATTTGTGTCTTTATTACATGATCATTAGTGTCTAGTATCTATGCCTTAAAGCTATGAATGTCCTATGAATCCATCACCTTTCTTAAATGAAAAATGTTTTCTAAAAAAGAAAGAGAAGTAAATGAATTTAGAATTTTAAAATAGTTTAATTATTTTGATGTGGTGGTAATACTTTTTGTTTTTCTGAATGAATGCTTGAATAGTGCATATTTTTTATCTTGTTGTTTATGAATGTTAAAATTGTTGGCTTTTGAAAGAATAATGAAAAAGGAGAAATGTTATTGATAATCTGAAAAATCATAAAATTGATTCTTGAAGCAAGAAAAAGCAGTGAAAAGCTTGCAGAAAAAAGAAGAACATTGCAAAAAAAAAAAGAGAGAGAGAAAGAAAAAAAAAAGAAAAGGCAAACAGAAAAAGCCAATAACCCTTTAAACCAAAAAGCAAGGGTAGAAAAAGGATCCAAGGCTTTGAGCATTAATGGATAGGAGGGCCCACAGGAATAAAATCCTGGCCTAAGCGACTAAATCAAGCTGTCCCTAACCATGTGCTTGTGGCGTGAAGGTGTCAAGTGAAAGCTTGAGACTGAGCGGTTAAAGTCGTGGTCCAAAGCAAAAAGAGTGTGCTTAAGAGCTCTGGACACCTCTAATTGAGGACTCTAGCAAAGCTGAGTCACAATCTGAAAACGTTCACCCAGTTATGTGTCTGTGGCATTTATGTATCCGGTGGTAATACTGGAAAACAAAATGCTTAGGGTCACGGCCAAGACTCATAAAGTAACTGTGTTCAAGAATCAACATTCTGAACAAGGAGAATCAATAACACTATCTAAATTCTGAGTTCATATAGATGCCAATCATTCTGAACCTTAAAGGATAAAGTGAGATGCTAAAACTGTTCAGAAGCAAAAAGCTAATAGCCCCGCTCATCTAATTAAGACTGATCTTCATAGATGTTTTTGGAATTTATTGTATATTCTCTTGCTTTTATCCTATTTTGTTTTTAGTCTGATGAGCGGATAATTTATACGTTTTTTGGCATTGTTTTTACATGGTTTTTAGTATATTTTTATTACTTTTTATTATATTTTTATTAGTTTTTAAATAAAAATCACATTTTTGGACTTTACTATGAGTTTGTTTGTTTTTCTGTGATTTCAGGTATTTTCTGGCTAAAATTGAGGGACCTGAGCAAAAATCTGATTCAGAGGCTGAAAAAGGACTGCAGATGTTGTTGGATTCTGACCTCCCTGCACTCGAAGTCGATTTTCTGGAGTTACAAAGACCCAATTGGCGCGCTCTTAATTGCGTTGGAAAGTAGACATTCTGGCTTTCCAGCAATATATAATAGTCTATACTTTGTTTGAGACTTGATGGCCCAAACTGGCGTTCAAAGTCAGTCCAAGAAAAATTGGAGTTAAACACCCAAACTGGCACCAAAGCTGGCGTTTAACTCCAGGAACAGCCTAAGCACAAAAAAGCTTCAATGCTCAACCCAAGCACACACCAAGTGGGCCCCGGAAGTGGATTTCTGCATCATTTACTTATTTTTGTAAACCCTAGGTTACTTGTTCATTATAAATAGGACCTTTTACTAGTGTATTTTCATCTTTAGATCATTTTTGAGACTATCTTTGTATCACTTTTGATCTCTTGATCACGTTTTGGGGGCTGGTCATTCGGCCATGCCTGGACCTTCATCACTTTTGTATTTTCAACGGTGGAGTTTTTACACCCCATAGATTAAGGTGTGGAGCTCTGCTGTTCCTCATGAATTAATGCAAAGTACTATTGTTTTTCTATTCAATTCAAGCTTATTCTTATTCTAAGATATTCACTCGCACTTCAACCTGATGAATGTGATGATCCGTGACACTCATCATCATTCTCACCTATGAACACGTGCCTGACAACCACTTCCGTTCTATCTGCAATAGCTTGAGTGTGTATCTCTTAGCCTCCTGGTTCACGATGCATGGTTGCCTCTCCTGACAACAGAGCCCTCCATTCTGTGAGATTAGAGTCTTCGTGGTATAAGCTAGAATCAATTGGCAGCATTCTTGAGATCCAGAAAGTCTAAACCTTGTCTGTGGTATTCCGAGTAGGATCTGGGATGGGATGACTGTGACAAGCTTCAAACTCACAAGTGTTGGGTGTAGTGACAGACGCAAAAGGATCAATGGATCATATTCCAACATGAGTGAGAACCGACAGATGATTAGCCCTACGTAACCCGTAGCCGGACTATTTTCACTGAGAGGACGGACGGTAGCCATTGACAACGGTGATCCCCCAACATACAGCTTGCCATGGAAGGGAGTACGCATGATTGGATGAAGGCAATAGGAAAGCAGAGGTTCAGAAGCAACAAGCATCTCCATACGCTTATCTGAAATCCTACCAATGAATTACATAAGTATTTCTATCTTACTTTCTGTTTTACTTATATTTTAATTATCAAAACTTCATAACCATTTGAATCCACCTGACTGAGATTTACAAGGATGACCATAGCTTGCTTCAAGCCGACAATCTCCGTGGGATCGACCCTTACTCACGTAAGGTATTACTTGGACGACCCAGTGCACTTGCTGGTTAGTTGCATCGGAGTTGTGAAAAGTGTGAATCACAATTTTGTGCACCAGTGTCCTATAACCTGACCGAAGGACAGTCAAGCAACAGACCTCCTCTTTTCAATGGGAAAAACTACACCTATTGGAAGAGAGAATGAAGATCTTTGTGCAAGCAGTGGATTACAGACTTTAGAAGATTATCCTGGAAGGTCCCCAATATCCAACCATCACAAGTGCCGAAGGAGTTGTCTCTCTTAAACCAGAAGCAAGCTGGACCGAAGAAGACAGAAAGAAGGTTGAGCTCAACGCCAAGGCCATCAACTTACTCAACTGTGCTATCAGCTTCAAGGAATACCGACAGGTATCACGATGCATAACGGCAAAGGAAATCTGGGACAAACTTCTAGTTACACATGAAGGAACCACCATTGTAAAGAAGACCAGGATAGATATGTTAAACAGAGAGTATGAAATGTTTGCAATGAAGGAAGGAGAATCTATTGATGAATTGTTTGAACGCTTCAACATCATCATTGTCGGCTTGGATGCTATGGGAATCAAGTATCCTGAATCTGTGCTTGTGAGAAGAGTGTTGAGATGTCTCACTAAAGAGTGGGAAACAAAAACATTAATAATTTCTGAGAGTAGTGGTCTTGACTCTATGACATATGATGACTTGAGAGGAAATTTACTTGCTTTTAAAAACACCTATTTGAAAAAAGATTCAAAAAAGAAAGGAATAGCTTTTTCATCTGTTACTAAC
Source organism: Arachis ipaensis (assembly GCF_000816755.2). Taxonomy (NCBI): domain Eukaryota; kingdom Viridiplantae; phylum Streptophyta; class Magnoliopsida; order Fabales; family Fabaceae; genus Arachis; species Arachis ipaensis. The sequence goes on along the minus strand of NC_029785.2, from coordinate 33,296,746 downwards.
CCTCTGGATAATGAATCCAGTGATAACTCATCTGAAAATGAATTTGTGTTGTTTGCCAAAAAATTTAGGAAAATGGTGAAGTTCAAGGAGAGAAGCAAGGGAAGCAGCTCCAGGAAACAAAGGAGAGATCTCAGCAAGGTGACATGTTACAACTGCAAAGAAACTAGACATTTCAAGTCAGATTGCCCTAAGTTGAAGAAAGAAGAAAAGCCAAAGAAGGGTAAGAAGAAAGGACTGATGGCTTCTTGGGAAGACTTAGAAAACGATTCTGAAGATGATGAGGAATCCGAAACCAAGTCTCAGCCATGTCTTATGGCTGACCACATTGAACAGGTATGCCTAGCATCCAAACGGAAGGAGAATATGTGGTATATGGACAGCGGATGTTCTAGGCATATGACCGGAAAGACAACCTTCTTCATAAAGCTTGATGAATATGATGGAGAATTTGTCACTTTTGGTGATGATGCTAAAGGAAAGATAGTGGCTGTTGAAAAAGTTAGTAAAAGCTTCCCATCTTGTATAAATGATGTTCTTCTTGTAAATGATTTGAAGCATAATTTACTTAGTGTAAGCCAATTGTGTGATCTAGGTTTTGAAGTTATTTTTAGAAATCATGTGTGTTTGGTTATTTGTGAAAAAATTGGAGATATTTTATTTGAGGCTAAAAGGTGCAATAATGTGTATGGATTGACTCTTGAGGACTTGAAAGAACAAAATGTAACATGTTTTACTTCTCTTGAATCTGAAAAATGGCTATGGTATAGAAAGTTGGGTCATGCTAGCATGTACCAAATTTCTAAGCTAGTTAAGAAAAATCTGGTTAGAGGAATTCAAAATATCAAATTTGATAAGGATCTTACTTGTGATGCTTGTCAATTAGGCAAAAAAGTAAAATCCTCCTTTAAACCAAAAGATGGAATTTCAACCAAAAGGCCATTAGAGATGTTACACATTGATCTTTTTGGTCCAACAAGAACTCAAAGTTTAGGAGGTAAACACTATGGTCTAGTGGTGGTAGATGATTACTCTAGATTTGGTTGGGTACTCTTTCTTGCTCATAAAAGTGATGCTTTTCATGCCTTCTCAACCCTTTGCAAGAAAATTCAAAATGAAAAGGATTTAAAAATTGCCCATTCGAGAAGTGATCACGGAAGAGAATTTGAAAACCAAGACTTTGAAAAATTCTGTGATGACTTTGGAATTGCTCATAACTTTTCATGCCCTAGAACCCCTCAACAAAATGGGGTGGTTGAGAGAAGGAATAGAAGCCTTCAAGAGATGACTAGGGCCATGCTTAGTGAGAATGAGATTCCAAAATTTCTATGGGCTGAAGCTGTAAATACAGCTTGTTATATTTTGAATAGGACCATTATTAGAAAAGGGTTTAAGAAAACTCCCTATGAGCTATGGAAAGGAACCCCTCCAAATCTTAAGTATTTTCATATTTTTGGATGTAAATGCTTTGTACTTAACAATAAAGAAAACCTTGGCAAATTTGATCCAAAATCCTATGAAGGGATGTTTGTTGGATACTCCACCACTAGCAAGGCCTATTGGATTTATCTCAAAGAGCATAGGACCATAGAGGAATCCATACATGCTAATTTTTGTTATTCTAATTTAATTCCCAGTACTGTGATAGATAATGATTCAGATTGTGAAGAAGCTGGAACAAGTAAAGAAAATCCAAAGTCTGCTAAAAATGAAGAATCTGCCAGTCCAGTTTTGTCTCGTCAGAATGGAGGAGACATTTCTATTTTGTCTCCTGAGCCAGCAGGAGAAACTGGAACAGAACAACCCAAGAAACTCATCAAAGCTCAACACCACTCCAAAAGCCTAGAGAATGGAAGTCCATGAGGGGTTATCCTCATGACTTTATCATTGGTGATCCCTCACAAGGTGTAACAACAAGATCCTCATCCAAAAGACAATCTGAACCAAGCAATTTTGCTCTCTTGTCACAAATGGAGCCCAACAATGTCAAACAAGCTCTTGAAGATCCATCATGGGTCAAAGCCATGCAAGAAGAGCTTACTCAATTCGACAAGAATGAGGTTTGGACACTAGTACCTCATCCGGATGGTAAGAAAGTTACGGGTACTAAGTGGGTGTTCAAAAATAAATTAGGTGAGGATGGAAAAGTTGTTCATAACAAGGCTAGATTAGTGGCCCAAGGTTACGATCAAGAAGAGGGTATAGATTTTGATGAGTCTTTTGCTCCGGTAGCAAGAATGGAAGCAATTAGGTTGCTTCTTGCCTATGCTGCCTATAAGGGTTTTAAAATGTTCCAAATGGATGTGAAATGTGCTTTTCTTAATGGCTTTATTGATAGAGAAGTGTATGTGGCTCAACCCCCCGGCTTTGAACATAAAGATTTTCCAAATCATGTTTTTAAACACTCAAAGGCTCTTTATGGCCTTAGGCAAGCTCCAAGAGTTTTGTATGAAAGGCTTAGTGCCTTCCTATTGGAAAATCATTTTCAAAGGGGAACCACCGACACAACTTTATTCATTAAAGCATCTAATGGTGATATTCTCCTAGTTCAAGTTTATGTGGATGATATTGTGTTTGGATCGGCCAATGAGTCCTTGTGTGAAGAGTTTGGAAAACTCATGACTAGTGAGTTTGAGATGAGTTTAATGGGAGAGCTAACTTTCTTTCTTGGCCTCCAAATTAAACAAACTCCTAATGGTACCTTTATTCACTAAGGAAATTATGCAAAGGAACTTATCAAAAAATTTGGCCTAGAAAGTTCCAAACCAATGGGAACACCTATGCATCCAAACACAAAACTTGAAAAGGATGTTGATGGCGAAGATGTGGATGAAACAAGGTATAGAGGAATGATAGGTTCACTCATGTACCTTACTTCCTCTAGACCGAACATTGTTCAAAGTGTGGGTGTATGCTCAAGATTTCAATCTCACCCAAAAAAATCCCATCTTTTAGCCGTTAAGCGCATCATTAGATACATTAAGGGAACTAGTGATTATGGCTTGTGGTATCCTAAATCTGATGACTTTTCTGCAGTAGGGTTTTGTGATGCAGATTATGCGGGAGATAGAGTGGATAGAAGGAGCACCTCCGGCATGTGTTGCTTCTTTGGAAGCTCACTCAACATGTGGTCAAGCAAAAAGCAAGCCACAGTAGCTCTATCCACAGTTGAAGCTGAATATATTTCTGCATCTGCATGTTGTTCACAATTAATTTGGTTAAAAATGTAGTTGGAAGATTACAAATTAAAAATCAATAGTATACCCTTATTTTGTGATAATATGAGTGCTATAAACATCTCAAAAAATCCTGTTTTGCACTCAAGAACTAAGCACATTGAAATCAAATATCATTTCATTAGAGAACATGTGCAAAAGGGTACTATTGATATTCAATTTGTAAAATCTGAAGACCAACTTGCTGACATTTTTACAAAACCCCTCTGTGAAGACAAATTCTGCACTTTGAGAAAAAGTTTGGGAATGATTGATTTAATTTCTATTGATAACTTGTGAAATTTTTAATGCTACTCAGTTTTATATCGTAGGAAAGCAGGAGATAAAAATCAGAGTGTGTTGGAAAGGCTATAAACAAGAGGGAGACTGCGCAGAAATTAATTCATATGGGCCCCACTAAAATTCTTTGAATCCACTCTGACCGTTTTGTTAGTTTCTCTTTGTGTAAATCACAATCTCCTTTTGTTGTCTCAAATAATCTTGTTGGAAGAGGATGTTGTCAAATCAAATCTTTTCCCTCCTCTAATCCCTTGATTCTAGGAAACCACTTTTCAGTTTATTTCAAATAAAAAGAAACTCCTTTGGTTAATAACTGCCCACTAATGGTCATTAAACTCCATTCAATTCTCTCTCCACTCTACATTTAATGCGTCCCTAACCTCCCTCCTCCCTCACCCAATTCGGTTCTCTTCAACTCTCCCTATTCCACTTCTACATTTTCATTATCATGAAAAAGAAAATCGCCCCTAGAAAAAGTGAAAGAATTCTTTTCTCTCAAAAACCTTCCACACCTCAAACTCACACCCACATACATATCCATTCTACCTCTTCATCTTCTCCCTCACCACCATCCAAATACACAGACACCATGAGGAAGAAAGTAATAGCCACGAAGACATCTTCAAGGAAAAAGAAGGAGAAGGTTCCAGTGGCAGAAGAAGAAGAATCACACACTTCACCCATTCCATCACCGCCGCAATCACCACCAAAGAAGGCCACACTCGGAAGGAGTACCCAGAAGACAAAAGGGTTCGCATTGCATAACACCAGGGAGCCAACAAATTTGGAGTCATTAGATTTCAAAAACAAATTTAACAAACCACATTCTCATTTTGATTCGGCCAGGTTTAACTCTTGTGCCTCTTATGAGTTCCATAAGGAGGTTTTGGAAAAATGCCATCTTTGTGCCACCTATCTAGTCAATCTCGACTCACTCACAAACAAAGGTATCAGCGTTGCTCCTCTGTTTGAACTTCTTCAATGGACACCACTGCTTCATATTCAGAAACCAGTCTACCCCCGGTTTGGTACGTGAGTTCTATGCCAACATGTGACTGATTGATGGCACCATCCACTCCTATGTCAAGAAGATTTACATAACTCTGAACACTGAGGCAATTGGAACTGCCCTGGGCTATACGGATGCAGGGCCAAGAGCTTATATGGCTGAGAAGTGGGACTCCCAGGTTGGGGTCACGTACAAAATCGTCCTGCAACATATTTGTGAAAATTTATCTGGCTTGGACGGCACAACCCACAAAGCCCTCGGCCCTACAAACTCTCTGCTTCACAGGATCATCACTCACATCCTGACCCCTCAAAGTGGTTCCCATAACAGAGTAACATTTTCTGACTCTCTCATACTTTTTGCTCTTTTTACATCTACTCCTATATCATTTGGTTACCTTATGACCAGACACATGTGAAAATCAGTTAAGAGCACCAAAAAGGCGAATCTGCCTTATGGCATATTTTTAACAAGTATTTTTGAATATTTTAAAATTGATCTCCTAAATGAAGCTGTAGAAAATAAGGTATATATGATCAAAGGAGGAGGAGCTGTGAAGGGAACAAAGGGGAAGAAATCTGTAGCCTCGGATAGTAACTTTGAGAGTCGGCCTGAGTCCTCCAAGGCAACAGAATCAATCAAAGAAATCCTCACTGAATTCTCAAACATGTCGGAGCCAATAGTACAATCCCATAAGGCGGCCCGCAAGCTAGCCTATGAAAATGAGAGGGCTTGGATGAGGTGCAAGGATAGGGTGAATCTGATGTTACAAAGCTTTGAGGAGGAGTTAGGTGCTGCTAGTGAAGAAGAGGCTGAAGAATCTGAGTTTCACTTATCCGATGATTAATCCCTATTTCTTTTCTGTTTATTGATATTTGGCTTATGACGGCTCAATCTGGAACTGTAGTAGTTTATTTTGGTACTATAGACATATGTCACTGTGAAACACTCTTGATATTTTGGATATATTTTGGATATTTTGTTCTCTATGTCATCTTTTGTAGGTGCCTCTTAATGCCAAAAGGGGGAGAAATGGCTCTGAAAATTGAAATCGAAAAACAGGGGATGAAATCCTTGAGGATTTATGATCACCCTTGTTAGAAATTAAATTGTTTGCTGTTTTGTTGGTATATGCTTGTGATGATATGTTGATGATGCAGCTGCTCTATCTTAATTGCTGCTGCTTGATGTTTGTAATTTATTTTGACTTATCTTGGTAAAATATTTGTTTGCTGCGTTTGTAATGCATTTGACTTACCTTGATAAAATATTTGCTGTTTTGGATTTATTTTTGGCAGTTCCTTTAAGCTGTGATATAAACATAAAGTTGAGAGATGCTATGATTTAAGATGATCATACTTGATTAGAAATATTTTCCATGCTATGATTGATTTGCTCTGATTTATTAATTGGAAAATATTTTCAAAATAGCTTGAAAAGCAGCTTCAGGAAACATCAATTTTTGTTTGTACCCAATTGTTTTGTATGTGTTTGAGCAGAAAAATTACTTTTATGATAACAAAAGAGTTTTGTTTGTCATCCAATTCTGCTCATAAATCAAGCATTCAACATCTCAAAATTAATATGTTGAATTAGTTGCCTAAGCTTGATTTCTAAAGTTACAGGTATAAAGCTTCCCTTGGTAAAATAGCATACATTAAGGGAGAGCCTTGTGACAATTGGAAAAGGGAAGGAATACTAATCTTCAAAGGGAGTACTCAATACTCTAATCTCTAGTCTCTTTCCATTTCAATTTTAAAAATGTTTGAAATCAAGGGGGAGACTGATGAGTTTGGAAAACTCTAAATTTATTTTGATGATGAACAAACATTATTAATTTAATTAAATTACAGAATTGTCAATTTGTTTTTAATTCATATGTATTGATTGATAATTTTGTTCATGCAGATTTTAATTGGGCCAAAAATATAGGAAAAATGTTGCAAGCCCATATATGCATCTTACCTTCAGCCTTGATGTTAAATATAATTATGTTGGCTGAATTATTTTATTGGGTCAGTTTGATTTATTACTGCAAGCCCCAAAGTGCTTTTTAGCTTTGTTCAATATATGTTATATTAAGTGGCTGAAGCAATTTGTGATTAATTGGGCCAGAACCATGTAAACTAAGCCCAAAATAAAATTGCTTGAAGGCAAGCTTGCATGGTCCGAAACCATTAAGCAAAGAAAGCAAAATTTCATTGCTTCCAACGGATCTCATTCTTTCATCATATGAAATTCAAATTTCATTAAAGTGAAGTTAATACATGCATTGGAAACATGAGAGAGAGTTGTTCCTTGATTTGATAGACATCATCATGCTACACGCTACCTAATGCAAGGGAAGTAGAAATTTAATTTACTTCATCAAAATCCATTAGTTAGTGTTCAAATTTCTCTCTCCTCTCTTTCTCACCTTTTCTTCTTGTTTTCGGTCATTACACAGCAAGCTATGGAAGAAACATTGAGCCATCAAAAAGAAGAAAGTGCAAGCAACAAGACCATCACAATGATGGCAAGAAAAAGAAAACTAAAAGTATGCTGTGGCTAAGATTCTCATCACTTGTGGTAAGATTTGGTGAAGAGATCTTGGCTTCTCCATACCAAAAATGGAAGAGAAGATTTCGGTCAGAGAAGAGGATCCTTGGAAGGATGGCTTGTCTCTGATTCTGCTCAACCACCACAGAAGGTAGTTACAGTGGCTACGTGATGGAAAAGGCAGAGATTGGAGCAGATGAAGCTGTCATCATCAAGCATGCATCAAGGGCTAGGAGTTCATCTTGGAGAGTAAGGCAAGATGGAAGGCTCGGATTGATGATTGTTGGTGACCAAGGAAGGACTAGAGGTAATTGCATGTTGGGTGTTGCATGGGTTATCTCTTCTCTCTTTCTGGCCGAACCGGTTCTTACTCGAAGAAGAAGAAGAAGATTAGCTTGGTTTTATTTTGGTTTCAACCGTGGAGGCTTCTCCTTATAAGTAAGGGTGAACAGCCAGGGCTTGAAGCAAGGACTGAGAGTGCAAGGCACAGAGTTCTCATAGCTACCTAAGCTAACAGAAGTTCTTCTCCTTCAATGTTCTTCATTTTGTAATTTTTCTGTTTAATTTTGTCTGTCTTGAGTCTCATGGAAAAAAGGCAAACAGTGAGGTTTGTAAGAAAAAGCCATAGAGCGAAAAAAGGCAGAGTATACAAAATTAAAAGAAAAAGCCATAGATGTCCTTGGAGGTCCTTTGTACATCTGTGTTGTGTTTCATGATTCTGTGGGAATCCCCTTGTAAGTTGGGTTGGCACTTGGCAGTTGAAAGCTTGGCTGTAACCAAGTCAAGTTCAGGATTGGGCTTTAGATTCTGGATTTGTCCCGGATAGGAAGGGTAGTTCCTAGGGAAATTGGTGTCTGTAATCAAGAATTATTATAGTGAAATTCAATCATTGTTGTGATGGAGACTGGATGTGGGCTACCTTGCACTTAGCAGCTGAACCAGGATATATCTTGGTGTAATTCTCCCTCTCTTTTACTCCATTTCTGTTTCTGCTACCCAGGAGATAAAACTGAAAAATATCTCGTGCTGATCGACGAGACAAAAAGAAAAGTCTCGTGGCTGGTTACGAGACGAAAAGGCAAAAAGTCTCTAGAAATTGTTTCAAAGACCAGCAAGTGTTACTGAAGTAAAAAAGGGCTAAGAGTCAACCCCCCTTCTCTTAGACACTAAAAATCATCAATATGAATGGGTTTGAATATTGTTCATACCCTGGGTCGAGCTATCCGACCCGGGATGATCGGCGACAAAGCGACCGACCTCTTCAGGTCAGACTATCCGACCTCTTCCCAAAAGAGCTCGGCCAAATCGACAGGAAAGCCCGAAAAATGGGCCCAACTCAAGGAATACGACCCAGATCCAAAGGCAGTCCAAGCCTATAGAGATAAGGGCAGTTCCATTGAAGATAATCTGACCTCGCCAAAAGATAAGATAAGATAAGATAACTAACTTATCTTATCTAAAAAGGTCACTCTACAACTACTATAAATACACTGGAGCACCCAGGTATAACTCATACTCTGATTCTACTAAAAACCTGCTTAATACCCGTGCTAACTTAAGCATTGGAGTCTCTTGCAGGTACTCCCCACCCTCCGGTGGCCAAGGATCAGTAGTGCAGCAAGTCCAACAAGTCGGGCACAACAGCTCCGGCCGCCACCAGCCAGCCGGACACGCCATCTCCGACCAGTACAGAAGATCTCATCCGAGATCGACCTCCAGTTTCAGGTAACCCCCGGAACATTGGTGCCATTGCCGGGGATCCTGGAAGTCATCCCAACACCATGGCGGACGGCCATGACAACGACCACGATTCAGATCTGGAAAACAGAACACCGCACAAGAACCCGGACACTACACTAAAGAATACTCCGGAATCCAACGGGAACAAAAACTCATCAAATCCGGGGGTAATAGAAGCACTTCAAGACCGCTTAAAGCAACTTGAAAAAGAAACCCAACAACAACGAGAGGTTGGAAAGGATCTACAAAGAGAGGTACGGTGGCGACGAGAATTGGAAGATAAACTCCTACAATTAGAAGCCGATCTCAAATCAAAAACCCCTCGGACCACTCCCGAGGAAAGTTCACACAAAGAGCAAGATCCATTCACTAGGGAAATCATGAAAACCAAAATCCCCAAAGACTTCAAACTCCTGGATATGATTTTGTATGATGGTGCCACAGATCCCAACCATCATCTCAGTAATTTCAGAAGCAGAATGTACCTCACCGACGCCTCAGACGCCGTTCGTTGCAAAGCTTTTCCAACAACTCTCACGAAGACAGCAATTAGATGGTTCGACAACCTACCTCCAAAGTCCATCTCAAACTTTGACGACCTGGCCAAAAAATTCCTAGCCAGATTCTCCATCCAAAAAGATAAGACCAAACACGCCCCCAGTTTACTAGGGATCAAGCAAGGAGATCGGGAGAGCCTCCGCAACTACATGAAAATATTCAACAAAACATGCATGGACATACAAAGCTTGCCAACAGAGGCCGCCATCATGGGACTCATCAATGGTCTACGAGAAGGACCTTTTAGCCAATCCATATCAAAGAAGTACCCTACCTCCTTAGACGAAGTGCAGAAGCGAGCAGAAAAATACATCAACATGGAAGAAAACGCTCGGTTAGGAGAAACCTCAAAATCCGGGGTCCCCTACTGAGATAAAGATAAGGAATCCAAAAGGAAAGAAGATCAACAAGGAGAGAAAATCAAAAAATACCACAATTACACCCCCTCTCAGGGCACCCTTAGTCGACGTATATAAAGAAGTCTGCCATACGGAGAAAATACCCCAGCTCGACCACTCAAAGGCAAAAGAGGAGGAGGAAACCGGAATGAATATTGCAAATATCATCGAGTGCAAGGGCACTCCACCAACGAGTGCTTCGATCTAAAAAACATCATAGAAAAATTGGTGAGGGAAGAAAAACTAGATCGGTTTCTAGCCACCCGAGATGACGACCAAAGAAAGAGACGAAGGGACGAAGATATCGGACGAACCGCGCGATCACCTCGTACACCGGAAAGACACGTCCACATGATACACGGCGGATTCGCAGGGGGAGGAATCTCCAAGTCATCCCGCAAAAGATATCCCAAAGAAGTATATCATGTCGAGGGAAAGGAAGAAACACCCGACATCCCTGCAATCACATTCACTAAAGAGGACGCATCCGGTATCATCTCGGGACATGACGACCCCATGGTCATCACCATCATACTGGAAAACGCCAATCTGCACCGCACATTAATAGACCAAGGGAGCTCTGCCGACATCTTATTCAAAATTGCCTTCGACAAGCTTGGCCTAGAAGACAAGGAGTCTCGACTCCACATCTATGCATGAAATTTCCAACTACAGAGGGGATAGCCACAATAAAAGCAGATCAAAAGATGGCATGCCGCTGTTATAATGAAAGTCTAAACCTCAGAGGCAGAGGAGAAGAATTCCACACAATTGAGCTTGGCGGAGTTTAGAGACGAGAAGAGCTCCGTCCGCAGCCAGAAGGTGAGATAGAGAAGGTTCAGATCGGAGACACCTCGGACAAAACGACTAATATCGGCACGATCCTGAGAGGAGACTCAAAAGAATTATTGGTACAATTCCTACGAGATAATGTCAATCTCTTCGCATGGAAAGCCGCAGACATGCCAGGCATAGACCCCAGGCTAATGTGCCACAAGTTGGCGGTCTATCCAGAATCTCGGCCGGTACAGCAAAGACGAAGAAAACTTGGGCCAGAGCGATCCCAAGCTGTGGAAGAACAGGTACAAGCATTACTGGAGGCAGGATTCATAAGAGAGGTCAAGTACCCACTATGGCTAGCCAACGTCGTCTTAGTGAGAAAATCAAATGGGAAGTGGCGAATGTGCACCAATTACACTGATCTCAATAAAGCCTGCCCAAAAGATCCTTACCCACTCCCAAGTATCGACGCTCTGGTCGATGCTTCCTCCGGATATAGATACCTCTCGTTTATAGACGCATATTCGGGATATAACCAAATTCCCATGTATCCACCAGATCAAGAAAAGACCTCGTTTTTAATGCCAAAAGCAAACTACTGCTACATTGTGATGCCTTTCGGTCTCAAGAATGCGGGAGCTACTTATCAAAGGCTAATGAATAAAGTCTTCTCAGATCACATCGGGAAAATCATGGAAGTCTATATGGACGACATGTTGATAAAGACACAAAGTTAAGAGACATTGTTATCCGATCTGGCTCAAGTGTTTGACACTATAAGGAAGCATGACATGCGACTCAATCCCGCAAAATGCACCTTTGCAGTAGAAGCGGGCAAATTTTTAGGTTTCATGCTCACACAAAGAGGAATTGAAGAAAATCCGGATAAATACCAAGCCATACTCAACATGAAAATCCCAACCTGTGTCAAAGAAGTACAGCAACTCAACGGGAGATTGGCCGCCCTATCCAGGTTCTTAGCAGGATCAGCGATAAGATCTCTCCCCTTCTATGCTACTTTAAGAAAGGGAAAGCAGTTCGAATGGACAACAGAATGTGAACAAGCCTTCCAAGACTTCAAGGATTTCTTAGGACAGCCACCTATCCTATCTCGGCCACGAAAAGGAGAACCACTCATATTATATCTCGTAGTAGAAAGTCGGGCAATAGCCTCAGCACTAGTCAGAGAAGACGAAAGTGGGCAACAACCCGTCTACTTCATTAGTAAAGCGCTACAGGGATCCGAGTTGAACTACCAGAAAATAGAAAAGTTTGCCTATACTCTCGTTCTAACATCTCGACGACTTCGCCCGTACTTCCAGGCTCACACAATTAAGGTTCGAACTAACCAGCCCATAAAAGGAATATTGTAGAAAACAGATTTAGCAGGCAGAATTTTACAATGGGCAGTCGAGTTATCCGAGTTCGACCTCCAATATGAAGCTCGGACGGCCATCAAATCACAGTATCTGGCCAACTTCATCGCAGAATTCACAGATGCCCCAAAAATTCCCACAGAATGGAATCTCTATGTGGACGGTTCTTCAAATAAGACTGGAAGCGGCACAGGTGTGATAATAGAAAGCAACCAAGGAACCCAAGTTGAGCTCTCCCTTAAATTCGGGTTCCCGGCTTCAAATAATCAGGCGGAATATGAAGCATTATTAGCTGGTTTGAAGCTGGCTAAAGAGGTTGGAGCTCAAAAACTCAACATTTACAGCGATTCACAAGTAGTCACCTCACAGATAACAGGGAGCTACCAAGCCAAAGATCCCACCATGAAAAAGTATTTGGATAAAACCAAAGAACAGCTCAGACAACTCGAGGAATATAAGATCCGCCACATACCCGCGAACAAAATACCCGAGCTGACACACTCTCGAAACTAGCCAGCACCAAACCAGGAGGCAACAATAGAAGCCTCATCCAGGAAATGCTACAGAACCCGTCAATCTCGGAAGAGGAAAAAGTCCTAGCCGTAACAAGTCAGGACCAAGGATGGATGACCCCCATAATTAACTACCTCAAAACAGAAACACTCCCCACAGAAGAAAAGGAGGCAAAGAGGTTAAAAAGGGAGGCACAATACTACACTATCATAAACAACATCCTGTACAAAAGAGGGATCTCAATACCATTACTAAAATGTGTGCCGACCAATAATACAAAGGAAGTGCTAGAAGAAGTACACGACGGCATTTGCGGCAATCATCTCGGAGCACGAGCTCTCACCAAAAAAGTACTCCGGGTGGGATTTTATTGGCCAACTCTACAGAAAGAAGCTACAGAATTTGTAAAGACATTCCCACCATGTCAGAAACATGCCAACTTTCACGTCGCCCCGCCAGAAGAGCTCATCAGTGTAACTTCGCCTTGGCCGTTTGCAAAATTGGAACTTGATCTTCTCGGACCCTTCCCCCAGGGATCAGGACAAGTTAAATTCCTCATAGTAGGGGTAGACTATTTCACAAAGTGGATCGAGGCAGAGCCCCTAGCCAACGCCACTGCTCAAAGAAGCCGAAAATTCCTATATAGAAACATTGTCACAAGGTTTGGAGTTCCACACTCCATCACCACAGACAATGGCACTCAATTCACAGATGCAGGCTTCAGAAAGTTAGTAGCCGACTTAAACATAAAGCACCAGTACACCTCCGTGGAACATCCGCAAGCCAATGGACAGGCTGAAGCTGACAACAAAGTCATATTGGCCGGGTTAAAACAGAGATTACAAGACACAAAGAGAGCTTGGGTAGAAGAGCTTCCACAAGTTCTATGGGCGTATCGAACGACGCCACACTCCACCACAAAGGAATCTCCCTTCCGGTTAGCATACGGAATAGAGGCAATGATTCCAGTAGAGATTGAGGAAGGATCGCCTAGAGTGGTTCATTACAATGAGGGAGCGAATTCCCAACTTCAAAGGGAAGAGCTCGACCTACTACCTGAAATCCAAGAAAGAGCTCGAATCAGAGAAGAAGCACTAAAGCGTCGAATGGCTTCCAGATATAATCAAAGGGTAGTACCGAGAAGTTTCGCAGAAAATGATCTCATCCTAATCCGAAATGATATTGGAACAACTCGACCAGGAGAAGGAAAGTTGGCAGCAAGCTGGAAAGGACCCTACCGAGTCGTAGAAGTACTTGGGAAGGGCTACTACAGACTGTCCGAACTCGATGGATGAGAGCTTCCCAGATCATGGCACGCCTGCAACCTAAGAAGGTACTACAGCTAGAAAAAGTAAAGATCTCATTACTGGATGCACTCTTTTTCCTGAAAAGGTTTTTTAATGAGGCACCAAGTTGAGACTCAGACACTATCCGACTTAAAGGGATGAAAAATTCCCACATGTATATATTTGCACTTTCCTTTAAATAAAATATATTTTAGATATTCTACAAGTTTTCAAGACGCATTAATCTGAAGCATTCATCGTCCGATTATAAAGCAACAGATCGGCATAAAGTGAAAAGCAACTTCATTGTACGATCACGATAAAGACAATCGTCCGATAAAGGTGAAAACACGATTCACCTAAAAGACGATCTAAAGATAGCAACCACCTTCTACAAATCGGCAAAGATGAACATAGAATAATTTAAGAAGTTATCGAAAGTGATCCGAAAAAGAACCTGACGAGGTCTTATGGATTGCTAAATAATAACTTAAAGACTGGCCGACGTAAAGAAGTCGGACCAAGTCAACCCAAGTTACAAGTAAACCCTGGAAAGAGGTCTAGCCAACCCTATTAAAGAGGATTACTTTAACTTAGAAGGGCTCGACATAACAAAGTCAGCCCAAAATAAAAAAGTTATAAAAGTAATCCCTGAAAGAGACCTGACAAAGGTCCAAGAAAGAGGATTACAAAAATAACTTAGAAGAGGACGACGTAAAGAAGTCGGCCTCCTACAAAACAAGTTATAAAAGTAATCCCTGAAAGAGACCTGACAAAGGTCCAAGAAAGAGGATTACAAAAATAACTTAGAAGAGGACGACGTAAAGAAGTCGGCCTCCTACAAAACAAGTTATAAAAGTAATCTGTGAAAGAGACCTGACAAAGGTCCAAGAAAGAGGATTAAAAAAATAACTTAGAAGAGGACGACGTAAAGAAGTCGGCCTCCTACAAAACAAGTTATAAAAGTAATCCCTGAAAGAGACCTGACAAAGGTCCAAGAAAGAGGATTACAAAAATAACTTAGAAGAGGACGACGTAAAGAAGTCGGCCTCCTACAAAACAAGTTATAAAAGTAATCCCTAAAAGAGACCTGACAAAGGTCTAAGAAAGATGATTACAAAAATAACTTAGAAGAGAACGACGTAAAGAAGTCGGCCTCCTACAAAAACCAAGTTATAAAAGTAGTCCTTAAAAAGAGATTTGGCAAAGATTCAAAAAAGAGGATTACAAAAATAACTGGAAAGAGGACTAACATAAAGAAATCGGTTATGAAAGTGCTAAAGATACAAGCAAAAGTGAGAAAACCGAAAAACAAGTTGGACCCACACAGCCACAACCTCAAAGGATCCAAGCTACAAACAATAAGTACAAAGCAATCCAAAGAGGCCAAGCCACAAGTTAAATGCAAAAAAGCATGATATAATCTACAAAAGTTAGAAAACTTCAGAGGCCACCAAAATCTACCTCAAAAAGCTAGAAAGCTACCTTTGTTTTTCAAAATAAAAGTTGCTAGGCAAGCGACTAGAAAGTGTCAGCAGTTAACAAAACAATAGAGTTTAAAAGCCCACAAGCCGGGCCAGCTACACAAATGTTCAAAGAGAAATCAGCAAACATCGGGAGCCTTCTTGGCAGCATCATTAGGGGGAGAAGGAGGGCGAGTCTGAATAGGCACAGCATCCACAGTTCCATCCTCCTGGTTCATAATCTGGCAATCCGGATCGGCTACAACCGGAGGAGCTGAAGAAGTTGACACTTTGGCAGAAGATACAGGGGGAGGTTCAACATCATCATCCTTGTCATCAGGGACAATCTTGCCATCCCTGACAACGTTATCCAGGCTGAAGAGGGTAAAGTCGGCCTCGGGAGCAATAACCCGAACTTGTTCCTTCAGGTTCTCGTAAGCAGCAGTCACACTGCCAACGAGATGACCCTGAAGCTCAGAGTAATCTTCCCGGGCACTCTCCAGCTCCCCCCTCAGACGCATCACCTCTCGATAAGACGTAACGTAGCTATCCTTATGCATCAGTGCCGTGTCCTCGGCCAGCCGCACAGAAGCTGCCAAAGCAAGAGAATTCGCCTTCTCGTTCTCCAAATCCTTCTCCAACTTGGCAACCTTTACCTCAAGCTCCTCTTTAAAACCCTTCATCCGGTCGAACTCCTACTTCGCCTCCTCCATAAACTCTTTGGTGGCATGAAAAGGAATATTTTGAGCAGTTCGGTACAAAGCAGCCCCCATATACGCCATTTTTACACTGTTTCGGGCCATAAATTCCAGATGGTGAAGGATAGACACATTGTCCATAGGAAGAGCACCGTAGGGACCGATTTGCTGATCCACGAATTTGATCGCATTGAAGTCGGGAGCATCAAAGTTGAAAGGCTCAATCGTTTTTTGTTTCTTATTGGGAGGAACGCCAGAAGGAGCGGCAGAAGTTGGTGGAGGGTCAGCCAGACAAACTCGGGGAGTGGGGATCACCTTCCTCGCCCCAGAAGAACTCGGCATGGACGGCTTCACACGCACTTGGGAAGATCCCTCCCCGGCCGCCTTGGCCGAGATGTTTTTAGCAGCAGTCGCCTTCTGTGCTCTTTTAAAAGCCTTCATGGATTCATTATTCTTCATTGCCTCTGCAAATAAAACACAATAGTAAGAAATTAAGCTGCAAGTCGAAAAGACATTTACAAGCAATATAAACAGATAATAAAGGAAAAATCAGGAACGCAAAATACCCAGCTCGGTTTGAAGAAAAGAAGGATTGGTTAAAAATTTCTTTGTATCAAGATGGGGAGGTTGACCCCAGTGTTCTTCCAAGACGGTCACAAAAGCTCACTCAGTTTCATCCAACATCTCCTACGTGTATCTGGACACTCTCACATCTTTTTGCCATTCCAAGGGAAAGGCGGGCTCATCATTTTCATCCAGAAAAAAGGGCCGAGCTCCTTCAACAACTCGGACCTTAAAAAAGTAATTTTTAAAATCGTGAAACGATTCGTCAAACATGGAGAAGACCTTCTTCCCCTGGGAAGATTGAAAGGAGACCCAAGCTGCCTTCTTTTTTACTACTCCAGGCTTCGTCAAAACAAATAGATAGAAGAAGAGAGATTGCGAAGCAGGAATACCGAAACCATCACACAACAATTGAAAAATTTTCATGAAACCCCAGGAATTAGGGTGAAGTTGAGAGGGAGCAACATTACAGGACCATAACAGGTTGGTCTCAAATTCAGTAAAAGGGAGGGTGATACCCAGCTGACCAAAGAAGCATAAGCATAGAAATAAGGGCGATCTCTAACAACCCGAGTAGAGAAACAAACTCTCTCTTCAGAAGAGGGAGGGACAAGTTCATAATTCTTTTCATCACCTGCACTACTACAGACCCTATGAAACTGCCTAAGCTGCGCACAAAACTCAGAATCAACCAAAGAGACACACATAAGAACCATTGAGTCCACCCAATCGGCCATGCCCTCAGGAACCTGGGAAGACATCTCTACAACGTTATTGCGAGAAGACATGAGACCAACTAATCCTACAATAAGAAAAGAAGAATGGATTACTAAAAAGCATCTCGGACAAAGGGTGAAACAACTTGACTAATATGATACAGAAGAACAAAAAGGAAAGGAAAATCCCAAGACTCAAACCAAGGTCCTGGGGCATCCTTTGGAGGCAGTAACAAAGCATCGTTTCAGGAAAAAACTACCGCTTACATTCCAGCATCTCTCAAACAAGAATAGAAGACCTCAAACAGTGAGCATTTTCATAGGAGAAAGACAAAACGCAAAAAGCACAGAAAGTCATCAAAACCACTATCTTCCTACAGTCTATCAGTAAAGAACAAGCATGCATCCCCAAACATCGAAGCACGACAAGTAGAAAGCGTCAAAGATACTTCCTTTTTTAGGATCAAACAAAATTATCACTCAAAGCTTCGAAACCAAAAGCACTAACAATAGGCAGAAGCCCTAAAAACAGCAAGCAACAGGAAAAGCGAAAAATCATGCAAAGAGGCAAAGAAACTACAGAACACACCACGATCAGGCATAAGCAAAGGCAGAAAGATCCAACCTTTCTCCAGTCAAAATCAAAACTTTCTCAAAATAAATGGCGTAAAGGAAGGAAGGAAGAAGAACCAAACCTGGAAAATGGGAGAAAAGCTGCAAAAGAAAGCAGAAGAATGGAAGGCGAAATCCAGAATCACCCATCTTCCATGAAAACAGCAACAAAGCAAGCGTCGTAGGAAGGAGCTATGGACTCAAAGCCAGAAACATAAAGCGAGAGAGTAAAGGGAGAAGTTACGAAGAAAGAGTGAAGAAGAGAAACCGTTTCCTGAGTGTAAAGTTCAAAAATAAAGAAGTTAAGGGAAACGGGGCAATTAATGCCAAATTAATTGGGGCATTAAACCCTCGCACGTTCCCCATAACAAGGCGCTAAATACAAAAGCGCGCGCTTTTAGAGGAAAACGTTCTACATTCAAAAAGGTTCTACAAAAGAGGAAGTCGACAAAATGCTCGAGTTCGGCTTCACCCGAGAAGGATCGAAGTCCTAAAACCAAGACTCGACTTCCAAAAGAAAGACCGAGCTCGAGCAGGGGCACTGTTCATACCCTGGGTCGAGCTATCTGACCCGCGATGATCGGCGACAAAACGACCGACCTCTTCAGGTCAGACTATCCGACCTCTTCCCAAAAGAGCTTGGCCAAATCGACAGAAAAGCCCGAAAAATGGGCCCAACTCAAGGAATACGACCCAGATCCAAAGGCAGTCCAAGCCTATAGAGATAAGGGCGGTTCCATTGAAGATAAGCTGACCTCGCCAAAAGATAAGATAAGATAAGATAACTAACTTATCTTATCTAAAATGGTCACTCTACAACTACTATAAATACACTGGAGCACCCAGGTATAACTCATACTCTGATTCTACTAAAAACCTGCTTAATACCCGTGCTAACTTAAGCATTGGAGTCTCTTGCAGGTATCCCCCCCACCCTCCGGTGGCCAAGGATCAGCAGTGCAGCAAGTCCAACAAGTCGGGCACAACAGCTCCGGCCGCCACCAGCCAGCCGGACACGCCATCTCCGACCAGTACAGAAGATCTCATCCGAGATCAACCTCCAGTTTCAGGTAACCCCCAGAACAAATATGATGATATATTTATTGTTTAATGATAATTATTGATGAGTTATGTTTGTGGGTGTTGAGATTGGGAGGTGAATATTGATGATGATTATTTATATTGATGAATAATAAGAATTTTTGAGAATGTAAGGTGATGAGTTAATATAAAATATTTATGGTGGTTTGCAATGAAGGGTATTGATGATTATAATATTTGATGACATATATTGATAATGATTTTTTATTGTTGGTTATTGTGGTTGTTGAGGATTGTTGAGTAGTATTGGAATTGATGAGTTTTATGATGAATTTGAATTGATGAGTTTTATGATGGATTTGGTCAATGATGGATATGGTTTGATAATGGAAATTGATGAATGTGGTTGGTGGAAGCATGATTATAGTGTTATATATTTGATATCTGAGGTTGAGGATATTTAAGGGTGAGTTATGAGGTAACTTGGAGTTGGTATGGTTTTGGTTTGATTTTTGGTTGAAATATTTTGAAAATTGAGGTTTGGCAAAATTCTGCATAATCTCTTTTTTGGCAGCCGCTTCGGACGCTTTTTGGGAATGATCTAACCATTACAATTGTATGGGATTAATTTTTCTCGAATCTTTGGGATGTGTAGAAAAATCCTGAAAAATTTTGTTAAAGTTTAACGGTCGGATTAGAAGATATAAATTTTTGAAGTTTGTTACTTTGAAATTGATTTTCTGTTGCTACATAATCAAACCAACAACTTTCCAAGCCTATATCTCCCAATCCTGACCATAATTTTGAGTGGGACCAAAAGGACATTGATACTTGGACTGTTTCCTTGTTTGTGTCAAAATTTTAGACTATTATAAATTTTGTAAAAGGAGTTGTGCTCGATTTAGAAATAGAGCTCTTAGCTATTTTGACAGCAAAACTAGTTTTTGAAAGTAAACTTGTAATCAGTATAACTCTTTCTAGAAAAATGATCTATCTATGAGACGTTGACTGATTTAAATCCCTTTGAGTCTAGTTTATTTCTGGAAAATTTAAGATTCATAAAATGAAAATATGATTTTTGGTGGATTTTCTAAGAACAGGGTAGCTTGCTGTCTTGGTGCAGAGATTTCAAACTTAAAATCAGTTTTTGCAAGAGAAATAGTTTTTCTTTTTATTTTTATTCAACTAAACTATTTCAACTGAGTTTGAATCTATAGAATACTTCCGTTTTGAGTCTAGAGACGGAGAATTAGGCTTGTAAACTTCTGTGACACCTAATTTAAGACTCTTTGGATTGTTTCTGGGTATCAAAACATGGGAAATGTTCTAGTAGGTTTTATTTGGGTTTTATTATGAAAAGTTAGAAAATGGAGGCTTAGGTTTCTGGTGTATTGAGGATGAGTTTGGTTGAGGGAGAAGGAAGAGTAGTGAACTTGGTAAGTACTGACAGTGAAATTGAAAAAGTGACGGACTAATGAATTCGGAAAGGAATTAATAATTGATGATGGTTATTATGAGCTTGATGAGTATGGAAGGAAAGTGTGCAGGGCCTATATCCCTGGCGTAGCAGGTTTCTCTGCTGCATGAGTAGATGTCGTTGAAAGTGATTTGAGATGAGAAATGGTGATGTCTGGTGATGATTTGAGGATGAAGTTATTAGATTGTTGATAGTGAGCGGAGCCTTTATCTCCGACGTGGCAGATTGTTCTGCTGCATGACCAGTTGTTTTTGAAAGTGTGCGGGGTCTATATCTCCGGTGTAGCAGATGTTTCTGTCGCATGACTAGTAATGTTGAGAGTGTGCGGGGCCTATATCCCCAGCATGGCAGATTGTTCTGCTGCATGATTTGTTATGGTTATTTTCCTTCTCTACTGCATGAAGTGTGCGGTGCCTATATCCCTGGCGTAGTAGACTCCCTACTACATGAGTGTGCAGGGCACTATATCCCTGGCGTAGCAGAAGGGCTGCTGCATGAGTGTGCAGGGCACTATATCCCTGGCGTAGCTGAAGAGGCAACATCCGGGAGGATGTGTCGGGTTGGCATTTATGGACCGACAAGTGATATCACGAGCCAATAGGATAGACATTCATCATATGCATTTCGTATGTGCTTGTTTGCTTTGATTACTTGGATTTGACTAATTGTATAATATGCCTACTTGCTTCTTGAATTACTTGCTATATATGAATATTACCTATGTATTACTTGCTTGCATTAATTGTGTTTGTCTGGTGTTGAGGAGGTTAGGTAGGCGGTGGCGATGGGATCGCACGGAGGTTAGGGTGGTAAAGGCTATGGGATACAGCGGTGTGGTTAGTATTAGTTAGAATTTCTCTGAGTTTAGATAACCCGGTTTATGATTTAAGTTTTTTATCTATTTATTTTATTTCGTTAAGCTTAAATATCTGTATGTGATGTGAAGTTCTAGGATTGTCTTTGGCGTCCCGTAGCTTTACATCTTACATCATTGGACACTGTTACCATACTAAGAACCAGAACCTCCGGTTCTCATTCCATACTTTGTTGTTGTTTTTCAGATACAGGTTGTAATCTACTTCGGTGAGATTGCGGATATGGTGACAGAGCAGAGTATGGTTCGTTCCTTGTTTATTTCTGTTTTACTTTCGTCATAGTATTCTCTCACCTTTTTTATATTTATCTTTATGGCCTTAGAGGCTTATTTGAGAGATAGGTTGTATAAGTTGTTTTAATTCTAAAACTCTATATCTGTCTATTTGTAACTAGTTGGCTTAAACTCCGCAAGCTGTGGCTAGTTCTCTATGAATTTTGTGATTGGGTGTGTGATGGAAGGGAAGGAGATAAACTTCCCCTGACTGGTCAGGCATAGTATGTGGAGAGCTCATATTCGCGGCTTGCTACCCTTTCCTACACTGGTCACCAGCATGATTGAGCTGGCAGGTGTCCCGTGGGAGGATGATGATGTGACACCACCACCCCCAGATGACGATGACAAGGAGACTACCATTCCATGGGGTGGGTGAGTGCACGAGAAGCCCCACCCAAATGTCGTTCCCGAGCCAGAGAAGTGGAGGAGGCAGCTCAGCCCTCATCGTCAGTAGCAGCAGCAGGACCTCAGATTGGTTGTTGCATACTCTTAGTGTGTGTGTGTGTATATATATATATATATATATATATATATATATATATATATATGTTCTATTCTTTTGCATTTCTACCTTGTGTCTTGTACGTTAGCTTCGTGTGAACGTTTTGCGCTTTTGTAATCGTGTTTTTGAGCTTAATCCTTCATCAAGCTTCTAGAATATATTATTTTCTTCTATATAAATATGTATAAGCTTTAGAGTTGTCGTAACCTCTGATTAACCACTGCTTTACGGCTAAAGGTAAGGCTTAGGGTAATTAGGGTGTTACATTTAGTGGTATCAGAGCGGTTTGTCCTCGTGAGCCTGAGGGATGGACCGATTGTGCTTCATTGCAGAGCGGTTCGTCCTTGTGAGCCTAAGGGATGGACCGATTGTGCTTCATTGCGTACTTTGGGTTGTCTTTTCTTTTCATGCTATTTAGGATATCTATGCATAGCATGCTTGTTTGTGAGTGCCTTTTTGGGATAATTGAAGCGCTAGACTTTTGATATTGAGACTGATCACCTTGATATCGACTATTTGGTGTGGAAAGGAAACACGAATGGCAACTCACGGATGAGGTCAATCACGTTAACGGAGAGGTAGTGAGGATGGCTAACCTATCTTATGCGTTACGAGCTCAACATGTTCCAGAAGACCAGTTCGTGGAGTTACGGCATATCGGCTGATGGGTGCGGCTTAACACTAGTGGCAACAGAAGTAACGATTGATGCTTTTGCGGGTTTTAATTAAGATTTTTGATTTCTAAACTGTATGGTTTAGATTCTTGTTGAAAAATTTTTAAAGCTTAGAATGATTTTGAAAATTTGGTTTGGAACTTGGCTTAAATGATTTAGTTTTGAAAGTAAGTCAGAATTTTTGATTTGATGATATGATTTAAAAGAAAAAGTGAGTTTTAAGATTTTCTTGATTTGTGATTTTGGTTTATAATTTATCTTATCAACAAGGGATTCAACTGAAATTAGGATTTAAGGATTTTAAATGAATTTAAGAAAATAATGCTTCCAAGTAATTAATTTAAGAGTAAATGATTTTTGAGTCTTTTGAAAAGGGTTTAATATTGATCTTGTTTTGAATGTTTTGGAAAATTGTTACAAAGATCGGTATTTGTTTTAAGGAAAATTTCGTATTCTTAATGATGATAATCAGAGTGACGCAGCGGAAAGCGAGAAGGGACATCGACACAGTAGGGCGCTTCGAGGAGGATATATCGTGTGATTCAATTTTCGAGGGCGAAAATATTTTTAAGGAGGGGATCGAGGATGTAAGAACCGGGGTTTTTCACGCAAAACTATTTTAAAAAAAATAATAATCTTAAGTGCCCGAGATGGATTCAAAATTTAGAAGTTTTATTTTGAAAATATAAATGTGAAATTCGATCTTAGTGAATTTTTCTGAGTTGGAAAATGTATCTTTTTCGAAAAGTTTTTGTAAAAATGCGTACTGGCACTTAAGCTGGCAGTACCGGCTCTAGTCGGTCCAGTACTGCGTGTTTTGGAAAAATAAGATTTTGAAAAATCATTTATCGTTTTGGAAAGGACAAAAATAATTTAGAATTGAAAATCGAGCATTAATCTTAAAGGTTTTGGCCCAAAGTGGGCCAAACGGGCTAAAAACGCTAACGGATTGGACGGGACCCAAGATCCAACATATATAAGCTCACTTAATGAGCTTTTCATCCCATTTCTTCCCCAAAAAAAGAGGGGCGCGGTTTTGAGAGAAGACAGGAAGAAGGGAGTGGTTACTATTCACCTCCACCTTACGGAAGCCATAACTTTTGATCCGGAGCTCTGATTGACGAGCCATTTGTGGCCACGCGAAGCTGTTGTCGAGCTCTACGTTTTTATCTAAGAAAATCTGGTAAGATCCCTCTCTTCACATCCCAGTTTTGTACCCTAGATTTCTGTATTTTTGAGGTTGTGGTTTTGAGTAGATTTTGTGGTTTTGTTTGTTTAGGTGACCTCTAGTAGCGGATAATTGTTGGATTTTACTCCTACTCTCATTGGATAAGGTAAGGTTCTACTAAATCTTTGTGTTAAGTTGTTTTGTGTATCTTAGGTTTTGATTTGGTATATATATATATATGATGTTAGATTGAGTTTTGGGTGTTTGTTGGAGTTGGTTGAGGCTTTGGATCAAGCTTGGTGGCTCCGTTTTGGTGTTTGGTGCATTTGGAAACCGGCCAAGGTATGATTTCGGTTTCCTTTATGTAATATGTAATGTTTCTGGACACTTAGGCTAGTTGACCCTAAGATAGGTTGAATGGTGTGATTGTATGGCTAATGGTTCATAAATGTATGCTTGATGATGATTTGGGTGTTGTATGAATGGATTTGAATATGATGATACATTTATTATTTGATGATGATTATTGATGAGTTATGTTGGTGGGTGTTGAGATTGGGAGGTGAATATTGATGATGATTATTTATATTGATGAATAATGAGAATTTTTGAGAATGTAAGGTGATGAGTTAATGTAAAATATTTATGGTGGTTTCGAATGAAGGGTATGGATGATTATAATATTTGATGACATATATTGATAATGATTTTTTATTGTTGGTTATTGTGGTTGTTGAGGATTGTTGAGTAGTATTGGAATTGATGAGTTTTATGATGGATTTGGTCAATGATGGATATGGTTTGATAATGGAAATTGGTGGAAGCATGATTATAGTGTTATATATTTGATATCTGAGGTTGAGGATATTGAAGGGTGAATTATGAGGTAACTTGGAGTTGGTATGGTTTTGGTTTGATTTTTGGTTGAAATATTTTGAAAGTTGAGCTTTGGCAAAATTCTGCATAATCTATTTTCTGGCAGCAGCTTCGGACGCTTTTTGGGAATGATCTAACCATCACGATTACATGGGATTAATTTTTCTCGAATCCTTGTGATGTGTAGAAAAATCCTGGAAAATTTTGTTAAATTTTAACTGTTGGATTAGGAGATATAAATTTTTGAAGTTTTTTACTTTAAAATTGATTTTCTGCTGCTACATAATCAAACCAACAACTTTCCAAGCCTATATCTCCTAATCCTGACCATAATTTTGAGTGGGAAAAAAAAGACATTGAGACTTGGACTGTTTTCTTGTTTGTGTCAAAATTTTATACTATTATAAATTTTGTAGAAGGAGTTGTGCTCGTTTTAAAAATAGAACTCTTAGCTATTTTGACAGCAAAACTAGTTTTTGAAAGTAAAATTGTAATCAGTATAACTCTTTCCAGAAAAATGATCTATCTATGAGACTTTGACTGATTTAAATCCCTTTGAGTCTAGTTTATTTCTGGAAAATTTAAGATTCATCAAATGAAAATATGATTTTTGGTGGATTTTCTAAGAACAGGGTAGCTTGATGTCTTGGTGCAGAGATTTCAAACTTAAAATCAGTTTTTGCAAGAGAAATAGTTTTCCTTTTTATTTTTATTCAACTAAACTATTTCAACTGGATTTGAATCTATAGAATACTTCCGTTTTGAGTCTAGAGACGGAGAATTAGGCTTGTGAACTTCTGCGACACCTAATTTAAGACTCTTTGGATTGTTTCTGGGTATCAAAACATGGGAAATGTTCTAGTAGGTTTTATTTGGGTTTTATTATGAAAAGTTAGAAAAAGGAGGCTTAGGTTTCTGGTGTATTGAGGATGAGTTTGGTTGAGGGAGAAGGAAGAGTAGTGAACTTGGTGAGTACTGACAGTGAAATTGAAAAAGTGACGGACTAATGAATTCGGAAAGGAATTAATAATTGATGATGGTTATTATGAGCTTGATGAGTATGGAAGGAAAGTGTGCAGGGCCTATATCCCTGGCGTAGCAGGTTTCTCTGCTGCATGAGTAGATGTCGTTGAAAGTGATTTGAGATGAGAAATGGTGATGTCTGGTGATGATTTGAGGATGAAGTTATTGGATTGTTGATAGTTTGCGGAGCCTATATCTCCGACGTGGTAGATTGTTCTGCTGCATGACCAGTTGTTGTTGAAAGTGTGCGGAGCCTATATCTCCGGCGTGGTAGATGTTTCTATCGCATGACTAGTAATGTTGAGAGTGTGCGGGCCTATATCCCCGGCGTGACAGATTATTCTGCTGCATGATTTGTTATGGTTATTTTCCTTCTCTGCTACATGAAGTGTGCGGAGCCTATATCCCTGGTGTAGTAGACTCCCTACTACATGAGTGTGTGATGAGCGGATAATTTATACGCTTTTTGGCATTAATTTTAGTATGTTTTTAGTAGGATCTAGTTACTTTTAGGGATGTTTTCATTAGTTTTTATGTTAAATTCACATTTCTGGACTTTACTATGAGTTTGTGTGTTTTTCTGTGATTTCAGGTATTTTCTGGCTGAAATTGAGGGACTTGAGCAGAAATCAGATTCAGAGGTTGAAGAAGGACTGCTGATGCTGTTGGATTCTGACCTCCCTGCACTCAAAGTAGATTTTCTGGAGCTACAGAACTCTGAATGGCGCGCTTCCAATTGCGTTGGAAAGTAGACATCCAGGGATTTCCAGCAATATATAATAGTCCATACTTTGGCCAAGAATAGATGACGTAAACTGGCGTTCAACGCCAGCCTTCTACCCAAATCTGGCGTCCAGCGCCAGAAAAGCATCCAAAGCCAGAGTTGAACGCCCAAACTGGCACAGAAACTGGCGTTCAACTCCACAAATGTCCTCTGCACGTGCTACACTTAAGCTCAGCCCAAACAGACACCAAGTGGGCCCCGGAAGTGGATTTATGCATCAATTACTTACTCATGTAAACCCTAGTGACTAGTTTATTATAAATAGGACCTTTTACTAGTCTTTTTTTGACCATCTTTGGTCTCAGTTTTAATTCATTGTTCATCTTAGGAGACTATTGATCACGTCTTAGGGGGCTGGGCATCTCGGCCATGCCTAGACCTTCACTTATGTATTTTCATACAGTAGAGTTTCTACACTCCATAGATTAAGGTGTGGAGCTCTGCTGTTCTTCAAAGATTAATGCAAAATACTACTGTTTTCTATTCAATTCTTCTTATTTCATTTCTAAGATATCCATTCGCACCCAAGAACGTGATGAAGGTGATGATTATCTGTGACGCTCATCACCATCTCCCCTACGAACACGTGTCTGACAAACACCTCCGTTCCATATGAAATAAAGCTAGAATGAATATCTCTTAGATCTCCTAACCAGAATCTTCGTGGCGTAAGCTAGAATGATGGCGGCATTCAAGAGAATCCGGAAGGTCTAAACCTTGTCTGTAGTATTCTGAGTAGGATTCAATGATTGAATGACTGTGACGAGCTTCAAACTCGCGATTGTTGGGCGTTAGTGACAGACGCAAAAGGAGGGTGAATCCTATTCCAGCATGATCGAGAACCGACAGATGAATAGCCGTGCCGTGACAGGGTGCGTGAGCATATTATTCACTGAGAGGAGGGGATGTAGCCACTGACAACGGTGATGCCCTTGCATAAAGCCAGCCATGGAAAGGAGTAAGACTGATTGGATGAAGATAGCA
>NC_029785.2:33266257-33269170 GCF_000816755.2 Arachis ipaensis | reverse complement strand
ACAACTGACGGTTCATCTTGTTGCTCAGATTAGGTAATTTTCTTTTTGTTTTGTTTTCAAAAATTTTTCAAAAATCTTTCAAAATTTTCTCCTTTGTTTTCGAAAAAAAAAATTTAATTAAAAATGTTTTCAAAAATAAATTATTCTATGGCTTCAAAATTTTTAAGAATGAATTCTAGTGTTTCATGAAGCATGTTGAAACCTTGCTGGCTGTAAAGCCATGTCTAAATTCATTTGGACTGAGGCTTGCAATTTGTTATCAAGAGCAATTTAGTTGTTGCTCATCTACCTGCTGTTGATCCATGATCACCTGCTGAAGCTTGGCTGGCCATTGGCCATGTCTAGTGTTTTGGACTGGAGCTTTCTTTGAAAGCTTGGCTGGCTAGTGAGCCATGTCTAATTCCTGGACTGAAGCTTTAGACTAACATGGCAAGATTCCTGGAATTCATATTAAAAATTTTGGAATCCTTATTTTTCCTTTTAATTTTCGAAAAATATAAAATAAAAATCCAAAAAAATCTGAAAATCATAAAAGTCAAAAATATTTTCTGTTTCTTGTTTGAGTCTTGAGTCATATCATAAGTTTGGTGTCAATTGTATATGCATCTTGCATTTTTCGAAAATTTCATGCATTCATAGTGTTCTTCATGATCTTCAAGTTGTTCTTGGTAAGTCTTCTTGTTTGATCTTGATGATTTTTTGTTTTGTGTCTTTTCATGTTTATCATATGCATTCTTGAATTCTTAGTGTCTAAGCATTAAAGAATTCTAAGTTTGGTGTCTTACATGTTTTTCTTTGCATTAAAAATTTTTAAATTGTGTCTATGATGTTCATCTTGACATTCATAGTTTTCTTGGTGTTCATCTTGACATTCATAGCATTCTTGCATGCATTCATTGTTTTGATCTAAAAATTTCATGCATTGCATATTTTTCTTGTTATTCTCTCTCATCATAAAAATTCAAAAAAATATCTTTCCCTTTTTTTTCTCTCATCAAATTCAAAAATTTGGATTGACTTTTTCAAAAATTTTTAAAAATCAAGTTGTTGCCAATGAGTCAAATCAAATTTTCAATTTGAAAATCTTATCTTTTTCAAAATCTTTTTCAAAAATCAAATCTTTTTCAAAATTCTTAGTTATTTTCGAAAATTTCAAAAATATTTTTCAAAAATCTTTTTCTTATTTTTATACCAAATTTTCGAAAATCACATAATCAATTAATGTTTTGATTCAAAAATTTGAAGTTTGTTACTTGCTTGTTAAGAAAGATTCAAACTTTAAGTTCTAGAATCATATCTTGTAATTTCTTATGAATCAAGTCATTAATTGAGATTTTAAAAATCAAATCTTTTTCAAAAACTAATTTCTATCATATCTTTTCAAAAATATCTTCTTATAATATCTTTTCAAAATATCTTTTCTAACTTCCTAACTTCTTATCTTTTCAAAATTTGTTTCAACTAACTAACTAACTTTTTGTTTGTTTCTTAACTTTTTCAAAACCACCTAACTAACTCTCTCTCTCTAATTTTCGAAAATATCTCCCCTCTTTTTCAAAAATTTCTTTTTAATTAACTAATTATTTTTATTTTTTATTTTTAATTTCAAAAATTTTCGAAAAAAAAATACTAACAATTTTCAAAGACCATTTTCAAAAATCACTAACTCCTTTTCAAAAATTTTCGAAAATTCCCTCCCCCATCTCATTCTATTTATTCATTCATATCCTAACATCTCATCTCACATCTCTTCCATTAGTACAGTTGTGTTTCTTCCTTTACATCACATTCTTTATCTCCCCCTTTTCTTCCACTCACACAGGAATCCCTATACTGTGGTATAAAGGATCTCCATTATTATGGGCAGCTTCTGGGCGCTGAATGCCAGAACAGGCATGGTTCTGGCGTTCAACGCCAGAAATGGCACACAAATGGGCGTTGAACGCCCAAAATGGCCACCAACCTGGCGCTGAACGCCCAGAGTTGGGAACAAAGGCATTCTTACATGCCTAATGGGTGCAGGGATGTAAATGCCTTGACACCTCAGGATCTGTGGACCCCACAGGATCCACTCAGGATCTGTGGACCCCACAGGATCCCCACCTACCTCCACTCACTTCTTATCACCACTCACATCCATCAACTCTTCCCCATAAACCTACCTCATAAACTCCACCTACCTTCAAAATTCAAAACCAATTTCCCACCCAAACCCACCCATATGGCCGAACCTTAACCCCCCCTCCGTTCCCTATATAAAGACCTCCATTCTTCACCAAATTCACACAACACACCCCTCTACACTCTCCTTGGCCGAAACCACATCTCCCTCTCCCTCTCCATATTTCTTCTTCTTCTTCTTCTATTCTTTTGTCTATTGCTCGAGGGCGAGCAATATTCTAAGTTTGGTGTGGTAAAAGCATAGCTTTTTTGTTTTTCCATTACCATTGATGGCACCTAAGACCGGAGAATCCTCTAAAGCTGAGTAAAAGGATCACTGAGATCCCTCCTAGTACTCTCCCAAGCAATACAGAAGAGATTCCAAAAGGAGAGTGCAAGGCCATTGACATAAGTGCCCTGGCCGAACCTGTGAGGAGAGGAGAGGACGTGAATCCCAAGGAGGAAGACCTCCCGGGACGTCCAGTGACCAATAAGGAGCTTCCCTCTGAGGAACCAAAGGACTCTGAGGCTCATCAAGAGACCATAGAGATTCCATTGAACCTCTTTATGCCCTTCATGAGCTCTGATGATTATTCCTCTTCTGAAGAGAATGAGGATGTTACTGAAGAGCAAACTGCCAAGTTTCCCAAACTCTAAGTTTGGTGTTGGAGAGTCTCAACAAAGCTCTGCACATCTGTGAGGCTCCATGAGAGCTCACTGTCAAGCTACTGACATTAAAGAAGCGCTTGTTGG
>NC_029785.2:33253103-33265973 GCF_000816755.2 Arachis ipaensis | reverse complement strand
GTGTAGGTGTCAAGTGAAAACTTGAGACTGAGCGGTTAAAGTCAAGGTCCAAAGCAAACAAAGAGTGTGCTTAAGAACCCTAGACACCTCTAATTAGGGACTTTAGCAAAGCTGAGTCACAATCTGAAAAGGTTCACCCAATTATGTGTCTGTGGCATTTATGTATCCGGTAGTAATACTGGAAAACAAAGTGCTTAGGGCCACGGCCAAGACTCATAAAGAAGCTGTGTTCAATAATCATCATACTGAACTAGGAGAATGATTTTCAGTTGCTTGGGGACAAGCAACAATTTAAGTTTGGTGTTGTGATGAGCGGATAATTTATACGCTTTTTGGCATTAATTTTAGTATGTTTTTAGTAGGATCTAGTTACTTTTAGGGATGTTTTCATTAGTTTTTATGTTAAATTCACATTTCTGGACTTTACTATGAGTTTGTGTGTTTTTCTGTGATTTCAGGTATTTTCTGGCTGAAATTGAGGGACTTGAGCAGAAATCAGATTCAGAGGTTGAAGAAGGACTGCTGATGCTGTTGGATTCTGACCTCCCTGCACTCAAAGTAGATTTTCTGGAGCTACAGAACTCGGAATGGCGCGCTTCTAATTGCGTTGGAAAGTAGACATCCAGGGCTTTCCAGCAATATATAATAGTCCATACTTTGGCCAAGAATAGATGACGTAAACTGGTGTTCAACGCCAGCCTTCTACCCAAATCTGGCGTCAAGCGCCAGAAAAGGATCCAAAGCCAGAGTTGAACGCCCAAACTGGCACAGAAACTGGCGTTCAACTCCACAAATGGCCTCTGCACGTGCTACACTTAAGCTCAGCCCAAACACACACCAAGTGGGCCGCGGAAGTGGATTTATGCATCAATTACTTACTCATGTAAACCCTAGTGACTAGTTTATTATAAATAGGACCTTTTACTAGTCTTTTTTTGACCATCTTTGGTCTCAGTTTTAATTCATTGTTCATCTTAGGAGACTATTGATCACGTCTTAGGGGGCTGGCCATCTCGGCCATGCCTAGACCTTCACTTATGTATTTTCATACGTAGAGTTTCTACACTCCATAGATTAAAGTGTGGAGCTCTGCTGTTCTTCAAAGATTAATGCAAAGTACTACTGTTTTCTATTCAATTCTTCTTATTTCGTTTCTAAGATATCCATTCACACCCAAGAACGTGATGAAGGTGATGATTATGTGTGACGCTCATCACCATCTCCCCTACGAACACGTGTCTGACAAACACCTCCGTTCCATATGAAATAAAGCTAGAATGAATATCTCTTAGATCTCCTAACCAGAATCTTCGTGGCGTAAGCTAGAATGATGGCGGCATTCAAGAGAATCCGGAAAGTCTAAACCTTGTCCGTGGTATTCCGAGTAGGATTCAATGATTGAATGACTGTGACGAGCTTCAAACTCGTGATTGCTGGGCGTTAGTGACAGACGCAAAAGGAGGGTGAATCCTATTCCAGCATGATCGGGAACCGACAGATGAATAGTCGTGCCGTGACAGGGTGCGTGAGCATATTATTCACTGAGAGGAGGGGATGTAGCCACTGACAACGGTGATGCCCTTGCATAAAGCCAGCCATGGAAAGGAGTAAGACTGATTGGATGAAGATAGCAGGAAAGCAGAGGTTCAGAGGAACGAAAAGCCTCTCCATTCGCTTATCTGAAATTCCTTCCTATGATTTACATAAGTATCTCTATCCCTATTTTATTATTCATTATTCGAAAACACCATTATCAATTTATATCTGCCTGACTGAGATTTACAAGGTGACCATAGCTTGCTTCATACCAACAATCTCCGTGGGATTCGACCCTTACTCACGTAAGGTATTACTTGGACGACCCAGTGCACTTGCTGGTTAGTTGTATCGAAGTTGTGACAATTATGAATTAAGATCAAAGCACCAAGCTTTGGAGCCATTACCAGGGATTGTTCGAGCCTGGACATCACAATTTCGTGCACCAGTGTGCAGGGCACTATATCCCTGGCGTAGCAGAAGAGCTGCTGCATGAGTGTGCAGGGCACTATATCCCTGGCGTAGCAGAAGAGTTGCTGCATGAGTGTACAGGACACTATATCCCTGGCATGGCAGAAAAGGCTACATCCGGGAGGATGTATCGGGTTAGCATTTATGGACCGACAGGTGATATCACGAGCCAATAGGATAGACATTCATCATATGCATTTCGTATGTGCTTGTTTGCTTTGATTACTTGGGTTTGACTAATTGTATAATATGCCTACTTACTTCTTGAATTACTTGTTATATATGAATATTACCTATGTATTACTTGCTTGCATTAATTGTGTTTGTCTGGTGTTGAGGAGGTTAGGTAGGCGGTGGCGATGGGATCGCACGAAGGTTAGGGTGGTGAAGGCTGTGGGATACAGCGGTGTGATTAGTATTAGTTAGAATTTTCCTAAGTTTAGATAACCTGGTTTATGGTTTAAGTTTCTTATCTATTTATTTTATTTCGTTAAGCTTGAATATCTGTATGTGATGTGAAGTTCTAGGATTGTTTTTGATGTCCCGGAGCCTTACATCTTACATCATTGGGCACTGTTACCATACTGAGAACCAGAACCTCCGGTTCTCATTCCATACTTTGTTGTTGTTTTTCAGATACAGGTTGTAATCTACTTCGGTGAGATTGCGGATATGGTGACAGAGCGGAGTATGGTTCGTTCCTTGTTTATTTCTGTTTTACTTTCGTCATAGTATTCTCTCACCTTTTGTATATTTATCTTTATGGCCTTAGAGGCTTATTTGAGAGATAGGTTGTATAAGCTGTTTTAATTCTAAAACTCTGTATCTGTCTATTTGTAACTAGTCGGCTTAAACTCCGTAAGCTGCGGCTAGTTCTCTGTGAATATTGTACTCTTGTATATATATATATATATGTTCTATTCTTTTGCATTTCTACCTTGTGTCTTGTACGTTAGCTTCGTGTGAACATTTCGCGCTTTTGTAATCCTATTTTTGAGCTTAATCCTTCATCAGCCTTCTAGAATATATTATTTCCTTCTATATAAATATGTATAAGCCTTAGAGTTGTCGTAACCTCTGATTAACCTCTGATTTACGGCTAAAGGTAAGGCTTAGGGTAATTAGGGTGTTACAATTAGGACATAAAGATGATTTAGACTTGGAAGCTAAGTCATTTTGGGCCTAAAAGCAATTGAGATAGAGTAAAAAATTGGAAGCATGAGAGTGTTCTCATGCATTGATGCAGGAAGTAGAATTAAAAAGAAAAAGGAGACTTGAAACGTGGAAGTGGAAGTAGTGAAAGGGTGAAACGTGGAAGTGGAAGTGAAAGTGAAAGGATGAAACTGAAACTAATTCATTGAAATTGTAACTATAGTATTGAACTAATTAATCCCTTATATTCGTTCATAGCCCCCTCAAACTTAGTAGTGGGTTGAAGAACCACTCTAAGTTTGTCTCGAAATTTGTGAAATAGAGACGATGAGAGGGGTTTGGTGAAAATATCCCCAATCTGATCTATAGAGGCTATATGGATGACATAGAGTTGTTTTTGATTCACCATCTCTCTTAGGCAGTGAAGGTCGATTTCCATGTGTTTGCACCTAGTATGAAGGACCAGGTTAGCCGCTAATGAGCAAGCACTTTGATTATCACAATAAATAGTATGTGCTATTGATTGTGGAATTCGAAGCTCCTTTAGAAGATACTGTATATACACTAGTTCTGAATGAGATGTTGCCATGCTCCTATACTCTGCCTCAGTGCTACTATGACTAATTTGGCTTGCTTATTGCTCCTCCATGATACCAAATTGCTTCCTAAGTATACACAATAGCCAGTAATCGATTTCCTGTCCTCCAAATCCCCTGCACAGTCTGCATCTGCGAATGCAAGTAGTCTCGAGTCAGCACATTTTTGAAATTTAATACCTGCTGATACTGTACCTGCAATATATCTGAGGATGCATTTCACAGCTTTCCAGTGCTCAATTGTTGGAGAGTGCAAGTATTGAGAGACCTTGTTCACAGAGAAAGCAAGATCTGGTCTTGAAATAGTCAAATACTAAAGTGATCCAACAATCTCTCTATATAGTTTTGGATCCTGAAAATGCTCAGCACCATTTGATGTAAGCTTCAAGGCTGAGACCATAGGGGTAGCATTGATTTTGCAGTGTCCATTTTGGCTTTTTGTAACAGATCTCGAGCATCCTTTTGTTGGGAAACTAGAATGGATCCATCTGTTAAATAGGAGAATTCTAACCCAAGAAAATAACTGAGTTTTCCAAGATCTTTAAGCGGAAAGATTTTATTAAGATCAGAAATAAGTTTGTCAATTTCACCAGGGACACTTCCAGTGACAACAATATCATCTACATAGGCTAAGGGAAAGGTGGTAGATGTATTAGTGTGTTTAACAAACAATGAAATATCACTTTTGGTTCTAGTGAAACCAAATTGTAATAATGTAGCAGTCAATGTATTGAACCAAGCTCTTGGAGCTTGCTTCAATCCATAGATTGCTTTGTTCAACTTACAAACCTGTGATGCATTTCCAAATTGGTAACCCGCTGGTGGAGACATGTATACCTCTTCTTCAAGAATACCATTCAGAAAGGCATTATCAAAATCAAATTGCCTTAGTGTCTATCCACGTGATAGAGCTATAGTAATTACAATTCTCACAGTAGTAGGTCTCACAACTAGACTGTATATTTGGCTGTAATCTATGCCTTCAACCTGCAAAAAACCCTTCGCAACTAACCTGGTTTTGTACCTGATGATGTTTCCTAATAGATCTCTTTTATAGAAAATACCCATTTAGAATCAATAACAGTTTTATACTTTGGTGGTTTAACTAAATCCCAGGTGTTACATCTTACTAAAGCTTGGATTTCAGCATCCATTGTATTTTTCAAATATAAACACTGAAGAGCTTGTTTAACATTCTTTGGGGTATTGTTAATCAAATCATAAGGTTCTACTGAAGTTATAACTAATGCTTGAGGTCTATTATTTCTGGTTTTTGATCTTGTGAGCATATTGTGAGTATTAGAAGATGTAGTAGAACTAGTCTTTGTAGGATTTTCAAAAGGTAGACAGATTTCAAGACCTGAAATTGGGATGGAAGAATTCTGATCGAGGCTAGTACTAGTAGAGGTATGCTTAGTAATTTGAGTGTCAGGACAGGTAGTCGATGAGGTAGAATCTGAGATATCTGGAAGAGGTAGAGTTTGGAAAGGGTTAGAAGTCTTGGATGAAGTGTTGAATGTAAAAGCTGACAGATCTTTAACTGTATCATGGTTCACTACTAAATTTTTATTATGAAATAGAGAATTGTAAGGAAATTTAGTTTCATCAAATATCAAATGTCTTGAATAGTGAATTTTTTCATCTTTAGTCATGCACTTATAACCCCTGTAGTTACTATCATAGCTAAGAAATAAGCACTTTTCTAATTTGAAAGCAAACTTTACTTTGTTAGAAGATCTCAAATAAGGAAAGCAAGCACATCCAAATATTTTAAAGTTCTTATAATCTGGTAATTTTTCAAATAAAGTTTCAAAAGGTGATTTATTTTCTAATGCAGAACTTGGTAATCTATTGATGATATATACTGCTGATAGAAATGAGTCTTCCCAAAATAACATTGGTAATGCAGTAGTAGCCAAAAGTGACAATCCTACTTCAGTTATATGCCTATGTCTTCTCTCTACACTACCTTGTTGTTGATATGTGTAGGGGCATGAGATTCTATGCATAATACCATGTTCAATTAAAAATTGAGTGAAGGAGTGTGACATGAATTCCATACCTCTATCAGTTTGCAAAGCCTTAATCTTCAATCCTGTTTGAGTTTCCATAAACACTTTATAATTTTTCAATGCTTGTAGGGACTGAGATTTATGAGTGAGTAAAAAAATAGTTATGTATTTTGTATGAGCATCTACAAATGAGATGTAGTATCTATATCCATTTCTAGACATCATAGAAGTGGGACTCCAAATATCAACAAAAACAAGGTCTAATGGTGCTGTATAGACTGATTCAGATTTTGCAAAAGGCAACTGATGCATTTTTCCCATAGCACAATATTCACATATTTGAACAAAATTAGAATCAAATTGGGCAGGAACTCCACATGTTTTCAAGACAGAAAGTACAGTTTTTATTGAACTGTGACCTAAGCGTTTATGCCAAAGGTCAAGGGTTACATTTTTGTTGCTTTGAGCTACAAATGCTTTCTTAATAGAAGAATCTGTAATGCTATGCTTACAAGAAGTAGAATTATTCAAAGAACTATGCATTAAGGATTTATTAGGCACGGGAACAAACAAATTTTGAAAGGAGTATATGCCATTTTTAGCTTTGCCTTGGAGAAGTATTTCTTGAGAGTCTTGATCATGCACAATATAATCATAAGGCCAAAATTCAAAATAGACATGGTTATCTAAAACAAATTGAGATATACTTAATAAATTCTGTGTGATTTCAGGGACATAAAGTAATTTATTTAAAAGAAACTTGATTTTACTGTCTTTATCACAAAGAATTGAGATTTCTTGAGCTAGAATTTTCATACCTTGACCATTACCTACAAATAATTGATCAGAATCTGGAGTTGAAGAGTTGGAATTCAGTAAGTTGAGTGAATCTGGTGTAACATGGTGGCTTGCTCCTGAATCTGGGTACCATACAGATTCTAGATAATTCTGAGGATTTGAGAAATAAACTCTTGGTTGATGGAACTGTGATGATGGTGGTGGTGGTTGTGTGTTAGAGTAGGAAAATATAGATTGTGGTGATTGTGAGCTATTTCCATAAGTTTGAAAGTTAGGATCGAATCTATGGAAGCAAGTTTGAACTACATGGCCTTGGCGACGACAAAGTTGACACTGAGGTCGATTACTTTGATTAAAAAACGACCTTCTTTTCCAAATCTTTCCCCTCTTCCTCTTCGAAGAATAGAACCTCTCTGAGATTGAATGGTATACGGTGATGGTGCTTGTGCCAGATTTGCCATGGGGATGCCACCTTGTGGTTTCTTGTATCTTTCCAACATATCATCATAGGCTTGAAGGAAAGACTCGACTTCAGGCACGTTGTAGGTTGATAATTTTGACATTACAGAAGTGATGAAGACAGTATACTTCTCAGGTAAACCATCAAGAATTGCTGAGATATGGTCATCTTGTTGAATTTGATATCCAATGGATTGTAGAGAATCAACAAGATCCTGGATTTGTAAGAGATAATCTGGTATCGATTCAGTTTTTTTTACTGATTTCAGTTGAGCTTTTAAGCTTTGAATTTTTGTGGCAGAGGTCTCAGCAAAATAGTCATTGAGTGCATTCCAAATTTCATAAAATTGATGACAATGAAGGATCTTGTTCTTGAAGGGTTTTGTGACTGATGCAAGAATCCACGTTGATAGAGTAAGATCATCTAATTTCCATTGTTTGAAGGCTTCAGTTTTTATTTTAGTCTTCTTGATAGCATCTTCTTTATATTGTTGTGGAATCTTGTTTTGGTACAAGTGATCTTCAAGACTTAAACTCTGAATTGTAAGCAAAGCTTGGTGTCTCTATGTATTATAATTGTTGTGATCCAACTTCTCAGAAATTGGAGAGAACGATCTCTTGGTTGAAGATTCTGATAGAGTAATTGACATTATGGAACACCAAACTGAAGAAATCAAGGAAGGGGCAAAACAAAATTGGAGCAAAAATTCAGACAAAAAAAATTGGCAAAAAAAATAAAAGATGAATCAGAATTTCATGAGAAGCAGGATCTCAGGCTCTGGATACCATAAAAGCAATTGAGATAGAGTAAGAAATTAGAAGCATGAGAGTGTTCTCATGCATTGATGCAGGAAGTAGAATTAAAAAGGAGACTTGAAACGTGGAAGTGGAAGTAGTGAAAGGGTGAAACGTGGAAGTGAAAGTGAAAGAATAAAACTGAAAGTCATTCATTGAAAATTGTACTACTACTGTACTCAAGTTAAGAGTTGGATCCGGAGAAACTAATTAATCCCTTATATTTATTCACAGGGCCGTTAAGGGTTGGATCCGGGTCCGTAACACAAATGAAGTACTAACCAAATTTCAATAAAAGTGCTGACACATAAACTTTTTCATTGAACAATAAAGTGGATATTATTGTGACATAAAATTAACATATCGTTATTAAAGAGATAATATTCATTTTATAGACTTCGTAGAGTTAAATATAATAAAACACATAATATATCACCATTATTCCTCAAAATAATAATCCATGTCCATGAAAGAATAAGTCTAGTATCCTATTATTCTGCTCCAAGAGAAGGCAAATGGTTCTCAAGAACATCAAGCCTTGGTTTCTCACATTTCACATCAATCTTCTCATCACCAGCTTTATACTCTTTGAAACTTGCAAGCCTTCCAAGTTCTTCAACCTCCCCTATAACAAGGTCTAGTTTGGCCACTATCTCCACAAGTAAAGATGCAAAAGCAGCAAAAGGCAATGCCTCTGAGAATTCAAGGCTGGTAATCGCAATTTTGCTTAATTGGTGTCTCAACACCTTTCTCTCTGGTTCCTTGTTTCCCGCTTGTTCATTGCATGCCTGTTACAACACGTATTGAATTATAATATGCAAATATCATTATTTTATTTAATCAAATAAAAATTACTAAAGAAGTTTAAATATGACAATAGTATTTATGTATGCAATATGCATGGATCATATAATGATTCCACATTGAAATCTAACACAATTCTCCTCTATTATTTCGATTTGAAATTCATTAAAAAAAAGTGTTTGGCCAACAAATATTAATTTATACAAAAATATTATGTATACACTAAAATTAGCTATGATACATTTGTGTATGAATATATGTGTTATTTAACTCATTTTTTATGCATGCTTTGTATTCTAATATATATTTTTTGAGTTATGTTACATGTACACCAAAATCAGTTACCAAAGTCAGCCACCAATATAAAATACATATTGAAATACAAATACACATTAAAAATAAATTAAACTACACATGTATTTATATACAAATACATTGGTAGCTAATTTTAGTGACTGATTTTAGTGTACAAATAACATTTTTAATATTTTTTTGGTAACTGATTTTAGTATATATCTATCATAATTATTTACATTATTATTCTATTCTAAAAAATAATGGTATACCCTTTTGGATTTCCAGTTGGACAAGGCGGAAGAATCAGTTTTAACAGTTGGTAGCGATGACTTGGAAGGCTTAGTTTCGCCCGCTTGGGCGGCGGCCATGGCAAGCATGTTCTTGGCTTGGGTGTCATTAGCGCCCAGGAAGAGTCGAGGCTGCGACCTTATGGCGGTATTCAGGTCCTGCAAGGCTTCATGGAGATGGTCTGATAGTATTTCTGGGGAGCAATGGCGGCGGTTCCTTATGCTGTTTCCCAGTTCTATCAGTGCCTTTGTTACCTCTCCTGCTACTCTTATGCATGGGTCCTTGAAAAGAACTCTAACAGATCTCGGTGTCTGAATAAAATTCCAACACAAAAAACATGAGATAGTGGTGAATTACGGTGAACTCGAGAGGATTCGAATGCTTTTACATTTCTAGTTTGTTTTTCGACGGCAATCAATCTAGAAATGTGCCAACAATTGAACGTTAAAAGGAATACAAATACACATTAAAAATAAATTAAATTATATATATATTTATATATAAATATATCAGTGGCTCATTTTAATAATTGATTTTAGTATATAAATAATATTTTTGTAAAAAATAAATNAGATGAAAATTTAAAAGTGAAACAATATAAAACCAATTTAAGACATAAAATTTAAAATTTAAAATTTTTTTATAGTTTAAGAATTATAATTTTGAATTTGCAATAAGACCAAGTGGTGGCTTGTGTGACTAGTGGTGGACTGGTGGGTGAAAAAAATTATATGTTGGAACGAAGGAAAAAACGTAAAAAGGATAAAAAAAATAATTTCAAGAAAATATGATTTTTATTTTGTTTTATTGGGATTTTTTTTTAGCTATTGCTGGCTATGATGGTGGTTGAGAGGTGTTGATTATGTAACATAATTGTTTATTTAGTTATTTACTTTAGGTTGTAAACACCCACAAATCCAATAACAAATAGTGTTTTGATTAATCCGTATTTTTTTCATCCAAATTTAAAAATAAGATTTTTATCATTTATTAACACTTCTTTCCTAATTGGTTTTATTATGTATTAGAATTTTATGAAACTTTTAAGTAAAATAGTAAAGTCTTATTTTCGTTCGTTAAAATAATGGTTAAACTGTAAGCATAGTTATAATAGTTCTAGTTTTCAACTCTTTCTTAAAATGTATTTATTTTAGACATTTCTTAATGCCAAAATAAACAGTAGTCTCTAACAACGTATTCTCGTTTGTCAAAATCATTTACAGTGTACTACTGTTTATCAAATTATAATCCTAATCACACAAATAAACTTGAGAGCAAAATTTTTCTAAACAGTCAAATTTATTTAAGTATAAGTACCTGAATTTCTGATCTCAAACAGCCGTGAAGGGCCACAACGGTATACCCAAACTGACGAAGAACATTCCCAACTTTCACATACTGCTGCCATGGAAATCTATGACAGTACCTTGAATGCCTTGGCTCCCAACTAGCATGTAATGCCTACCCAATTCAAAACACAACAATTTGAAAGCATGTTATGAATATGTAGCTTTATTATACGGTTGGATATTATAATAAAAATTTTATAATTATCTTTATATAAAAATATTTTTTTTATCATCAGATAATAAATTGTAGAATTTAATTTTAATATCTTATAAAAATGTTATTTTTATTTAAAGTGCAAGTAAACAAAAAAAAAAAACATAATTTAACAATTATATTTATAAAAAAATATTTGTCATTTTTATTTGAGTAGGTGTCATATTATATTTTATATTATTATATTGAGTAAGGCTATATTAGTCTTAAATTCTTAATATTTTAAAGTTGATGAAGTCCTTTTTTGATTAATTTCAAAGAGTAAACACCCAAACTTCATGGTGCAGTTAACTTTGAAATCATTTGTTGTTATCATATGAAGTTTTAAACATAAAATAAATACCCGAACAATGAGAAGGAAATGGGAAATAAAAAGGACAATATCTTTGATCAATAATAATAACTTTTTAAAACATTTCAACACGAACAGATTAACGAAATTTTAATCAAAAAATAAAAATATAAAACAAACCAAATTTTAGGAACAAGATTTTCAACTTATATTATTGAGCCAAATTTTAGGAACAAGATTTTCAACTTTTATTATTGAGCCACCCCTTTTAGGGAAGGCTCTTAAAAAAATTGGCGACGAAAGAATAGTTGACACTATACACAAAGCGTGGCTGCGTGGTTTGGAGACATAACATGCTCTAGCTTTATATTAGTTGTCGTGTCGGAACCATAAGCAATTTCTCCGATGTGGTCTCCAAATGACAAAACATTCATTCACTTATTCATGGTCATCTGTGGTGGTGTTTGTGAATTGCCAGGTTACATTGCAGTATAGAGATGTTTGTATCAGTGGAAGAGTGGTTCCCATCAGAGCTCAGGTCACAACACTAAGATCACTGGGGATGATGCACCTGGTGAAACTTGGCACAAGGTCTTCAGCAAAGAGGGTATTTATTTATTTATATAACTACGCATGCTCTCATCCCTTTTACAATTCAACAAATATTTGATTGTAATTATTGTTTCAGGAGAGGTTCCTTACAATCGGGGTGATTCCAGATGGCGACAAGAATGGAAAGCCTCACAAGCTCAGATTATTGTATCCTATTGCTAGCAGTGCTCTAGGTGATTTTGGAGACTCAAAAACTGTGATTTGGGTTTTACCCTTTTGTTCCATTCATACTTCAATTTCTCTGCAATCTCATATATTTGATATGATGCTTTCATTCACTCACCCAGGTTTCTCTATGTTATACAAATGAAAATGGAGAACTTGTGTATACTAAATAGATAGCTATTAAAAAAAAGCACATTAATATTTTTATATACACATACATTTGCGTAGAAAAAATACAGACTTTTAAACAAGTACAATTACTTTTATGTTTAAAATAACATACTTTTTTAACATACATAATAGATATATTTGTGTTCAAAATACAAATGTCTTATTATGTCAAAATATATAAAAGAAAAAGCATACAACAAAAAAATTGAATTTTTGTTGAATGTTTCTGTATTGAGAATGTCAATATTTTTAATTAAAAAATAAAAAAATTAATTAACATTAATTCAATATAAAATAAATACATTGAAAAATATCAATCAATTAATATTTCTCTTATTTGGAATGCATGCATTAAAAGTTTAGAAGGAAGCAAAAGATAGATGATTTATTAATTACCAGTGTTTCATCCGTAGATTTTGAATCCAAAACAGCCTTATAACCTCTGTATATGGGATCCTCAGATGATTTTATATTTTCTGATGAAGCTTCCGCCGTATCTCCATAAAAATATTCATCAACACAAGCTGCGAGATTTTATACCTTGACTAATGTGAGTGTTAATCAGACAATAAGGTCATATTTATTACTGTTTCACATACTTATCACTAATTATAGAGATAAATTATAATTGATGCCTACTAATACAATAGCAAATTAAAAACAGTACATGACTTTTCTTATTTCCTTTGAAGTTATTTTAGAATGTCAAGAATTAAAATTCATTTAATAAGAATAGAAAATTCTTTTACTTATTTTAAAATATATAAAAATAAATTATTTTAATTTATTTGAGAATTTTAATTCTCATGTTTTTAATATTCATAAATTAAATTGAAAGTGGTTTGATTTTTAAATTAAT
>NC_029785.2:33252304-33253070 GCF_000816755.2 Arachis ipaensis | reverse complement strand
TTTTTTTGCGATAAAAAAAACTTTTCAAATATGCATCTTAGTAGGATTAAATAAGAGAAAAATTTTAAATAATTCCTAATAATTATACCGAAAGATAAAGAAATTCTTAATAAAAAAATATCCTTCCTAGCCTCTAAATTTTTTTTTTACAGAGATCAGTTCTATAAAAGTAAAATTTTAGAGACTAAATTAAATATTTTTTTTTATTTAAAGACCTTGTAGTCTCTTCAAAATAATTATTCGGGGCCGAATTAAGTATTCCACTCATTAAATAATGAAAGAATTAAAGCACGAAACGTTCTGAATTACATAAAAGACTAAAGAGAGTTGTGAAGTTGTGATAAGAGAATGAGAAATTTACACAT
Source organism: Arachis ipaensis (assembly GCF_000816755.2). Classification (NCBI taxonomy): domain Eukaryota; kingdom Viridiplantae; phylum Streptophyta; class Magnoliopsida; order Fabales; family Fabaceae; genus Arachis; species Arachis ipaensis. Next base: position 33,252,705 of record NC_029785.2, on the reverse strand, counting down.
ATATAGTAAGTACCTTGTATAGAATCGGCAAGGCCTTCAAGCTTGAAAGCAGTGGAACTATGGAGGTCTTCGCCGGACCAGTTTGGAAACACCAAGAGACTCATAAAAAGGCATACGGCGCAGCCTATGGCTATGGTATAGAACCGTTCATGTGCAATCTTCAACACATTCTCAACTCGGAAACTCGACAACGTTATCAAGTTGAAGGTCAGCATAAATATAACCACACCATAGTCATAGTTTTTCTTTATATACGGAAAGAACCTCACATATGTTGCTGCAGCTCCTGCATGCAGTACAGTAGAATGATATATTATTAATTTCAAATATTTTTAGTTAGAGAAACAATATTTCAACCACTCCTTGTCGGTGGAGAGAAAAAAAAGTTTACGGAGGCCAAA
>NC_029785.2:33250607-33252281 GCF_000816755.2 Arachis ipaensis | reverse complement strand
ATTATCCATAATAAAAAAAACTTGTAAAATAAAAAAAGAAAAAAAAAAGAGAAACAGAATATTTCTGCTCCTGTGAAAGGGAAAAGGAAGAAGAAGAAGGGAGAAGGAAAGAAGAAAAAACTGTACACGATTCACTTCTGCCACCACTTCTATACGATTTTTGTCTTTAAGGTAAGGACGATTTTAAAACCAAATTAAAATTTGGACAATTTTATACACAAAAAAAGATTTGGGACGAAAAAATTTTCGGCCTATATCTTATTAGAGACCAAAATTATACTTAATCCTTATAAAAAATAATAAAAGTCTTTTATGTCATTAAAAGAAGGTATAGAAAAGGTAAATCAAATATCGTTTTTCTTTTGAAAAATTTTGTGGTATCTAAGAAATTTGTACTTAATTATCTAAAAGGTTAAGTGACAAGTGAAAATATAAAATCTATCTTTTTTTTTATAATAATGTAAGTGGGATAATAATCTAAATTTTTTTATAAAATCTATCTTTTTTTATTTTTTGGGGTTCACTAAGGATCGAACTCTTGACCTTTCGGATCTAGCACTCTAATACCATATCATGATACCACTCATCTCAAAAGCTTCAGCTAATAGAAAAAGGTAACACTAATGGTTATATCTCTAATACTCCATAAACTTCCATTGTACACATTGTCCAAGTATTCTATTGGTTACTCTTACTTTCCCTTTTCTTTTAACATGTATGTTAATACACTAGTTGCTAATTAAGGAGAGTTAATGGCTAATGAGACTTAATTATTAGGTAGATATAGGGTAGTACAATGATACAGTGAGATACTTGTTTGTGGTACATTAAATGGATTATTAAAGTAATTTATGAATGAAAGAAATACCGATTAAAAAAACTGCAGCCCCAATGAAAATAGCTCGAAGGATATGACCAGATGCATCTGCAACATACTCAATAAGAAATGCGAGTAATCCTGCTAACAGTGTCCCCAATCCTCTGTTTAGCCCTTTGCATAAAGTTGCCCCTTCAACCAAGCAATTAACATAAAATATAGTTAGAAATTAATTAAAATGTTTACCTTTACCACCTACTCACAACATTAGTATGCAGCTCTATCACTTTCATCTTCATGCACGTGAATCTTACATTAAAAAGTCTTGAAACATTTAATGTTATTCGTCATGGTTGAACTTCTTCATTCTTAAACAATTTCGCCGAGATTGTGTTTGTACCAAAATAATTTTCTTTTGAGAATTTTCATCATATAAAATTATAAATGCAACTCTAATATTACACTATTTACGTGTGGGTCTGTGTTAATTTTATTAAGTGTGTCACACTATTATAGTGGCAAATAAGGTGTGATAAATAAAGCATATTTAGATTGTTTATGCTGATTTTTTATTATTTTTTAATATTATCGTTTAATATCTTATATTTTTTTCTCTTATATTTAAAATACAAAATCAGTCTTTTTAAAAATGAGTATACCTAAATCTAGAATACACAATTCAAACAAAAATAGCAAACATTAAACCTAAGCCTTAAATCCAAAACACAAAATTTAAAATCATAAATCTAAAATCCCATATTCTAAATTCTAAACTTTAAATTTTATATTTTATATTTTTTTAATTAGTTTACAACAATAATAGTTATATTAATGATATATGAAACATTTTAACAATA
>NC_029785.2:33248293-33250600 GCF_000816755.2 Arachis ipaensis | reverse complement strand
AGGAGGTTTGGTGATTGAAAAAGTTTTTAGAATGAAAATCAAATTTTATTTGAGTTGAAGTCTTGCAGTTTAATTTCATAAAAAAATTGGAAAGTAAATATATAAAAATTATTATAATTAATGTTTTTTGGATTTAAAAGCTGATTAAAGGTAAAAAAATCATTGACTAAATAAAATGATCAAAATCTTAAAGTCTATGCCTTGACACCGACTCTCACCCTCCCTAGCTACATACAGAAACCAGCAAAATCACTAAATCAATGAAGTGTAAGATTAATTAACGTGGTAAGCTAAGTGCTTTAATCATTTAATTAGTGTTTCGAATTTGAATCTTGATAATAAAAGGATTCCCGCTTGGAGAATTATACCCCTTGTACCATATTATATTCCAACCAAGTCGAATAAGTAAGTCTAATTTTTTATGCTAGTCAAATACTATTAGTGATAAAAGGTGAAGACTTATCTGGTGATGGTTCAAATGTAAGATAAAAAAAAAAAAAATTGGTCATCTAACATTTTTTTCATAATAAATTTCACATACTATTACTTAAAGAAAAAAAATGAATACATTCTTTCCTACACAAAGTCATTATTTCTACTCCAAATAATCACAGTTAAACTATTTGGATTTGGATCCTCTAAAGTTTGAATTTTACTTTAAAGAGTAAAGTGTGATCTTTTACCTTTAAATAGTTTCTCTTTTATATTTATTTTTGGTCCCATCTATAAAATCAATAGTGAGAGATCACACTTCACTCTCTAAAGTGGAATTCAAACTTTAGAGGATCTGTGTAAATAAAATGTTGTGTGTATGTGTTTGGTACTCACAATCTGTGTTAGTTTCTATACCCTGCTTACCAAAGTTGTAACTAAAATTGGTGAATTTTACCAAATCTTTTCTAATATAACATATAATTTATACTCTATGACTTGTTAATTTTTGATTGATTAATATTTTAAAAATATTAACAAACAATCTCTTAGTTTCTCCCAAATCTTCTTCTTTGTTCAACAATTTAAAAAAAAAAAAAAGCTCATAGTGTTCTTCTCTCTCCCTCTCAACATAGCGTTTATCATTCGACTTGGATTGGATTTCTCATTTTCACTAGCATGATCATTACCCAATATGCATGTCTTTTACAGACTAAACCTTCTAATGTTTTCATGTTTGTTATTTTCTTAATATCAAAATAAAAAAATCTTTCATCAGTTTTTCATTCTTTTTGCATTCTTTTTCATTTATTTATTTATTTATTTTCACAAACAACCTATTTCATTTTTAAAAGAGTAACATCCACACAAAATATTATAATGTAAACCATAAAAGAATAAGTTACTTTTTTTCATCTTTTTTTATTATTGAAATTTATGTTTGAAGCTTGATGTTTTATTCAATCTTTTTTACTGCTGCAATTAATTGAATATCTATTGTGGCTACTCTTTTTGTTTGTTTGACAAGAAAAAGATATTTGGAAGAGAAGGGTATTTTATTAATACTTTTAAAAATTATAGAATGATCCATTATAATAAGTTAATTACAACTAATTTTATTAAAATTTAAAATATTAATTCTAGTTAAATAATTTAAACAAGTCAAGTTATTAAAAGTTGATACATCACATGATAAAATACATATTATTTTAAAGAAAATTGGATAAAATTTACGCTAAAATTTTGATGTGTGCATAAATAGAAGGTGGAAACTCAAGTGCAGTCGACTTCACGTGAAGTTGGTATCTGAAAGCCGTTAGATGATTTGACTGATTTGACTAAATTTTCATCTAACGATTCTCAGATATCAACTTCGCGTGAAGTAAACTTCACTTGAGTTTTCTCCTAAATAGAAAATAAAATAGCCTTAGTAGTACGCACTACGCAGGGTACTGAAGTTGGGAATAGAGAAAACTAACCGGCGGTGAACTCGAAGACGACGACGACAGTCATGACAGCCCAGATAGAGTTCTGGCCAATTCCTTTGAAGAGTGGCTCCAACAGATACAGCAACGAAACAATGGTGAGAGCCAACCCAACTTTGAATGCATGGATCAACCTTCTTGGATCATCACGCCCAACCTTCCATATGCTTCTCCATGCCACCCTTGGAAACTTCTTCACTTTCTTCAAGTAATTCCCATTCCCATTATTCTTCACCATTTCCAACAAACGCGTCAAATTATATAATTATGTTTGGGACTTCAACCAAATCGGATTAAATTAGAGTTTAGGATTTAAGGTTTTTTTAACTGCTTAATTGGCTTGATATTTTGTTAGTTTCACCGAAATTGAACCTATCATAGGAGGGGAAAT
>NC_029785.2:33247695-33248272 GCF_000816755.2 Arachis ipaensis | reverse complement strand
AGTGGGGATTCCAGATTTGTGATGAGAATTGAGGAAGCTCAAGTTTGTTCTACAAGAAGCGGGAAACTTTATATGAAATTATAGGAAGAAAATTAGTGGCGGTGTTATTATTTCTACTGTAATTATCACATGCATTCCGTTAAAGTGTGGAGATAGAAGGCTCTTTTTATAGGGTGAGTGTAGTTGTCATAAGTCAACTACTTTAAGTTAGTAAAGGGCGGAAACCTAACTCTCATATACGATGTATGTGGTAGATATATGCTAATGATTTTTGTTAGAAATAAGAGACTAAATTAGAGAAAGGATTTGTATATTATTAAGTATATTTAAGTTGTTTTAAATAATATAATATAAAAGTGTATTTATAGGTACTAAAAAAATCGTAATAATAAAGATGTAATCTCTTATAATAAATATTCAGATATACTAAATAATACTAATTGATCCTAATTGATTTTAATTATACTCTAACAATTTTGATTTTCTCTCAATGGCGATGCCATCATCTAATTTCTACGTTTACATGCATTACATCGATTACTTTCTCACGGTTTTTAAATTTTTAGAGTATATTCAT
>NC_029785.2:33247168-33247635 GCF_000816755.2 Arachis ipaensis | reverse complement strand
AATTATGTCATTTACGATAATGAATAGTGGATATATATATTCTTTCATCAATAGAATATGAATAATGTAAAACGAAATGGAGATGATTATGTATTTTATTATCTATAGTGGTATGTATTTCGTCGTTGTTACATAAATATAAAAACGGTATAATTTTGGACAACAAAATATTTATTGTCTTTTAAATTTTTATATAACATTTATCAGCTGCTCTCTATTTACCACGAATCATATTAAAATAGATAAAATTTTACTTCAAAATTATTATTTATATGATGATTTTTCATAAATAAAAACTGTTTAATTAGTACCTTTTTTTTTCTTTCGTTGTCCACGCTTTGTTATTATTAAGGATTAAATTGATATTTTTTTAGGAACTATTTAGTCTAAAAAATAAATTTTCAGAGACTTAATTATCATTTTATTCAAATTATTATTACTAGTTTATATCCTTAACAATTATGCTA
>NC_029785.2:33223010-33247032 GCF_000816755.2 Arachis ipaensis | reverse complement strand
TAGTATTAGAAAGATATTTATTTACTAAATTATGCCAAATATACTATTAATAGATCAGTTAGATGTTAAAATAAGTTTGTTAGTTTTGCTAGATTCTTTTAGATTAGTTAGAACTACTTGTGCATCCAGTTGTAAATATAAGCCAACATCAGATTCAATAAAAAGTAAGCCATTCATTTTTCTTTTCCCAAGTCAAGTTTAGTATGACATCTGATGGAATTATCTCTCTCTAATTTTCCTTCTGCAACGAACGTCACACTCCACAACCCATTTTCTCTTCAATTTTTTCTAAGAAAATCTCTTTCTTGCCGTTCTTTGCTTTTTTTTTTTCACTTTCCCTTTTTTCAATTCAAAGTGACCCATAAAAAGTTTTTGTAACACCTTAAAGGCACAGGATTCGATGGTCTCAAAATGTTTGGACCATTAAATGGTCCCATAACAAAACATATTTTTTAAGTTTTTTTAACAACTGCTACATAGTCCTTTAACTAATTTTAATTACAAATTAATTCCATATATTTTATTTAATTATAAAAACGATTTTTTTATTTTTTAAATAATTATTTTATCATAAATCTATCATGTTCATTAACAATCAAAAACAAAAACAATAGCGAATTAGATCTTCCATTGATCTTAATAAATTTTTTCATTATTCTAATCGATTAAAAGAATTAATTTGATCTGTCACGTTCGTCACGAATCATAAAATCGTGTTTCATTGGAAACCAATCGATTGGAATTTCAAAACAATCGATTGAATTACAACTCAATCGATTGGATTACAGTTTATCACAAAACAATCGATTGAAAATTGCCAAAAGCATGATTTTAGCATAAATCAATCGATTGGTCGTAAGACCCAATCGATTGTTTATACCTTCCAATCGATTGAATAATTGAAAACAACCTAGGGTCTCACCAAAACAATCGATTGCTTTTGTGACTCAATCGATTGTTTTCACCCAAACAATATAAATTTGCCAATTTCAATCGATTGGTTTGTGCTATCCAATCGATTGAAATGTGTGTTTGCAACTAGAGCCTAGAGGTCTCACTATTCAATCGATTGGTTATGTTACCCAATCGATTGAACTTTGCACGTGACTTCCAATTCAATCGATTGGTTTGAGAATTCAATTGATTGGAAAGTGATGTAAATGTGTTTTTTTCGGCATTCAATCGATTGATATTGTAATCCAATCGATTGAAATTTCAAATTCGATATATATTAAACCCAAACCATGGGTATTCATTCTTCTGTAACGTTTTAAAATAACACGGTGCCCCATTTCTGCACCTCTCTCCTCTCTTATCGAATCCAGAAAGCGTCTTCTTCTTCTCTCTTCTTCTTCTCCAATTCCTTACAAAATCCACCAAATCAATATCCCCAAAATGGCCAGAACCAAGAACACGAAAAGAGCCAGGGTTGAGGGAGAAAGCTCTGCTTCCGCTAGACTGGTTCCTTCATCACATTACATGGCAAGGTGGCTGCCGTCTCCAAGGACACTGAACAACTATGTGGAGAAGTTCGAGTCAAGGGCAATTGTTCCTCCCAGGTACATAACAGCCGAGTTCATTCAAGGTAGACATTATAACTTGGTTTGGAATGCTTTGCAAACACAACACTTAACTGATTTTGTACAAATTAAGGATGATTATTACCCGAACTTGGTTAGGGCTGTTTATAATACTTTAAATTATGTTGTTCCTCAACCTAATGAAGAGGGTGAGGAGGTAATGCCGCTGATTGAGTTTGATTTAGGGTCAAGTCATTATAGAGTTACTTTGCAAGAACTAGCTGAACAATAGAATTTAGTTTATCATGGGGAAAAATTTACTGGAGGTATTGGGACAGATGAGGAATGGGGTGAATATAATAGGTTGGTTGGTTTGCAGAGTCTACAGTATGAGAATCCACAAATGGATGCTAGAGATAATATAAGTTGCAGTGGGTTGGGTAATGAGCAGCGTATATTGATGTATTTGTTTTCATACATGTTGATTCTAAGAAAACATAATCATGGAATCTTGTTTAACAAAGATATTCTAGTGCTTTGAGCTATGGTGACTGGAAAGGAGATAAATTGGCCTTATTTTATGGTTCATCATATGCTTGAAATGAAGAAAGGAAAATCAAGTGTTGGTTTAGGATATGCTTGCCATTGGACCAAGATTTTCAACTGGCTTGGAATTGACTTGAGAGAAGAGAAGAGTGTCGTCTTGAGTAATGTAGCCAAGATTGATGACAGCACTCTAAGACAGATGGGAAGAGATCCGAATGCCCAAGAACCTTAGGTCCAAGGACAACCACAAGACCCTGAGGTGCAAGCACAATCACAGGAACCCCCCCACCACCCCCTCCTTCACCAACAATACGAGATTTGATGGATGAATTGCGAAGCATGAGAGTATATATGGAGGAGCAATTTGTTGATATGAGGCAGCGTCAAGACAGGCAAACTGAAGCTATCAATCGTCAAGGAGAAGAAATTGATCTTCTATACACAAATCTAGGCATCACAAATCCAAGGGGCATCATCCCAAGGCCTGGACCATAAAGAAATTTTGTCGAAGAATGAAGAAATTCTTATATCAGTTATGAATGTGTCATTGTGTATATGATATTTGGGTTGTTTTTGTTTGAGACTTATGTTTGGAAATTTGATGAAGTTGGCTTATTAAAATCATTGTATGAAGGATCTAAATTTACTGTATTTTTTACTATCAGTTGGCAGGTTTTGTGGTTTGAAATTGACGTTTTGATTGTATTGTTATTGTTTTCTGTCTCAAAATCGTAATATCTCATCTTAGCATGATTTTTAGTTTGCAGGGGTGTTTACTATACATGACTTTTTCTCTCTTGGTTCTGTTGATTTGTAGAATTTTTTTCAATCCTTTATCATGCATTTTAAGGACTCTATAACTCAACACTGTTCCAATCGATTGTTTTGATAATGTAATCGATTAGAGTGAACTTAATTACTGTATCAATCGATTGGTTTTTTATTCAATCGATTGAATTTGCCTCAATTTCATTTTCAATCAATTTGGTTTTTAATTCAATCAATTGGATTTGTCTCAATTTCATTTTCAATCGATTGTATTGTTATTGTAATCGATTGACCTACACTTAATTACTGGTTCAATCGATTGTTTTCTAAATTCAATCGATTGAATTATCTTCAATTTCAAAAACAATTGATTGTATTGTTATTGTAATCGATTGACCTACACTTAATTGGTTCAATCGATTGTTTTGTAAATTCAATCGATTGAATTATCCTCAATTTCAAAAGCAATCGATTGTATTGTTATTGTAATCGATTGAAGTACACTTAATTACTGATTCAATCGATTGTTTTCTAAGTTCAATCGATTGAAGTATCAAAAATTATTATTTCAATTGATTGGTGGGGGCTTGAGTACGTATAGTAAGTTAGTAACTATCAAACGAGTTTTGAAGCTATTTTTATTTAATTATTAATGCGTCTTGAAGTATTAATATTGTTATTTGAGTATTTATCTACTTAAAAATAATTATAGATAAGATATAATCATATGAATAAATTAAATTTACTTTGTTAAATTGTAAATAAAAATCAAGATAAAATTTGATTTGTATTTGATTTTAACCAAAAGATAAGATATCTTAATCATTTAAGATTATTCACTTAATTTAAATTTTTTTATAAAAGATAGAATTAAAATTTGGTTATCTTTTTCGGGTGTATATATATGTGTTCAATCCGAATAATTTTTGTATACGTTGACAAATTCTTTTAAGTATTACTCATACAATATTCTTCAGTTGTCTATAATCATGGATATCCCTCCTAAAGAAGATTCAGTCCTTAATGATGCATGTAATACACAGAATATGTCACTGGCTACAGACTGCGATCTTATCACAGTTAATTTTGGTGATCAAATTGGAACTACAATTCCTAGTGCTAAGGTAAGACGTAATCGATTTTTAAATTTTAGTAGAATGTATTATGAGTAATTTAATCTTTTATGTTTTCTTTCTACAGGATGACCTAGTTATCAATGACGGTGTTATTCAAAGCAAGAATCTAAACAAAAGTGAAGAATTGTTTAGTAAAGTAGAAGAGGTCCTCCGTAGCATGGAGGTAATTTAATTTGACAACCAGTAATGCAATTGATATTATGTCATACAATCTATATAGTATAAATATTTTTTCTCGCTCTTTTTGTATTTTCACATTTATATGTCATTATTTTACCTAAAATCTTTGCAGATAATGAGAGTTGTAAACATGGTTCGGGACGAACAGATTGATAAAATTCTTGAATCTGTAAGCCGCATTGAGACAATGATTTCACAACTCAGTCTGAACAATGATTTCGAGACTCCGACCAAGCTTTCTGTACAAAATACACGTTCATTCTCAAATAGATTGAAGGCTAAGAGTTCGCCTATCGATATTCATACTGCTATATCAGACGATGAGGATGATCTTATCGAACTGGACAAGAGGTCTTTTCTTCACGATGATGCGTTCAAAATTGATATCAATATGGACAACCCAGTATCCCCAACTATAAGAGCCGCAACAAAAAAGAAAAATATATCAAAGGTAATGCATGTTCATTAATGGACAACAACTCATAATTTTTACTATTATATTCTTTAAATGATAATAAGAATTTACAGAATCTATTTCTTTTTAGGGAAATACCACTATGGGGATACAGAAAAAATTACCCTTCATATCCCTAGGCGGAATTAGAAAGCCAAAGATTGAGTCCAAATCATCCAATAAATCAAAGGCATCTTATGCACTGAGCCAATCCACAAGTGGTTATAGAAGACCTATTTATTTCTTTTCCATTATGGACGTAATTACCACTTAGACACCACATCTTTAAATATCTAGTCTCTTGTGAGTACTGCTAATTAATCATATAGTTGTGTATTGCTAATATTTTGCTGTCAAACATTCGTAGTCAATGCAGTGTAAATTTATGCCAACTCCAACCATGCGTCTTTTGGAAGATCAGATAAAGGCATGTGCATATGCATTTTCAGCCTCGCTAGATCCATCGTAAGTTAATATGATATTATATTTGTTGTAGGTGAATGAGGACCAATCTAATGTGTTTTTGGTTTTTAACTGATACAGGGAAGAACTTGTTGTAACAGATACAATCAGAGCAATTAGATCAGACTTTGAACATTTCATACCTGACAGAACCATTATTGATAAGGTACACAAATAATCTATTCATTAAACAACATCTGATTATTCGCACGAACGAGTACTATATTTGGATTATTTCTCAGATTCTTGAATTAGCGGCATTGAGATGCACTGATGACCAATCTGATGTAAGTTTCAAGACAACGTGGCAACTTCCACCGAGATTTGTGGTATGTGGATATAACCCCTAACAAGATAATTTTACTTATTATAAGTTATAAATGTAATGCTGATATAGAATCATACTTTATCATGTACTAACAGTTATATTCGTTTTGCATTAATGAATTAGGTGGATGCCTTCAGCAAGAAAAATTTAGAGAAGAAGATGGAACATTATATTTATAAATTTATGCAACATACTCCTGATTTAAAATTTGTAAGATTTATTTTTCTGGATATTCATGGCTGGATGTAGTTTTTATCATTAACAAACATATCTCACGGGTAAATTTTATTGTCTAGATATATGTTCCTATTCAAGAGGGTAATCACTGGTATCTAATGGTAATCTCGGTTTGTGATCGCACAATCTATCACTTGGACACCCATCTTAATGATGACAGAATTCACTACCGTGAACGTGTTATCAAGGCACTAGTAAGGATTTAAAAATTTTTTTACTAAGATTATTTGCTGATATTTTGTTTTTATTATCTAACTAGTTAAATGAAATTAGGCAAACCTACTGGAGCAAGTCATTAAGTCAAACTTTTACAAAGATGATGGCATTCAAGAGTATAATAAACAATTTCATGACTACAAAATTACAAGGCCAGATGATTTACCTCAATATAGTTTAAGCTTGAACTCTGCAACTTGGGTGATGAATTGGATGGATATGACTTTTGAGTTTAAACCAAATGGTAACAATAAGGTGCGCATTTGTAAAACAACTCTCTAATATTTACTTACCATTTTTTGTACTAATTTATAGTGAATAAATTGCAGCTTGAGGATCACGATATTCGCATGATAACCGCTATTCATATACTCCGAAGTCGGATCAACCATAAGAAGTCACAAATAATAACGTCGGTCGATGAGTTTTGGAATTTGTACGCAAACCATGAGATGTAAATATTATAGTAGTAATCTAGATAAAATTTAATACTTTGGTTATTGCCTATTTATTTGGTATGTTTGATGGATGTACTTCTTTAGTTATTTTTCATAGACTTCTTAAATAGATATTTATTGTTTTGTGGCTTTCACAATTTTTCTCTATTTCTACGCAATATATAGATATTTTAGTTCTAAAAACTCATATTATTTTGATGAAGTAATGTTATTTTTATTTATTATTTCAACAACAATGACATGCAAATATTATGTCTTGTGAATTATATTTTATTTTATGTAATTAATTTCTTTTTATTTGTTTGTATTCTATTTTGTAATTTTCATTTTATCAATTGATTTGACCTCTCTATTTTAATTAAATTTATATATATTGCTAATAAATAAAAAAATCTAGATAACGATAAACATAAAAATAATTAATCATGATTACTATATATTGCATTTGGAAAGAGATACTTTTCTAAAAGTGAGGTAGCCATTTTTAGGTAATTTACTATATATTTATATTTTGTATGTAATTCGTGGCTCATGCATTATCTTCAATCAAAAGATACAAACATGATTAATAATATATATTTTAAATAATCATGTTTATAGAAGGTCAAAATTCATAACCCAATTAATAAGCCTTTAGTTTGCATTAATGATAATGAATACGTACACGCTGCAGTAAATTGGGTTGGTTTGGTTATGTTCGATTTTTCAATCATTCGGAAAATGTAAAATTCTCGACATTCTTACGTAATAAAATTAAGCCATAATACGAACATATGAATCATTGTATGAAAAACTACAACTGTAAAAAAATTGACTAGGTCATAGCAATAAGAATAACGGTGGTGGAAAGCACCAACTATTATCAATCAATCACAACTTCGCTACGATGTATATATATCAGGTGATTTAAAACTCTGTCTTTTAAAAATTAAAACAAAATAAATTAGAACAGCAAACCAGAAATATAAATTACATAATGAACCTGAGTCAGAAAAATCAAGAAGCAATAAGAAAAGCAAAAAGGAACTGAATCAGAAATAGAACCAAAATGAATGTAAAATATAAACAAACTAATTTAAAAAAATTTTCATACGGTGCACCAATTCCACAAATTCTTCCTCTTTCACATTATCCTTTCCTGTGTTATCATTAAGTAAACAAAAAGTACAGAATCAACTCTAAATCAAAATTACCCTAAATCAAAACAGAACAAAATGTTCTTAATTAAAAAATAAAATCAGAATCAACAACTAATTAGAATCAATAAGACTGAACTATAACTAAATAAAATAGAATCAGAACAAAAAAAAAAAAAAAAACAAAACCTGAGGCTTAGGGAAGAACTTTCTATGTTAGGGACTTCCTTTGAGCTTGAACACGGAACATTGAATAATGAATAGTTAACAACAGAACAATAATCAGAGCAAGTTCAGTAAATCAACAACAAATTGTTCTTCTGGTTTCTTTTCTTTCAAACACCAAATAATCCAAAGATAAGAAGCAGAACCAATAACATGGCCAAAGTTAAGCTTGTCCTACCATTAAAATCAGATGGAATTGTGCCAGAAAAATTGGTGCCAAAGAGAAATGATTGAGAGTATGTATGAGACTGAGGAATCGGGAATGGGGCTCGAGAGGAGGGCAAGGGCTTCACATCACTTAGGACGACACTACGTGACGGCAAGGAGTGGTGGCGATGGGTGCGATTTCCATGGCTGGCTTCGCAACGAAAAGGGTTGATTTCCTTGGTGGAGGCTAGGGCATTTTGTTGATGAGTAAGGAGTAAAGAAGGAGTTGGAGAAGGGATCTAAACGCGAGCGATCCCCTTTTTTCCTTTCAACTTCTATACGGCGTCATTTATAATAAACAGGTCGGGTTCCGGTCCGGTTTAATCGGCCAGTTTTTGGCCGGTTCATAATAATTTGTGTCCGGTTGTTAGAACAACAGTTTCTACTAGTAAACCGAACCGTCTAAGCTCCGGTTTACGGTCAGACCGTTCGACCGCCTGATCCGGTCCAGTTTTTCGACTAAGCTTTCTAATAGTTTATTTGGGTTTTCTATTGACTTTTTGGCCAGTTCAACGGTTTGTGTCCAGTTTTTAGAACAACGATTTCTGCTAGTAAACCGAACTGCCTAAGCTTCCGGTTTTTTGTCAGACCGGTTCGATTGCCCGGTCCCCTCCGGTCTAGTTTTCCGACTAAGCTTTCTAATAGTTTTTTTGGGTTTTCTATTTGACCGGTTCAGTTCGATTCTGGCTTTTAGTGGCAAAACCGAAAACTGAACCACAAAAAAAAAACAGTAAAATATAATTTTTCGGTTTTCGGTTTATTCGGTTTTCAATTTTTGGGTTTGATTAGTCGGTTTTGTTCAGTCTGGATCGGTTTTGAGCACCCTTAGTCAATGAGAGACATGGTGAATAATGAAAAGTGTAAGTGATAACACTTTTTTTTCGTATTTAAATTACTTTTAGTCAGAAAGAAGGAAGAGGTCGTGGAGGCGCAATCAACAATGGACGTTATCGGTAGAACCCTAATTTACAGACTTTGAAGATTTGTTTTTCTGATTCTGATTCTGAATGAGGAACGAAGGGGGGAGGGAGTTAGGGGAAGGGGGGTTGACGCGTTACGCGTTTGGTGTTGTTTTTAATCAGACCGGCGTCCTTTTATTGAACCGGTCGGATAGCACGATCCAGTGAAATCGGCCGGTTCAACGATTTTCAACAGTTTTCAATCTGACGATTTTAAATACTAGACCAGACTGTTTATATTGCCGGTTTGAGCGATTTTTTTACACTTTTTCGCAAACCGATATTCAGTTGACAATTATTTCATCTAAAAAGCATACGCATGACTATTGGAAGAATATATATAATTTCATTAATATAGTGCAAAAAAATAAATAAACACAAATATGGAACTGATTCATTCCGCAAAAATATTTACTATATATGGAGGTGGCTAATTATCACTATCTAACTCAGCTGTCGGTTCTGGATATACGTTGCCATCATCCGAACCATTAGCTTCATCTTCAATAACGTTGTTGTCAATGTCCTTTTTCCAAGGACATGTTGTCTTCTTATGTCCTTCCATTTGACAAACACTACAACGTTGCCGCTTCTTCCTAGATGGTTGTCTTGAGCCTACACCGCTTTGATGCACATACGGATTGCTACTTTTAGCTACACCTGACTGGGGTTGATTAGTGCCTTCGTCTGCAGCCTTGTAAGATGAGTACAATCCCATAATTAGGTCACGTGTCTCTTCATATCTCTCTGGTACTTTAGCAGCAACAGCAGCCAATTGTTTAGAAAATTCCATCAAGGCACTTTGACGACTAATAACAACAGCATCCCTCATGAACCCACTTGGATCATTGAGTGCTGATTTAACCTTTTTTGTCCATCTATCCAATACCAATGACCGGGGAATCTCACAAATGTCTCTGTCAACCAGAACTTTCACAATATGTTCGCATGGAATTCCAAATGACTCCATTCTTAAATAGGTACACATGAAGATCATTTCTTCTTGATAAAAATCAACGGTCCACATAAAATCGGGCCTCCCATGCTTACACATAATGTACTTTATGCAATCATCGTTATTCTCTATGTTTAGCACCCGCATTGATCCAGCTCTAAAGAGAAATGGCTGAAAGAAAAGAAATATCTCATGAGTGTTGGTGCACGAATTGTGAATCAAACCTTTCAGCAGAGCTCCTCACCCCCAACAATGGGGTTTAGAGACTCATGCCGTCAGAGAATACAAAGTTTAGATCTAAAATGTCATGATATATAAAATAAGTCTCTAAAAGTTGTTTAAATATTAAACTAGTAGCCTAGGGTTACAAAATATGAGTGGACTATGAGGGATGATGCAGAGATCCACTTCTGGGGCCCACTTGGTGTGTGCTGGGGCTGAGAATTAAGTGAGTCACGTGCAGAGGCCATTTGTGGAGTTGAACGCCAGTTTTTATGCCAGTTTGGGCGTTCAACTCCAGCTTTTGATCCTTTTCTGGCGCTGGACGCCAGAAT
The DNA here is from genome assembly GCF_000816755.2 of Arachis ipaensis. Classification (NCBI taxonomy): domain Eukaryota; kingdom Viridiplantae; phylum Streptophyta; class Magnoliopsida; order Fabales; family Fabaceae; genus Arachis; species Arachis ipaensis. The sequence goes on along the minus strand of NC_029785.2, from coordinate 33,236,691 downwards.
TGGGCAGAGAACTGGCTTTGAACGCCAGTTTACGTCATCTATCCTTGTGCAAAGTATGGACTATTATATATTTCTGGAAAGCCCTGGATGTCTACTTTCCAATGCAATTGGAAGCATGCCATTTCGAGTTCTGTAGCTCCAGAAAATCCACCTTGAGTGCAGGGAGGTCAGAATCCAACAGCATCAGCAGTCCTTTTTCAGCCTGAATCAGATTTTTGCTCAGCTCCTTCAATTTCAGCCAGAAAAATACCTGAAATTACAGAAAAACACACAACTCATAGTAAAGTCCAGAAATATGAATTTTTCCTAAAAACTACTAGAAATAGACTAAAAACTAACTAAAACATACTCTAAACTATATGAAATTATCCCCAAAAAGCGTATAAAATATCCGCTCATCAAGTGTATAACTCAGCAGCATATCTCTCTAGCAGCTCTATACAAGTCTGCATGACGGGCACCCCACGTGTAGATTCATAATCAGCATTAAATTCTTTAAAGCGCAAGTGTGCAACACACCTTTGAAAATGCTCTACAAAACTTATCAAATCATACCGCGACCCCACATACCTTGCGACAACTGAGTGTAAACCTTCACATCTTGAAGTAGTTCTAAAGCCAGCAAAGAATTTTCCTCTTATATATGCAGTAGCCCACATATGCTTCTCTTCGTACATGTTGATCACCCACGGCTTATCCTCAAGGCCAAATTCTTCAATAAGATGAACCCACTTATGCTTAAACACGGGAATCTCGTAGTCTCCCAACATGATTTTTCTGAATTTAGATGTAAACGATAGATTTCCAACATTGCTAGTTGCATTTCGAATAAGGTGCCAAGCGCATAATCTATGTCTAACTTTGAAAAATACAACTCTCACTGCATTCCTAATCGCCATGGCCCCATCTGTTATTATTGAGGTCAGGGTCTTGCCCTTCATTGCAAACATGAGCTGACACAGGAGCCAAATATATGTATCAGTAGTTTCATCCACAACTAACGCAGCAGCAAAAACAATTGTTTGGTTGTGGTGGTTAACCCCGCTGAATATGACTAATGGACAACTATACTTGTTCTTCTTGTACGTAGCATCAAAAGCAATAACATCCCCGAACAGTCGGTAGTCTAGTTGGCTAATCCCATTAGACCAGAACAAGTTACATAACAAACCTCTTGAATCATGACATGCCTTGAAATATAATTGTGGATCCTTCAACCGCATAGCCTCCAACTTCTTCAACACTCGTGCTGCATCACTAGGAATTTGACGCCTTTGCCGAGCAATCTCATTGTACATATCTCTGGGACCATAGCCAACAAATTCATACCCGCCTGCTTGACTAGCTAGAAGACCAAATATCTGCGAAGTGCTAATCCCTGACTTTAGCATGTTCATCATTTACATAATATCTGCCTCTAACATTTTTCTGTGGGCAGGCAACATAGCACTGAATTGTGTATCCAATAGATCATGGTTGTGTTCGTCAGAGAAATAAAAGATATGCCACCTTCCAGTTTCTGGTACAAATTTAACATCCATTCGAGCTTCACATCTAGTTCTTGTTTCCAATCTAGGCTCCTTCTTCCTTTTTTCCATCGTGTAATATTTCTCCTCCCTGAATCCTTGCCTATGACATACAAACTTTTGTTTGTAAATCTCGCCAACACTATTCTTGAAGGTCTTGCTCTTCCTTGCACTAAAGCCCTTAGACTTTGAGTACTTCAGATAAAAATCAAATGCAAGCTGCAAAGTAGAAAAGTGATATTTGCTAATTTCATCCGTAAAATTTTTACTAAAATTCAAAGTTGTAATGTCTTGCACGGAGTCAACCGCATAAGCAGCTTCAAGGATATCTTCTGACTGATTAGATTCAGAAAAATACGCTCCCTCAGTAAATTCATCTCTGAAATCTTGTTCGAATTCATTCTGTTCATCCATCATATATTGGTCACTTACTAGCTCTTCTTGTTGGTTAAAGTCATCGTCCTCCTGGTATTTCTCATTCATCTCAGTGTTCTTAAATATACCTGACATCTTAAAAATGTCCAATGAAAAAAAAATCAGTACACTCCGTCTTATAACATTACATAAAATAGATAGATTCTAATATTGCTAGCAGGGATGGATCCAAAGATTTTAATATGGAAGTGCCAATTTTTATATAATTTTTTTAATCTATAAAAATAATTAACATATAGTTATTGGAGTTAGTTTTTTAACCATGGTTCTGAAAATCGAACCGGACCGGCCGGTTCAGCCGGATTAACCGGAAATCGGTCACCTAGCCAGTCCGGGTAAGGTCAGAAACCGTCTGGCGAAAAATCGGTCAAAAAACCAATCGAACCGGCAGTTAACCGGTGAACCAAATTGAACCGTCCAGTTTTTTAACGGTTTTTGGTTTGAAAATAAAAATGCTAAACGGCGTCGTTTCAGGAGTTTTTTTTTAAAAAAAAAAAGAAAAAAAAGGGCTAAACGCCTAAACGAGTAAATGAAGCCCTAAATCCTTAATGTTCACAGAAATCACCCAGATCCCAGAACTCCAGAAGCCAGAAGAGAAAAAGAATCACTGAAAAAGCAGTTCACCACCCACAGTTCCACCGCCATCGCCACCGCATCCCGCAGCCACAGCAGCGACGACGTTGACCACGGCAACCACCACGGCGTCCTGTTTCATCACCGAACTCGCCCCCTGTTGCGTCGTCGCCGAGCTCGCCTCCTGTTGCGTCGTCACCGAGCTCGCCTCCTGTTGCGTCGTTGCCGAGCTCGCCTCCTCTTCCGTCGTCGCTGTTACTCGCCGCCGGTAATACTCTGTTATTCACTTATTCTATTATTCCTCCTTGCTGCTTCATGATTTGTGGTTTTTGATTTGCTGAGGTTATTTGAATTTGTTTGCTGCTTCATGGTTTTGTGGTTTTTGATTTGCTGAGGTTATTTGAATTCGTTTGCTGCTTCATGGTTTTGGGTTTTGATTTGCTGAGGTTATTTGAATTTGTTTGCTGCTTCATGGTTTTGTGGTTTTTGATTTGCTGAGGTTATTTGAATTTGTTTGCTGCTTCATGGTTTTGGTTTTTGATTTGTTGAGGTTATTTGAATTTGTTTACTGCTTCATGATTTTGGTTGCTGAATTATTTATTTGTTCATGGTTTTCTGAAGTTATTTTCTGGCCTTTGATTTTTTGATTGTTACAGATAGAACAATCACAAAGTAACCCACAGCCACAAGATAATGCTAAGAAATGATTGAGCAATCTGGAGCAGTTTTTGTAGGCGATCACGCCCTCTGTGCCTGCTCAGTATCTTTCTATGGTTAGTTTTCAGTAACTAGCTGGCAAGTTTTGGCTGGAATTTTTAATAGTTGTGGCTGGGTTAGGGAATAAATCGTTTCTTTAACTAAGTTATGTAATTTATTGTAGTATTGTCATTGTTTGTAACAGATAGATTTAATGGCTGGTGTGACAATAAGGAGTAACATTTTGAAGGTTTGAATAGGATCAATGAATAGAAAGGAGAAGTGAGTTTCTCATCCATAAAGAAGTAAGCTAGTAAATGATTATTTGGTATTTGATTATTGACAGATTTCCATTATTTACAAGTCATATGACAGATTTCCTTTATTTTAATGTGGTTTACGGATTTGATTCTCATTCATTGTTTTTGTTTTTAGCCATTTGCTTGTCTTTCGAAACGAATAATTGGAAAATTAGAGATTCTATATACTGACCTCGATTTTGTAATCAAAATGATGGATTGTTTTCTGAACACTACAATGAAAAAAATTGATTGGACCTTTGCTGATTGCTGCAACAGTGATTGTCAATTAACGATGAACAAAAAGTGGATATTAAATAGACGGATAAAAAATGAAAAAAAATTAGATATTGAGTAGATGGATGTTCGAAAGAAAAAAGGCTGGAATTTTTTATCATCAACGAGAATGATACACGATTTCAATGGTGGAATTGAATAATTGGTGATGGATTATTCACCAATTTATAATGTTAATATTAAGGAAAAGATAAGATTATAGTATCTAAATCAAAATAAAACCTTAAAAAAGGAAGATAGAATTTTAAAGATAAGATAGTTTCTAAAATCGAAAATAAGATTGAAATAGGGGTAATACATCGCCTTCCAATCGATTGAATTTTCATGCCAATCGATTGAATTGGAATTCATATACACAACCAATCGATTGAAATCGGCAAATCTATATTGTTTGGGTGAAAACAATCGATTGAGTCACAAAAGCAATCGATTGTTTTGGTGAGACCCCAGGTTGTTTTCAATTATTCAATCGATTGGAGGGTATAAACAATCGATTAAATTACAAAAATCCAATTTTTATTCATCATTCAATCGATTGGGTCATATGACCAATCGATTGATTATGCGAACATCATGCTTTTGGCAATTTTCAATCGATTGTTTTGTGATAAACTATAATCCAATCGATTGAGTTGTAATTCAATCGATTGTTTTGACATTCCAATCAATTGATTTTCAATGAAACACGATTTTATGATTCGTGGCGGATCAAATTAATTCTTTTAATCGATTGGAATAATGAAAAAATTTATTAGGATCAATGGAAGATCTAATTCATTATTGTTTTTGTTTTTGATTGTTAATGAACATGATAGATTTATGATAAAATAATTATTTAAAAAATAAAAAATTGTTTTTATAATTAACTAAAATATATGGGATTAATTTGTAATTAAAATTAGTTAAAGGACTATGTAGCAATTGTTAAAAAAACTTAAAAAACATGTTTTGTTATGGGACCATTTAATGGTCGAAACATTCTGGGACCACCGAATCCTGAGCCCACCTTAATATTCAAACCTTTATACTCAAGTCATAAGTTAATAATAATAAGATGATACGACTTTTAAACTTTAAAGTAAATTATAATATATAATTATATATGAGTTGAAATGAAGTATTAAGAAAAAGTCTAAAAAGAATAAGCAAATCGAAACGCTCACGTATCGCTAAAACATAAGATAAAACGTATTCAAATAGCAAATCACGTTAAGGTATAATGATAAAGACATAAGTATAATAGCCACTAGTCGTGAGCTGCGAAGTTTAGGTCGACTAGGGTATAGAAATAAAATCAATTGACAACAGTAGTTTTCTATTTCTCCCAAAATATACATCAAGACGTCTATAGACAAGTTTTCAAAAGAATTAAATAGATACATAGCATAAGTTTTTCAAAATGAATATGGAAAAAAATCTAAACAAAATAAGCCGAGAATCCAATGATCTCCGCCATCTTTCAGATAAACCACAGCTCACTGCTGAGTACCTGGATCTGCCACTACAAGATTTATGCTTGTTTATGGGAATTTTTTTGTGGAAGTTTTAAAAAACCTCCATAATATATTTTATTTATGGCAAAATTTAAAACCACCATTGATTAAAGCTAGTTTAAATTTTTAAGCCCAATTTTCTAAACCAATAGCCAGTTGCTAACCTACTCTGGATTAAACCCAAACCAATTTAACTCTAAACAAGAACTTATCCAACAAAATTCGAAGAGGAAGAAGAGGAAGAATGAAACTCTAGATCTACTCGCCGCCGCGTATTCATCTCTTCGCCATTGTCACCATCAAGCTCGCCGTAGCGTCTGAGATCAGAGGGAGAGTAACCAGCAATACCCGTGACACCATCCTTGCCGAGGTCCAGGAGCAGGTTTCCATCCTCAACTCCACTTTCTCATGGAAGGAGTCAGATCGAGCCGCCGCCAAGCGCGCCACTCACGCGCTCGCCGATCTTGCCAAAAACGGTAAATCCTCCGTTCCTCTTCCTCGATCTCCTAGCGTGTTACTCCCTTTGTTTCGATTTTTGGCAAATTCGGCCATACATGTATCTAGGTGTAAATCCTTTAGTGGTTATGTCTTGCAGAGGAAGTGGTGAACGTGATTGTCAAAGGAGGAGCTATTCCGGCTTCATTATCTCCAGTGTTTTTGAAATGCTCTGTATATAGTTTATTCTTTATTATCTCTAGTGTTTTTGGATCTCAGTTGTTGTTCTGTTTTTTGTACCCTTTGCTTGTGTGTGTTTGTTTTTCTCATTTTCTCTTTTTCTTATGTGACTATTGCATTACTCATTGCCAATATATAGTTGCATTTTCTAACTTTTCTCCTTGTACGAATCTTCCTTCTCATTAATCCGATGTCAAATATAGTGCCTTTAATATTTAAAAATATATATATTTATGTTACATGTCAATTCATATAGCACCGAATGAATGTCAGTGATTGATTCTATTTATATATATTTAATTTAAGAAGCTTGTGTTTTGTGTTGTTGTAGTAGTGTTTGACCTGAGAAGATGCATATGTGATGAGCGGATAATTTATATGCTTTTTGGCATTATTTTTACATAGTTTTTAGTATGATTTAGTTAGTTTTTAGTATATATTTATTAGTTTTTAAATAAAAATCACATTTCTGGACTTTACTATGAGTTTGTGTGTTTTTTTGTGATTTCAGGTATTTTCTGGCTGAAATTGAGGGACTTGAGCAAAAATCAGATTCAGAGGTTGAAGAAGGACTGCAGATGCTGTTGGATTCTGACCTTCCTGCACTCAAAGTGATATTTCTGGAGCTACAGAACTCCAAATGGCGTGCTCTTAATTGCGTTGGAAAGTAGACATCTAGGGCTTTCCAGCAATATATAATAGTATATACTTTGCCCGAGTTTAGATGACGCAAACTGGCGTTCAACGCCAGTTCCATGTTGCATTCTGGAGTTAAACGCCAGAAACAGGTTGCAAGGTGGAGTTAAACGCCAGAAACAGGTTATAAACTGGCGTTCAACTCCAAGAGAAGCCTCTACACGTGTAAAGCTCAATGCTCAGTCCAAGTACACACCAAGTGGGCCCCAGAAGTGGATTTCTGCATCATTTACTCATTTTTGTAAACCCTAGTAACTAGTCTGATATAAATAGGACTTTTTACTATTGTATTTACATCTTCGGATCATCTTTGATCAGTTTTATGCTATCTTAGACCTTTTTGGGGGCTGGCCATTCGGCCATGCCTGGACCTTGTTCTTATGTATTTTCAACGGTAGAGTTTCTACACACCATAGATTAAGGTGTGGAGCTCTGCTGTTCCTCATGAATTAATACAAAGTACTATTGTTTTTCTATTCAATTCAAGCTTATTCCGATTCTAAGATATTCATTCACACCTCAATATGAATGTGATGATCATGACAGTCATCATCATTCCCAACCTATGAACGCGTGCCTGACAACTACTTCCGTTCTACCTAAGATTGAATGAGTATCTCTGGGATTCCTTAATCAGAGTCTTCGTGGTATAAGTTAGAATCCATGGACGGCCATTCTTGAGATCCAGAAAGTCTAAACCTTGTTTGTGGTATTCCGAGTAGGATCTGGGAAGGGATGGCTACGACGAGTTTCAAACTCGCGAGTGCTGGGCGTAGTGACAGACGCAAAAGGATCAATGGATCCTATTCCAGTATGATCGAAAACCGACAGATGATTAGCCATGCAGTGACAGTGCATTGGACCATTTTCACTGAGAGGACAGGATGTAGCCATTGACAATGGTGATGCCTAACATACAGCTTGCCATAGAAAGGAGTATGAATGACTGGATGAAGACAAGAGGAAAGTAGAGGTTCAGGAGGAACAAGCATCTTCATATGCTTATCTGAAATTCTCACCAATGAATTACATAAGTATCTCTATCTTTAATTTACGTTTTATTTATATTTTAATTATTAAATCTCCATAATCAATTGAATCCGCCTGACTGAGATTTACAAGATGACCATAGCTTGCTTCAAGCCGACAATCTCCGTGGGATCGACCCTTACTCACGTAAGGTTTATTACTTGGACGACCCAGTGCACTTGCTGGTTAGTTGTGCGAAGTTGTGACAAAGAACTAAGATTATGAACGTGCGTATTAAGTTTTTGGCACCGTTATCAAGGAATGAACCGTCACGATTTCCGCGCACCAAGTTTTTGGCGCCGTTGCCAGGTATTGTTCGAGTTTGGAGAACTGACGGTTCATCTTGTTGCTCAAATTAGGTAAATTTTATTTTAATTTTAAGCTTTTTGTTTTTATTATTTTTACTTTTGTTTTCGAAATTTTTTTTTTAATTATTCTATGTTCTTCAGAATTTTTAAGAATGAATTCTAGTGTTTCATGATGATTTGTTGAATCCTGGCTGGCTGTAAGCCATGTCTAATCTTTTGGACCGGGGTTTCAACTTATCATCACAAGAGCTTGTTGATCTTCACCCATTTGGTAGTTACACACATAGTTGTTGTATACATGGGAGGTATCGATATCTGCTGAAGCTTGGCTGGCCATTGGCCATGTCTAGTGTTTTGGACCGGAACTTTCACTGAAAGCTTGGCTGGCTAGTAAGCCATGTCTAATTCCTGGACCGGAGCTTTAGACTAACATTGCAAGATTCCTAGAATTCTTATTAAAAAAATTCTGAAATCCTTTATTTTTAATTAATTTTCGAAAAAAAAATCCAAAAAAAATTTTTATAAAATCATAAAATCAAAAATATTTTAGTGTTTCTTGTTTGAGTCTTGTGACATGTTTTAAGTTTGGTGTCAATTGCATGTTTCTATGTTTCTTGCATTTTTTGAAAATTCATCATGTGTTCTTCATGACCTTCAAGTTGTTCTTGATGAATTTCCTTGTTTGATCTTTGTATTTTCATGTTTTGCATCTTTTCTTGTTTTTCATATGCATTTTCAAATTGTTAGTGTCTAAAGTTTGAAAAATTCTAAGTTTGGTGTCTTGCATGTTTTTCTTTTCTTAAAAATTTTCAAAAATAAGTCTTGATGTTCATCTTGATCTTCAAAGTGTTATTGGTATTCATCTTGACATTCAAAGTGTTCTTGCATGCATTAGTTGTTTTGATTCATAATTTTCATGTTTTGAGTCTTTTTAATGTTTTTCTTTTTTCATTAAAAATTCAAAAATAAAAAAATATCTTTCCCTTATTTCACTCATAAATTTTTGAAAATTTGAGTTGACCTTTTCAAAAAATTTTAAAATTTAGTTGTCTCTTATGAGTCAAATCAAATTTTCAATTTAAAAATCTTATCTTTTTCAAATCTTTTTCAAAAATCAAATCTTTTTCATTTTTCTTTCATGATTTTCGAAAATTTCAAATTGATTTTCAAAAATCTTTTTCTTATTTTGTTTCATATTTTCAAAATTAATGATAACAATTAATGTGATTGATTCAAATATTTTAAAGTTTGTTACTTGCCTATTAAGAAAGGTTCAATCTTTAAATTTTAAATCATATCTTTTTAGTTTCTTGTTAGTCAAGTAATCAACTTTGATTTCAAAAATCAAATATTTTTAAATTTCTTTTTCAAATCTTTTTCAAAATAAATGTCAATAACATCTTTTTCAAAATCAATTTCAAAATCTTTTTCTAACTTTTTATCTTTTCAAAATTTAATTTTCAAATCTTTTTCAATTAACTACTTAATTTTTTGTTTGATTCTTATCTTCTTCAAAACTACCTAACTAACTCTCTCTCTCTAATTTTCGAAAATCCCTTCCCTCTTTTTCAAAATTTCTTTTTAATTAACTAATTGTTTTAAATTTAATTTAATTTAATTTAATTTTTCTTTTTAAAATTTTTGAATTTTAATTTTAATTTTAAATTAAAAATAAAAATATTTTTATTTTAATATTATTTAATTTTTGAAAATTCTTCTCTCTCACCTCCTTCTAATTATTTATTTATCTACTAACACTTCTCTTCTTCTTAAAAATTCGAACCCTCTCCCTCTTTCTGTGTTCGAATTTCTTTTCTTCTTCTACTCACATAAAGGAATCTCTATACTGTGACATAGAGGATTCCTCTTCTTTTCTGTTTTCTTCTTTTTCATATGAGCAGGAACAAGGATAAGAATATTCTTGTTGAAGCTGATCCTGAACCTGAAAGAACTCTGAAGAGGAAGCTAAGAGAAGCTAAAGCACAACTCTCTGGAGAAAATCTGACAGAAATTTTCGAAAAAGAAGGAGACATGGCCGAAAATAATAACAATGCAAGGAAGATGCTTGGTGTCCAATTTACATGGAAGAAAAATCTCAATCCCTGCCATTGGAGCAAACAATTTTGAGCTGAAACCTCAATTAGTTTCTCTGATGCAACAAAATTGCAAGTTTTATGGACTTCCATCCGAAGATCCCTTTCAGTTCTTAACTGAATTCTTGCAGATCTGTGATACTGTTAAGACCAATGGGGTTGATCCCGAGGTCTACAGGCTTATGCTTTTCCCGTTTGCTGTAAGAGACAGAGTTAGAGTATGGTTGGACTCTCAACCTAAAGATAACCTGAACTCTTGGGATAAGCTGGTCACGGCTTTCTTAGCCAAGTTCTTTCCTCCTCAAAAGCTTAGCAAGCTTAGAGTGGATGTTCAAACCTTCAGACAAAAGGAAGGTGAATCCCTCTATGAAGCTTGGGAGAGATACAAGGAACTGACCAAAAAGTGTCCTTCTGACATGCTTTCAAAATGGACCATCCTGGATATATTCTATGATGGTCTGTCTGAATTATCAAAGATGTCATTGGACCATTCTGCAGGTGGATCCATTCACCTAAAGAAAACGCCTGCAGAAGCTCAAGAACTCATTGATATGGTTGCAAATAACCAGTTCATGTACACTTCTGAAAGGAATCCTGTGAGTAATGTGACGCCTCAGAGGAAGGAAGTTCTTGAAATTGATACTCTGAATGCCATATTGGCTCAGAATAAAATATTGACTCAGCAAGTCAATATGATCTCTCAGAGTCTGAATGGATTGAAGGAATCATCCAACAGTACTAAAGAGGCATCTTCTGAAGAAGAAGCTTATGATCCTGAGAACCCTGCAATAGCAGAGGTGAATTACATGGGTGAACCCTATGGAAACACCTATAATCCCTCATGGAGAAATCATCCAAATTTCTCATGAAAGGATCAACAAAAGCCTCAACAAGGCTTTAATAATGGTGGAAGAAACAGGTTTAGCAATAGCAAGCCTTTTCTATCATCCACTCAGCAACAGACAGAGAATTCTGAGCAGAATCCATCTAACTTAGCAAATATAGTCTCTGATCTATCTAAGGCCACTGTAAGTTTCATGAATGAAACAAGGTCCTCCATTAGAAATTTGGAGGCACAAGTGGGCCAGCTGAGTAAAAGAGTCACTGAAACTCCGCCTAGTACTCTCCCAAGCAATACAGATGAAAATCCAAAGAGAGAGTGCAAGGCCATTGATTTAACCATCATGGCCGAACCTACAAGGGAGGAGGAGGACGTGAATCCTAGTGAGGAAGACCTCCTGGGACGTCCAGTGACCAATAAGGAGTTTCCCTTTGAGAAGCCAAAGGAATCTGAGACTCAATTAGAGACCATAGAGATTTCATTGAACTTCCTTCTGCCTTTCATGAGCTCTGATGAGTATTCGTCCTCTGAAGAGGATGAAGAAATTACTAAAGAGCAAGTTGCTAAGTACCTTGGTGCAATCATGAAGCTGAATGCCAAATTATTTGGTAATGAGACTTGGGAAGATGAACCTCCCTTGCTCACCAATGAACTGAATACATTGGATAGGCAGAAATTACCTCAAAAGAAATAGAATCCTGGCAAATTCTTAATACCCTGTACCATAGGCACCACGACCTTTAAGAAGGCTCTGTGTGACCTGGGGTCAGGAATAAACTTAATGCCACTCTTTGTAATGGAGAAACTTGGGATCTTTGAGGTGCAAGCTGCCAGAATCTCATTAGAGATGGCAGACAACTCAAGAAAATAGGCTTATGGACAAGTAGAGGACGTGTTAGTAAAGGTTGAAGGCCTTTACATCCCTGCTGATTTCACAATCCTAGACACTGGGAAGGAAGAGGATGAATCCATCATCCTTGGAAGACCTTTCCTAGCCACAGCAAGAGCTGTGATTGATGTGGACAGAGGAGAGTTAGTCCTTCAACTGAATGAGGACAACCTTGTATTTAAAACTCAGGAATCTCCTTCTGTAACCATGGAGGGGAAACATGAAAAGCTTCTCTCACTGCAGAGTCAACCAAAGCCCCCACAGTCAAACTCTAAGTTTGGTGTTAGGAGGCCACAACCAAACTCTAAGTTTGGTGTTGAACCCCCACATTCAAACTCTAAGTTTGGTGTTGGGAGGTCCCAACAATACTCTGAACATCTGTGAGGCTCCATGGGAGCTCACTGTCAAGCTACTGACATTAAAGAAGCGCTTATTGGGAGGCAACCCAATGTTATTTAATTATATCTATTTTATTTTCCTTTTGTTATTTCGTGTTTTAGTAGGTTGATGATCATGTGGAGTCACAAAAACTACTGAAAAATCAAAAACAGAATGAAAAACAGCATTGAAAATAGCACACCCTGGAGGAGAGCAGTCTGGCGTTTAAACGCCAGAAACAAGCATCTGTCTGGCGTTTAACGCCATAAACAAGCACCAAGCTAGTGTTTAACGCCAGAAACAAGCATCTACCTGGCGTTAAACGCCAGAAACAGGCTATATTTGGGCGTTTAACGCCAGAAACAAGCAGCAGTCTGGCGTTAAACGCCAGGATTGCACAGCAAGGGCGTTTTACATGCCTAATTGGAGCAGGGATGCTAAGTCCTTGACCCCACTTGATCTGTGGACTCCACAGGATCCCCACAGGATCTATGGACCCCACAGGATCCCCACATATTCTTCTCTCCTCTTCACACCTTTTCATAACTCTCTTCCCCAAATACCCTTCACCAATCACCTCAATCCCTCTTTCCCATCACCTCTTCACCACTCACGTCCATCCTCTCTTCCCCATAAACCCCACCTACCTTCAAAATTCAAACTATTTTCCCTCCCAAACCCAACCCTAATGGCCGAACCCTAAACCCTCCCCTACTCCTATATAAACCTCTCATTCCTTCTTTATTTTCACACAACACAATCCTTTCTTCTTCCCTTGGCCGAATACACACCCCTCTCCCTCTCCTCTATTTTTTTCTTCTTCTCCTTCTTTCTTTCTTCTTTTGCTCGGGGACGAGCAAACATTTTAAGTTTGGTGTGGTAAAAGCATAGCTTTTTGTTTTTTCATAACCATTTATGGCACCTAAGGCCAGAGAAACCTCTAGAAAGAGGAAAGGGAAGGCAATTGCTTCCACCTCTGAGCCATGGGAGATGGAGAGATTCATCTCAAAGGTCCATCAAGACCACTTCTATGAAGTTGTGGCCAAGAAGAAAGTGATCCCTGAGGTTCCTTTCAGGCTCAAAAAGAATGAGTATCCGGAGATCCGACTTGAGATCCAAAGAAGAGGTTGGGAAGTTCTCACCAACCCCATTCAACAAGTCGGGATCTTAATGGTTTAAAATTTCTATGCAAACGCATGGATCACTAGGAACCATGATCAAAGTGTGAACCCAAACCCAAAGCATTGGCTCACCATGGTTCAGGGGAAATACTTAGATTTCAGTCCGGAAAATGTAAGGCTAGCGTTCAACTTGCCAATGATGGAAGAGAACGCACGCCCCTACACAAGAAGGGTCAACTTTGATCAAAGGTTGGACCAAGTCCTCATAGACATATGTGAGGAAGGAGCTCAATGGAAAATTGACTCAAGAGGTAAGCCGGTTCAATTAAGAA
>NC_029785.2:33199885-33217757 GCF_000816755.2 Arachis ipaensis | reverse complement strand
GCGTTCAACTTGCCAATGATGGAAGAGAACACATGCCCCTACACAAGAAGGGTCAACTTTGATCAAAGGTTGGACCAAGTCCTCATAGACATATGTGAGGAAGGAGCTCAATGGAAAATTGACTCAAGAGGTAAGCCGGTTCAATTAAGAAGGCATGACCTCAAACCAGTGGCTAGGGGATGGCTAGAGTTCATTCAACGCTCAATCATTCCTACTAGTAACCGGTCTGAAGTTACTATAGACCGGGCCATCATGATCCATAGTATCATGATTGGAGAGGAGGTGGAAGTTCATGAGATTATACCTCAAGAACTTTACAAGGTGGCTGACAAGTCCTCCACTTGGGCAAGGTTAGCCTTTCCTCACCTCATATGCCACCTCTGCAATTCGGCTGGAATTGACATAGAGGGAGACATCCTCCCATCATTAAGAAAAGGATGGAGCAAATAAGAGATCATGGACCTCAACAAGAGCATGAGGAAATTCCCCACCATGAAATCCCCGAGATGCCTCAAGGGATGCACTTTCCTCCACAAAGCTATTGGGAGCAAATCAACACCTCCCTAGGAGAATTAAGTTCCAACATGGGTGATAAACCACTATTTTATGGTTTATCTTGTGCTCAATTGGGTGGTTTTTATCTACTCTTTACCCACTTATTCATACTATTTGCACGGTTTTACATTTGCCTTCCTAATTATGTGCTTTGATTGAAAACATGCTTCTTTGGCCTTAAGTTCCCTATGTTTTAATCCTCTCTTATTACCATTAGATGCCTTGATATGTGTGTTAAGTGATTTCAGAGATTACAGGGCAGGAATGGCTCAGAGGATGGAAAGGAAGCATGCAAAAGTGGAAGGAATACAAGAAGTTGGAGAAACTGCTAAGCTGTCCAGCCTGACCTCTTCGCACTCAAACAGCTATAACTTTAGCTACAGAGGTCCAAACGACGCGGTTCCAGTTGTGTTGGAAAGCTAACTCTGGAGCTTCGATTTGATATATAATATGCCATAGTTTTCCTAATGCTAGGCGACGTGACCGCGTGCTCCATGCGGCCGCGTCGCAGTGACAAAAATCAGCGTATTTGAATTCGCAACCAGCAAATTCTGGGCTGTTTCTGACCCAGTTTGCGGCCCAGAAAACACAGATTAGAGGCTATAAAGTGGAGGAATGCATCCATTCATAAAGAGGCTCTCATATTCACAATTTTAGGAGTAGATGTAGTTTTTAGAGAGAGAGATTCTCTCCTCTCTCACAGGATTAGGATTTAGGACTTCTCTTAGTTTTAGGAGTGACTCTCAATCCCAGGTTCTTTATTTTTATATAATTTATGAACTCTTCCATGTTATATATAATTTTCTTAATTAATGTTATTTGAGGTATTTCAATTCATGACTGCTTTTTTTTATTTACATGATTACTGCTTCCCATCTGAAGACATTTTTATTCCAGTAGATTTACTCTTTTCCTTTTGGTTTTGGTTAAGAAATCAGTAACTCAGGAGTTATCCAATTCAACAGCATAATTGTTAATTGTTATCTTGCCAATTGAATTGATCTTCAATAATCCCAATCTTTTCTTAGGAATTAACTAGGATTCAAAAGATCTAACTAATTAGTCACTTGACCTTCCCTTGTTATAGCAGAGGTTAACTAAGTGAAATTAAGATTCAACTTTCATTATTGTTGATAAGGATAACTAAATCTGGACTTCCAATTTCTCATACCTTGCCAAGAGTCTATTTTATTATTATTATTTTATTTTATTTGTCATATAACATATTCCCACCTTACTTCCTAAACCCCAATTTACAAACTCATAACCAATAATAAGAACATACCTCCCTGCAATTCCTTGAGAAGATGACCCGAGGTTTGATTACTCGGTTATCAATTTCAAAGGGGTTTGTTACTTGTGACAACCAAAACGTTTGTACGAAGGGATTTCTGTCGGTTTAGAGACTATATCTACAACGCGACTGTTTTTATGAAATTCTTTACTGGCAAAAATCTTAACGTCAATGGGACAACTAAGGATGGAACACCAAGGGCACTCTATCATCCTTCATGAGATTAGAGAAGATCAAAGAGCTATGAGGGAGGAGCAACAAAGCAAGGAAGAGACATTGAGGAGCTTAAAAGCACCATTGGTTCTTCAAGAAGAGGAAGACGCCACCCTCACTAAGGTGGACCCATTCCTTAATCTCCTTGTTCTTATTTTTCTCTGTTTTTTTTACTATGCTTTATGTTTATTTATGTTTGTGTCTTTACTATTGATCATTAGTGTCTAAGTGTCTATGTCTTAAAGCTATGAATGTCCTATGAATCCATCACCTCTCTTAAATGAAAAATGTTCTAAAAACAAAAAGAACAAGAAGCACATGGTTTTGAATTCATCCTTGAAACTAGTTTAATTATTTTGATGTGGTGACAATACTTTTTGTTTTCTGAATGAATGCTTGAACAGTGCATATGTCTTTTGAATTTGTTGTTTATGAATGTTAAATATGTTGGCTCTTGAAGAATAAGGAAAAAAGGAGAAATGTTATTTGATGATCTGAAAAATAAAAAAAATTAATTCTTGAAGCAAGAAAAAGCAGTGAATACAAAAGCTTGCAGAAAAAAAAAGAGAAAAGAAAAATGGCGAAAAAAAAAAAGAAAAGAGAGAAAGAAAAAGAAAAAGCAAGCAGAAAAAGCCAAAAGCTCTTTAAACCAAAAGGCAAGAGCAAAAAGCCAATAGCCCTTAAAACCAAAAGGCAAGGGTAAATAAAAAGGATCCAAGGCTTTGAGCATCAGTGGATTGGAGGGCCTAAAGGAATAAAATCCTGGCCTAAGCGGCTGAACCAAGCTGTCCCTAACCATGTGCTTGTGGCGTGAAGGTGTCAAGTGAAAACCTGAGACTGAGCGGTTAAAGTCAAGGTCCAAAGCAAAAACAGAGTGTGCTTAAGAACCCTGGACACCTCTAATTGGGGACTTTAGCAAAGCTGAGTCACAATCTGAAAAGGTTCACCCAGTTATGTGTCTGTGACATTTATGTATCCGGTGGTAATACTGGAAAACAAAGTGCTTAGGGCCACGACCAAGACTCATTAAGTAACTGTGTTCAAGAATCAACATACTGAACTAAGAGAATCAATAACATTATCTAAATTCTAAGTTCCTATAGATGCCAATCATTCTGAATTTCAATGGATAAAGTGAGATGCCAAAACTATTCAAGAGGCAAAAAGCTACTAGTCCCGCTCATCTAGTTGGAGCTAAGTTTCATTGATATTTTGGAATTTATAGTATATTATCTTCTTTTTATCCTATTTGATTTTCAGTTGCTTGGGGACAAGCAACAATTTAAGTTTGGTGTTGTGATGAGCGAATAATTTATACGCTTTTCGGCATTGTTTTTACATAGTTTTTAGTATGATTTAGTTAGTTTTTAGTATATTTTTATTAGTTTTTAAATAAAAATCACATTTCTGGACTTTACTATGAGTTTGTATGTTTTTCTGTGATTTCAGGTATTTTCTGGCTGAAATTGAGGGACTTGAGCAAAAATCAGATTCAGAGGTTGAAGAAGGACTGCAGATGCTGTTGGATTCTGACCTTCCTGAACTCAAAGTGAAATTTCTGGAGCTACAGAACTCCAAATGGCATGCTCTCAATTGCGTTGGAAAGTAGACATCTAGGGCTTTCCAGCAATATCTAATAGTCCATACTTTTCCTGAGTTTAGTCGACGCAAACTGGCGTTCAACACCAGTTCCATGTTGCATTATGGAGTTAAACGCCAGAAACAGGTTGCAAGGTGGAGTTAAACGCCAGAAACAGGTTATAAACTGGCGTTCAACTCCAAGAGAAGCCTCTACACGTGTAAAGCTCAATGCTCAGCCCAAGCACACACCAAGTGGGTCCCAGAAGTAGATTTCTGCATCATTTACTTATTTCTGTAAACCCTAGTAACTAGTCTGATATAAATAGGACTTTTTACTATTGTATTTACATCTTCGGATCATCTTTGATCAGTTTTATGCTATCTTAGACCTTTATGGGGGCTGGCCATTCGGCCATGCCTGGACCTTGTTCTTATGTATTTTCAACGGTAGAGTTTCTACACACCATAGATTAAGGTGTGGAGCTCTGCTGTTCCTCATGAATTAATACAAAGTACTATTGTTTTTCTATTCAATTCAAGCTTATTCCGATTCTAAGATATTCATTCGCACCTCAATATGAATGTGATTATCGTGACAGTCATCATCATTCCCAACCTATGATCGCGTGCCTAACAACCACTTCCGTTCTACCTAAGATTGAATGAGTATCTCTGATATTCCTTAATCAGAGTCTTCGTGGTATAAGTTAGAATCCATGGACGGCCATTCTTGAGATCCGAAAAGTCTAAACCTTGTCTGTGGTATTTCGAGTAGGATCTGGGAAGGGATGGCTGTGACGAGCTTCAAACTTGCGAGTGCTGGGCGTAGTGACAGACGCAAAAGGATCAATGGATCCTATTCCAGTATGATCGAGAATCGATAGATGATTAGCCATGTAGTGACAGTGCATTGGACCATTTTCACTGAGAGGACAGGATGTAGCCATTGACAACGGTGAGGCCTAACATACAGCTTTCCATAGAAAGGAGTATGAATGACTGGATGAAGACAAGAGGAAAGCAGAGTTTTAGGAGGAACAAGCATCTTCATACGCTTATCTGAAATTCTCACCAATGAATTACATAAGTATCTCTATCTTTAATTTATGTTTTATTTATCTTTTAATTATTAAATCTCCACAATCAATTGAATCCGCCTGACTGAGATTTGCAAGGTGACCATAGCTTGCTTCAAGCCGACAATATCCGTGGGATCGACCCTTACTCACATAAGGTTTATTACTTGGACGACCCAGTGCACTTGCTGGTTAGTTGTGCGAAGTTGTGACAAAGAACTAAGATTATGAACGTGCGTATTAAGGCTTTGGCGCCGTTACCAAGGAATGAACCGTCACGATTTCCACGGACCAATATGAAGGCAAAGAGAGGAAAACATTCAGAGGTAATTAAATTGATAATTAACATGATTCTTTAACACTTAATTATGCGATTAGATTTCATGGTTTTTCATTTTGTTGTAGCAGGCCTTTTGACCTTCCATTGTGATGAAAAAGTGGCTGAATATTAAGCCTAAGGCCAATGATTTTAGTGAAGATGAAGTTGATGCTAAAACTGAAACCGAAACTGAGAGGATGATGGTTTGCATTTGGAGTTTAACTACTACTACAATCATTATTGTATTCATTGCTTTTTGTTTCTTTTTTTTTAACTTTGATTGATTTCTCTTCTTGTTTCAGGTTCTGTTAAGGATTCAAGAACTCGAATGCTCCAAGATAATCCACCTAGAACTCAAGGGAACCAATGCATATTCCAAAGTCAATTATCATCAGGCAATAATTCTCTTATTGGTTACAAAAATTGATAGCATCTTGTCATGGTTTGCATAGAAATTAATCCTAATCTTTGATTTGATATTTGTGATTCAGATGCAGCTTGCAAAGGAAACAAGACAAGACACAGAAGAGGGAAATCAGAAACACTTCGTGCTCAGTACATAAATTCTAAGGAAGTGAGGTATGTGGTGATGATAATCATGCATTGCATAATCAACATTCAGTTCAGTAATCAATGAAATATGCATCTTGAGCATGGTTCATTTTTTTTTCTGCAGGGTAACAATTGGAACTTGGAATGTTGCTGGAAGAACTCCAATATTGTGGCATTAATGTTTTCTTTTCTCACCATGTTTTACCTTGGATGCTGTGTTCTCAGTTTGTTGGCAAAACTTGATAAGGTGGATAGATCCTTATGCTTCGCCACTGGAATGGCTGCTCTGAGTGCTGTTTTTCATCTTGTTCAAGCTGGTGCCTTTTCTTTCTTCATTGTGCTATAATCTGGTTTTTTGTCATTTTTAGTTGTGAAATTTAGATTAGATTCATCACTGAGTATTTAAGAATATAAGTAGCTTCATGCTTTGGAGTCTCTTCATGCATTCACTCATGCAGTGCAGTGTCATCACTATTGTTATTTTCCCTAGATTATTCGTTTGTTGGATTCATTTGGAAAACTTACTGATTAATGCACTATGGGACTGAAACCCATGAATTCTCAAAGGACTGTTCTTTTTCCCCCTTTTTGATGCAAAAAATATATTTTCTGATATTTGGCGCTGATAATATATTATAGTGTAGGTGAGAAAATTGTTGCTGGAGATGATCTATACGTTGGAACAGACAGGTTGCTGTCCTGAGTAATTCCAAAGAATGGCATTGTGGTCAAGTTAGTCTAACTTGTCAGTTATGCTTGTTCATTTTTTTTCCATAACTAGTAATTAATTATGGCAATAAACCAATCAAGTTTGTTTGTTCCATGAAGTAAAAGACCAATTACTAATTGTAGTTGAATTCTTATGTTTGCAGACGGGTAAATACAACTGATCTTAATGAGGTTGCATCTGCTATTGGACCCCGTACTAAGCTTGTGTGGCTTGAGAGCCCAACCAATCCTCGACTACAAATTATTGATATTCGAGTATGATGCTGAATGTAAAGTTCTGAATTTTTAGTGTTGTTACCTAAAGTTTTTTGCTGTTATCAACTATGAAGTCCTTTATAATCATGATTTTGGCTTTGACTATGGAATATTCTTTGGTGGTTGCTTCTCACAATAATGATATTTTTACCCTTTATTAGTTCATTCACAGAAAATATCTGAGATGGCTCATGCCCATGGTGCTCTGGTGTTGGTGGATAATAGTATAATGTCACTTGTGTTGTCTTGGCCATTAGAACTTGGAGCAGGTATAAGCATTATTATTAATTTTTTTTATTACTATTATTTGACGGTATAAGCATTATAAGGCAATGGCAATAAACATATTCTCTCACTTTTCTTGTATTTTATGTTTTAGTCACTTGATACTCTATTCTTATCCTAATATTTACTCCATTTTTGTTGAGTAGAAATAGATATTGGATGAGATAAAATGAAAAGCTTTAACTCTTTATTGTTCCCTGCAGATATTGTTATGCACTCAGCTACCAAATTTATTTCTGGACATAGTGATATTATGGCTGGTGTGCTTGTTGTGAAAGATGAAAGGTGGTTCTTGATTTTTAAGGTCTATCTATCCCTCGGTATCTTAATTTCTAAGCTTAAATTATTATGATTAATGTAATTTTATGTGATTTGATGCAATTTGATTGGTCAAAGACTCACAGTATTTTTTGCATTTCAATGATCTATTTGTAATTTGTACAATTCAATTTCCAGTCTTGTAGCTTCTTCTATACTTATCAGATTCCTTTTTTTTATTGATGTAGTGATTGAGAAAATTTGATTTATCCAAAACACTTTGATTGTCATTTTGTATTTTACGATTATGTGTGTGTGATTTCATAGGATTACAGTTTGTCATTTAGTACTCATAATCATAATGTGTCATATAACTCAGAATATTACACATGGTTTTTCTCCAGCATCTTGTCTACTTCCTCAAAAGGGAAAAAATTGCATATTGAAGAACTTAGCTATTCAATATAGGGCATTCATGCTTTCATAGTGTTATGGTTTAAAGATAGACCTTCCTTTTTTTATCCTCATCAACTTTTATCATGGCCAATGACATGTTTGATTTGTGCTGATGAATATTGAAGGACAAGGTTATACAATTTCAGCAGTAACACACTGCTATCAGCTTCGGAAGGAAAAATACGAACCAAGCGAGAAACAACTTCATGTTTTGTCCACTGGAAGATACTTAGTAAATCTATATTTGGAAAATTTGTTAGAACAATCTTGATTAGTGCAAATTTTCAAATTCTATTTTATTAGTTTCAATATGTAATTCCTTGGCTGTGTGTTATAATCAATATTAACAAATAAAATTTGTCTCTGTTTAAGTATAATAATCATCATTATTAAACTAAATTTTATTATTTCTTGTAACGAACCTTTTCTTAATGTGCATTTAGAAAGTTCAGTAGTTGAGATATTTAGAGTTGACGTTGAGAATTTTTTTTTTTATATTTAGAATTATCTTATATTGGGAAATTGTGTTATAAAAAATTTAGTTTTTAAATTTGATAGTAAAAAATAAATTTTTAATTAAGAATATATAAATGAGATGAGATTAATGAATTATTTGAAATTAAAAATAAATAACTACAAGGTTTGTGGAGGTTTGAAAATCTCACAAAATAGTTAATTTGTGTTATATTGAAAAGTCAATTTGTGGGAGTTTTAAACTGCCACAAAAGTGATTTAAAAATGTCACAAAAGTTCAATATAAAACTCCTACTAAACACACAGGAAACCCCACTGAATAGATTGTGGAGGTTTTTAAAAACCCCCCACAAAAGACCTCGTGGCAGCTCAAATTTTGGGGGTTTTAAAAATCCCCACAAACCATTTAGTGGGGGTTATAAACCTTCACAAATAAGAAAAAAACTGCCACAAATAAACAAAAACCTTGTAGTGTGCATTTGAAAAAAAAAAAGAATATATACGGAATAAGAACTCCTGACCTATGGGTTCCCAATACGGTAAAAGTGTCAAATAAATACAATGCACTATAATAAGAACTCACTAAGCATCCTAATCTCCCTTTCATCAATTATTCATCCTAGATTCTCAATAATCCATAACTTAGGCAACTGTCTTGGGGGATACTAAGTCTACTTTAATTTCGTATCTTTTCCAACTATCCAAACTTTCCAGCTTCCACTTTAAAACAAAATCATAACCAAAACCAACACCAGCTAGTCGTTTCAGTAATTCTATATCAATACCTCATATCTTCACCTGGAGCAAGTGAACCCACTTCACTACGTCTACCTAGGGAGCTCGAATCATCTCATCATCTCATTTCAACAAGGACAATCCTTAGCGTCAACCAACACCAGTTAGAGGGACCTCTCAGTTGTACAAACACAAACAATGCAAAAAAGTAATAGACAAGTAAGGCATGTAATAAGGCAAGTAGCATTTAGTCATATAAGGTATACAATTAGGCAAACGATACAATTAAGCAAATCCTATCAAATCAAACATATGCAAATGATGTATGCATATCCTATGGCCAATGAGCTCATCCGTCGGCTATACAGCCAAACCCGACATGTCCGGTAGCTAACCCGGATATCTCTCTCAATACGAAGGGAATCCTCAACCTCCTATTCAGAGAGAGACTGTGATGAAACATAGGGAATCCTCAACCTAACTCATTCACATCACAACCAGGAATCAAATTGAAGGGAATTCTCGACCTTCTCCATTCAATTTTCTGATGTAGCAAGAAAGGGAATCCTCAACCCCGCTTGCCAACCGTAACAAGAGAGGGAATCCTCAACCTCAACTTGTCTACCACAGCAAGAAAGAGAATTCTCAATCTCAACTTATCTATTCGTGAGCGGGACAAAGCCATCATCCTCATCACATCAATCCAAAACTAATTTCAATTCAAATCATCAAACATAACCAGAATTCAAATTAATAATCACAAGATTTAATCCGAAGGGAGTCCTCGACCTTATGTTCAACCCTCTGGTGCGACAAGTGAGGGAATCCTCAACCTCAAGCTTGTCCACCACAACAAGAGAGGGAATCCTCGACCTCAACTTGTTTATCATAGCAAGTGAGAGAATCCTTAATCTCAACTCGCCTTTACGTGAGTGGGATAACACCACCGTCCTCACTACACAATTCTTATTGTCTCTTTAACCATAATCACAACATCAGAGAGGGAATCCTCTACCTCAACTTGCCTATTCACTTCGGGTAATAGTGCCTGTCACACTTCTCAATCACAATTTCATCAAAATCTTCACTCACGTATATAACATATAACTCAGAGGGAATCTTCAACCTCCCAAACCCATCATCATTCTCCAATTATCAATAACTTAGACTCATCCTTTATTTCGCTAATTTTCATCATCATTCTCATTATACTCAATCGTAATCCATATCCGTCATTTTTCTCTTTGTCATAACCCTTCCCGTCATACTTAATCTCAACTAATTCATGGTCCTTTCTCATTATCAACATCATTCTCATAATTTAGTATCAAATCATAACTTATCTTTCTTTATTATACTCATTCACCGTATTCATGTCATTCTGCATCATCTCACATTTTACTCATTTTCCTTCGATTCACTAACTCAACTTATTAGGTCTCATTCCTTAACTTCTCTATCCTCAAATACATCGGCTTTAGACTCTTATCGGGGTTTATAAAGGTTTAAAAGGCTAAAGAAATGATTAAAAAGCTTAAAAATACACTTTTGCAAAATCTGGAGGTTGCACATACGCATGCATGGTCCTGCTGCTGCGTACGCATGACCCCAATTTTAAACCATTCTGTGTACGCATGCAGTGTCCGCATACGCAGAGGCCAATGCCCACATACGCATGTCAAAGGCCGCGTACGCATCCATATCAGAAAACAGAAAATCTGATATGTTGCAGAAATAAGTTTTTCAGTCCAATTTTCAAAACCTCATAACTTTTTTCCACAAAATATCTTTTTCAACCATTCTTGAATTGTTGGAAATATCGATAAATGAAAATCTAGTTTTGGAGAATTTCCAACTCTGAGGATCGAGTTACGGACCATCGAATTTGGTCAAAAATTGGTTTTTATCTAAAAATAGAATTTACAAAGTTTTCCAATGGTTCACAAGTATCAATCATTTTCAACCAACAAAATGAACCCAAACTAACTCAAGTCACATATTCACACACAACCAAATCCAAACCTACTCCATCTACACATTCCAACTCAAATACATCCATTCCACATTTCAAAAACCTCATTTTTCACTATTTCATCAATCAATCAAATTCTCATACGTTCCATACCAATTCTTCATTCAATCTTATACATTATCACACAATTCAATCATCACTTATTGTCCTTACCTTTTCTTAGCCTCTGGCCCAAAATTCACGGTCTCCGGCCCAAATTCACAATTTCAATGCATATTCCACAAATCAATAATCATTATCAAAATCATCAAAGTTCCCAACACACTAAACATGAAAATTCACAGAATTCTCAATCCAGTCATTAATTTCCACAACATATCAACTATATATATTAATACCAACATTTGTACAATACAAACCTAATCCTAGGGGCATCTAGCCTAGGAATTCTTATCACACTACACGATACTTAAATGAAACTTAAACTATACCTTGTTGACGGTAGTTCACACCCACACTTGAGCCTCTTTCACAAAGACACCCACAGTTGAATCTCCACTTCCAAGCTCACCAAGGAGTTCCATAATCCAATTCAAGTTTTCAAGAGCACAAAAAATTCATGCAACAACTCTAACACAACCAATATCATACATATGTCAACCTAGGGTTCATAAATTTGATAAATCACAAGGGTTTTGAGGTTTCTTACCTTAACCCATAGAAATTTGTGATGAAACTCACCATTAGCTCATACTAGAGCACTCTTAAACAACCAAAATCACAATATCTCAACTTACACTTAACCAAAAATTTGAATTGAAGGGGAAAACAAAACTGGACAGAGGACAATGGAATACTCGCTACAATACCTAGATAGAATCGAAGAGGAAAAGACAAGTTTCGCGTGGCCGCACACGGCTCGTCAATCAAAGCTCCGAAGAGAAAGTTATGGTAATTTGAAGTTTGGGAAGTTAGGGTTTCTTACTCTCATCTCTCTATCCGCCTCTCTCTCATTCTCTTGGGTAAATGAGCTGAAATGCTCATAACTAGTATTTATATATGTTGGGTCTTGGGTCTAACTTGGGCCTTGTTCACTTATATGGTCTGTTTGACCCAATTTTAGGCCAAAACCATTAAGATTAGCATTTTAATGTGCGTTTTAACTATTTTTACCATCTCAATTGCAAATTTTAACCTTTTAATATTTCTCATCCAGAATTAATTTTCTCAACTGCAGTATCGGACAGATCTCAGCCAATATTGCCGGTCAAATTTTTAATGTGTATTTTTACACAGAAAATTATGTTTTTTGACTCAGAAAAATTCACTGAGTCTAAATATCATATTTAAATGATTGAATTTCAATTACTAAATTTTTTAACTATTTTCGCCCATATTTTGATTTGACCAGATTTTACATTTCTCAATTGGTAGAAGTTTCTCAATCAGTGAGATCCTCTATTCAAGATTCCTACGTGTAACACTGTCACCATTAGAATATCACGCTTTCGGTTGTGCCACTCTAATAGCAAGGATATTACCATGACATATCCATATATATTTATATAGAGTAGGAGTCTTTACCTGCAATCCTTATTGACTTTTCTTTGAATAACCGGTATGTATTTTTTTATACACTTTATTTCCTTCTAAGAATAATTCACACAAATATACATAAAATACATCACAATTCATGACCGCACTTTTATTTAGAGTAGTTTACGCAAATAAAATATAAAAATATATAATTACAATTCCTATCCATCTTTATAAGATGTAAATTAACAATAACAAAGGCGAGGGAACATCTAACATAATAAAACAAATAACATACGCCCAATTCTTGCCTTCTTCGTCTATTTTTCTGAAAAATACTGGATGTAAGGGGTGAGAACCAAACCATACGATCTTCTGTCGGAGAAGGGAATGCCACAAATGTAATAGAACTAAATGCACTTAGTCAATGCACATCTCAGAAAAGCTTGCGGTCTTTATTTTCTTTATTTTCAAATATTGTCACTTATATATATAATTTCATATTTAAAGGTTCCTTAGTCATATGTGATTCACAAAAAGCACAATAATCTTTAAGTCTTTTCTTTAGGGGTCAAAGACACACCTAAGGGTTTTCTATCCAATAAACTACCATATCTTTTTCTTATACATTCAACACACAAACTAGCCTAAGGGCAATCTGAAGTCAATCTACCTCAATCTCCATCACCTCTGTGTACCAGCAAACACAATCAAATCAAACAATCAAAATACATAAGCAAGCACATAGAAAGCATTTAAGACATAGCACGTAATCAGGTAAAACACATAAGCACACCACAGCAATAAAATATACACCCAAACAATTCAAACAAATGCATATGATACTTGACTGTGTTATTGACCATGAGCTCACATATCGGTTATACTGCTAAACCCGACACATCTGGTAGCTAACCCAAACATCATCTCTCTATTACGCATCCCTAGGAAGAATATAATCGATGGAGTGTGTCTTTCTACCTTCTCCTGGAGGTATCACCAGGGAAAATAAATCGAGGGAGAGTGCCTTACCACCTTCCCCTATGAGGCTATGCTATATAAAATGAAGGAGAGTACCTTTCTACTTGCAATCAAAGAGAATGTGGGCGAGATAAAACCACTATTCTTACATCCACATCGCAGTACTTAGCAAGCGAGACAAAACCACCATCCTAGGCAGACGCAGGTGCCTTATCAACAACGCAAACGAGACAAAATCCACATCCTTGCCAATTCAGTAGTCATATCTCAATCACAATCATGCAAGCGAGACAAAACTCACATCCTTGCCAACCAATAGTCATCATTCATCATAATCATCATCAACCAAACCATCATCCCACATAATCATCATCATCAGTTATAATTACTATCTTAACCAATTTCATAAGTTATAATTTATCATGACTCTCCACTATCACTAAGACATTTAACATCCTTATTAATCCGTGAGTGAGACAAAGCCACTGTCTTCTCTATGGGTGGGACGAAACCACCATCCTGTAGTAATACTCTCACTACCAGAATGTCACGCTTCTAGCTGTGTCACTCTGATAACGAGGATATTACGATGATATATCAGTAATAAGTAGGAGCCTTCACCTGAAAAATCCTCCTAGGCTTTTTTTTTTTTGAAAAATTGGAAATATTTTTCTTTTATACGTACATACATATATACAAATCGTCATACAACACTATTACATTCACAAGAATAACTTATACAAGTAACATGTTAATATTACATACATGTATAATTACAACTCATATCCCTCTTTACGAGATATAATAATAATGGTGAGAAAAAATAATAACCAAATACAAATCCAATCTAAGGATACAGAAGTAATCCAAAGCTTGCCTTCTTCATCTATTTTCCTAAAAAAATATAAGATTGTAGGGAATAGGAACCTAACCACACTGACTCAGTAGAGAGGTTTCAGAATTGTCATAAAATGATATATTTAAGAAAGTTTGGTTTACCATAGTGATCATTGCTCATCCTATGAATCTTTTTCCTAACCATTTATTTCATTACTTTACTCCATCCAGTTCTTTACTCATTAATTCACCAAACATAAATCTTTTTCTCAATAATATACAACATACTAATTAAATATACGACCCAGCATAGGCTACCCAATTTCCCTCATTCCAAGCCATCAACAATGTCCATCCCAATTTCACGTCAATATATATATATATATCAAGCATTAGAACTCATTCAATCAAGGCCTCCGACCAAAATTCATTCAACATTCAAACAATCATAAAGTCGATCTCTTACAAGCCACCACACTCTACAATAAGTCCGAACCAATAAATCACAATCACAAGTAATCAGACACTCAAACAAACAATCACACATGGAGAACAATTATGACCAGCAGTATAATTAGCGGTTACATAGATTATCAATTAGGGAAACTGATGGAGGATAGATATCGGTCTAGAAAATCCAAAGGTTTTCAAACTCGAATGTCGCAATATAGTCTAAACTGACAAGTAACTCTCAATCAAAGTTTAGATGAGTGTCACAAGAATCAAATCAATTATCGGGAGTAGGATCCCGGGTCATTTTTCCTAGGACTTGCAATTGAGTGCACATCATTAATTAGGAAATTTGGGGGTTTTGAATTGCTTGCGGAAAAAGTAAAGTGACTAGAATCCTAAAACAAATAACAATTAACAAGTAAAATGTGACAATTAGGAATACCAAACAAGTAATTGACTATCTAACAAGCATGTAACTAAGCTGATCAGAATAAAATGGTATGTAACTAAGAAATACGAAATTAAGGTAAAAGAGCTAAGAAATTAAAGTCAACGAAAAGGGATGGCAATCAATTAATCTAAAGAGCCTTGGATAGGGATGAGAACTAGGCTTCCTATCCTTGTTATTAACCACAAATATGGTAATTAGCAAGAGTATTCCTACTAAGTCATTCTCTAACAATGAAGGAAAGTCAAGTAAGCATAATTAATTTCAATCCACAAGTCCTAGCCAATTCACTAATTTGACTTAGTGAAAGACTAGCGTTAGTGGAAAACAAACCAATTAAGAACCCTCAGTTACCAACTAGAATTAGACATTAACAACTCAAGGATACCCAATTACTCAACCCCCAAGCCAAGAAAGAAAATCTACTCCATGTTCAAAATAAACATTCTATCAAACACTTGGTGAGCAAGCAAAAATAACATCATGTAATTGAGAAAATTAAGCACAATTAAATCTATCCACTAATAATGAGCAATGATCACAACACAATTAACACATATAAACCATGAAAACTTTAATGCATTAATAGAAATTCAAAATTAACAAGATCCATAAACTAACAAACTAAGAGAAAGTAGCTAACAAAGTTTCTAAGTAAAATTAAGCTAGAGAAACTATAATTAAAGCAACAAAGAAATTCAACAAGATCCAAACTAGGAATCAAAATAAACTGTAATCAAAATGCACTAAAACCCTAGAGAGAAGGAAGAGTTTCTCTCTCTAGAAACTTAAGAACAAAAATTAGCTCAAAATTAAGAAAATGTGTGTAGGCCCGTGTATGTCAATTCCCCCTTTAATTTTTGGCCTTTCTCCATTTAGAATTAAGTTGATTTGAGCCTAAGAGAGGTGCAAAAATCACTGGCACATGCAATTCTAAGAAAATCACGCGCTTCATGTCATGCGTACGCGCAAGTTGAGCTTTGTGCGGGTCATACCAAATCCTCAAAACTTCAATTCTTCATGTTCCTTCCACTTTTGCATACTTCCATTCCATCTTCCAATCCATTCTTGCCCTATAAATCCTAAAATTACTCAACAAAATATCACGACATCGAATGGTAATAAAAGAGAATTAAAAATTAACATCTTTAAGGCTTAAGAAGCATGTTTTCAACTACAAAGCATAATTAAGAAGAAATCATAAAAGCATGCAATTAATATGAGGGATTAGAGTGAATACACATCTGGTGAGGGGTTCGATCACTCAATTCTATGATTCCTTCTCTTATCTTGTATCTTCTTGCAAGTTGTTGAATTAATATTTTGTAAACTTCAAATAAAATCTTTGGACATTGGCCATATTGCTATATTTTCTTGCCTTAACCCTAAGAATTTATTTTGGATTGGAATTCTACTGTTTGTTTTTGCCAAACTTAATAGAGAACCATAGTATAGATATAGATAGATTGCAATTAGCATAGTTGCATGTATGTAGATAGTGCATTAAATAAGTTGCTTGCCCTTTTACCCTTCTCCTTTGATTGTGATTAACACGAGGACATGCTATCGTTTAAGTGTGGAGGAATTGATGAATCCATATTTGACGAAAAATTTTGGATTGAATTGAGTGGATTTCATCATATAAACCCACATTTCTTCATCTAAATATCATGCTTTTGTGTTTTCTCTCTAAATTATGTCCAATTGTGAAAACATGCTATTTTGTGCGTAATTTGATCAATTTTATTCCACTTTTATTCCATTCGATGCCTTGATATTTTTTATGAGTGATTTCAGGTATAATAGGTTGGAATGGCTTGATAAGAGTGGAAGAAAAGCGTGTAATTGGGAGAAAACATGAAGAAAACAAAGGAGAAGCACACAGCAATATGTGTGTACGCACAACACCCTGTGTGTACGCACAAGAGGAAATCAGCATGTGTGCGTATGCACACACTTGTACGTACGCATAAGTTCCTGCACGTGACCTCATTAAAAAGTCATGTGGCTCGCGAATTTGGGAGTTTCCAGGCCCATTTCTAAAGTGCTGAAGCATAAAAGGGAGATGCTAGCAACACACATTGATACCATACTTCATACAATACACTTAGATAGTTTTTAGGGTAGTTTAGCTTAGGTTTTCTCTAAATTTCTTTAGAGTTTAATTAGGGTGTATACTTCAAGTTTACATTTTCCAATTTTGATCTTAGATTCTAGCTATTTCCATTGTAAGTATTCCTTAATTTTTTCTTTTATTGCACTACTTGTTCTACACTTTCTTATATTTTAATTTCCTCTGTCAATATATACATAGTTTTGCAATTTTGAGTTTGATTTAATGAATTTGATGTTGGATGGTGATGAGCGGGTATTTTATACGCTTTTTGGGGATAATTTCATATAGTTTAGAGTATGTTTTAGTTAGTTTTTAGTCTATTTCTAGTAGTTTTTAGGAAAAATTCATATTTCTGGACTTTACTATGAGTTGTGTATTTTTCTGTAATTTCAGGTATTTTTCTGACTGAAATTGAAGGAGCTGAGCAAAAATCTGATTCAGGCTGAAAAAGGACTGCTAATGCTGTTGGATTCTGACCTCCCTGCACTCAAATTGGATTTTCTGGAGCTACAGAACTCGAAATGGCATGCTTCCAATTGCATTGGAAACTAGACATCCAGGGCTTTCCAGAAATATATAATAGTCCATACTTTGCACAAGTATAGACGACGCAAACTGGCGTTCAACGCCAGTTCTCTGCCCAATTCTGGCATCCAGCGCCAGAAAAGGATCAAAAACGGGAGTTGAACGCCCAAACTGACATAAAAACTGGCGTTCAACTCCACAAATGACCTCTGCACGTGAATT
>NC_029785.2:33193861-33199559 GCF_000816755.2 Arachis ipaensis | reverse complement strand
CCGTGCTGTGACAGAGCGCGTGAGCGTAGTTTTCACTGGAAGGAAGGAAGGTAGCCATTGACAACGGTGATCCACCAACACACAGCTTGCCATAGGAGGACGTGCGTGCGTGAATTAGAAGACAGAGGAAAGCAGAGATTCAGAAGACAAAGCATCTCCAAAACTCCAACATATTCTCCATTACTGCACAACAAGTAACCTTTAGTCTATGCTCTACTGTTTATTCACAATTCAACTGATTAACATAATTAACTTCCTGACTAAGATCTACAAGATAACCATAGATTGCTTCAAACCAACAATCTCCGTGGGATTCGACCCTTACTCACGTAAGGTATTACTTGGACGACCCAGTGCACTTGCTGGTTAGTAGTACGCGTTGTGAAAAGTGTGATTCACAATTCGTGCACCAAGTTTTTGGCGCCGTTGCCGGGGATTGTTCGTGTTTGAACAACTGACGGATTATTTTGTTGCTTAGATTAGGAAAAATCTTTCTTTTTTTGGTTTAGAGTCTTTTATTATTTATCCCTTGTTAAAATACTTTAAACTTATAGCTCGGTTATTTAGAACGTGGTGTTTATGTTCATGATAATTGGCTATCATATTTTTTTAAAACCTTTTTCAAAAATAATTTTTCTATTAAATCCTGTGCCAAACTTTAAGTTTGGTGTTTTCAAAAATAATCTTTCTTAAAATTTTTTGAAAGTCCCATAACTCATTTGGCTAGAGCGTTAATCTGTGTTCTTGGTAATTGGGTTAGAGTCTTTTATACTCTTTTGGAGGTTCATCAGCTGATTTCAACAGAGCTCTATAAGATTGCTAACAAAAATTCAAAAGAAGCCAGGTTGGCTTATCCAAACGTGATCTCTCTGCTCTGCAAGGATGCTGGAGTCAAGATGGGAATAACTGAATATATCCTAATTGAAAAGTCAATCACCAAAGCATCAATGGAGAGACAACAAGCACAGGAGGATCTTATCAAGAAGAGAGCACAGGAATTCCTCCCAGAGATTCCTCAAGCAGAATATTAGGAATATCTTGAGACATCTATCACCAAGATACAGGAAGCTATGGAGCAAATAATAAAACAACAAAAGGAACACAGTCAAATGCTGACCCATATGCTTAAAGAACAAGAGGAGCAGGGACGTGACTTAAGGGAACTGAAGCGCCAAAAGTCTTCTGTGATACCAAGCCTGCCAAGGATCAGAGGAACCCCCATACCCCCAGAATAAAGGTTGTTAATTTCCAATTTCTGCCTTAACTCTGTGACAGTGTCCTTATAAAAGTACCTTAGAAGTCATATAGTAGTAATTAGTATCTATTTGATTTTATCTCCAATTAAGCTATAGTTTATTTTTCTCATCATCATTAAACATGAATAAAATAGTAAGATCTTTTGAATAAGAAGCAATAAAATTTCGAGTTTAAATAAAACAAATTCTAATTGGTTAAATGTGGTGGCAATGCCTTCTGTCTTCTGAATGAATGCTTGAACAGTGCATATGTCTTTTGAATTTGTTGTTTAAGACTGTTAAATATGTTAGCTCTTGAAAGAATGATCAACATGAGGTGTTGTGATGAGCGGGTATTTTATACGCTTTTTGGGGATAATTTCATATAGTTTAGAGTATGTTTTAGTTAGTTTTTAGTCTATTTCTAGTAGTTTTTAGGAAAATTCATATTTCTGGACTTTACTATGAGTTGTGTGTTTTTCTGTAATTTCAGGTATTTATCTGACTGAAATTGAAGGAGCTGAGCAAAAATCTGATTCAGGCTGAAAAAGGACTGCTAATGCTGTTGGATTCTGACCTCCCTGCACTCAAATTGGATTTTCCGGAGCTACAGAACTCGAAATGGCATGCTTCCAATTGCATTGGAAACTAGACATCCAGGGCTTTCCAGAAATATATAATAGTCCATACTTTGCACAAGGATAGACGACGCAAACTGGCGTTCAACGCCAGTTCTCTGCCCAATTCTGGCATGAGGTAGCCATTGACAACGGTGATCCACCAACACACAGCTTGCCATAGGAGGACGTGCGTGCGTGAATTAGAAGACAGAGGAAAGCAGAGATTCAGAAGACAAAGCATCTCCAAAACTCCAACATATTCTCCATTACTGCACAACAAGTAACCTTTAGTCTATGCTCTATTGTTTATTCACAATTCAACTGATTAACATAATTAACTTCCTGACTAAGATCTACATGATAACCATAGATTGCTTCAAACCAACAATCTCCGTGGGATTCGACCCTTACTCACGTAAGGTATTACTTGGACGACCCAGTGCACTTGCTGGTTAGTAGTACGCGTTGTGAAAAGTGTGATTCACAATTCGTGCACCAGATGGCTTTTATATGTTTATTGAGTTACCATTGTTGATTTTGATCATTGGTTGTTCATAGTTTTTATCATTTTCCTAATTTTGCCATGTTTTATGATTATGCCCACCATGTGTTTGATGAAATGCCAATTTTGATTATGGGGTAGATTTTCACCCCTTGGCTTGGGGAAATGAATTGATGGAATACTAGAGTCATAATGTCCGATATTTAGTGATAATTATTGGGTTGTTAGTTGTTATTGTTTCCACTAACGCTAGCTTTTTACTAAGGTAATTAGTAAGTTAGCTAGGATTGGATTAATAACAATTATGCTCACTTGACTTACTCTTCGATGTTAAGGGTTGACTAGGTGAGATTAATCTATCATAATTATCATAGTTGTGGTTATTATAAGGAAGGATTCCATAACTCATCCCAAGTCAAGGCTTCGATTTATGTTTTGAACCACTTTTCAATCACTTTAAAGCATTACTTATCCATATTACATAGATAGTTCTTTTATTCCTTTATTAGTTTATTAATTGCAATTTTGAGTGTTCTTTAATTCCTTTAATTGCTTGCTTCAACCATTGAAAATTCCCTTGCTTTTCACAACCAAAATTGTGCGCTCTTGGGTACTAGTTCCTAGGGAGAACGACCCGAGGTTTAATTACTCTCGGTTATTTTGTGTTGATTGTGACTTATCTTTATTTTAAACTTTGATTGAGAGCTAATTGTTGTTCTAGGCTATGCTTGCAACGAGATTCTGTTTTTGTAAAATTCTAGATTAACAATAATTCTCACATCACAGTACTATCTTAGGATATAGTGCCCACCACACTCTTGGAATATAGTGTCCATCAC
The DNA here is from genome assembly GCF_000816755.2 of Arachis ipaensis. Taxonomy (NCBI): domain Eukaryota; kingdom Viridiplantae; phylum Streptophyta; class Magnoliopsida; order Fabales; family Fabaceae; genus Arachis; species Arachis ipaensis. Next base: position 33,196,363 of record NC_029785.2, on the reverse strand, counting down.
ACTTCACAATCAGAGAGGACTGTGATGCAACAATAGGGAATTCTCAACCTATCTAGTTCACACCACAATCAGAAATTGAATCGAAGAAAATCTTCAACCTTCTATCTAATCTCCCGATGTAACAAGAGAGGAAATCCTCAACCCCACTTATTGTCCACCGTAACACAAGGGAGGAAATCCTCAACCTCAACTTGTCTATCTGTGAGCGGGACAAAGCCACCGTCCTCATCGTGGGCAGGACGAATCACCATCCCCACAATATCAATAATGCAAGCAGGACAAAACCGACGTCTTTGTCAATCAATAATCATCATCAAATTCATCATAAACATATTTCATAATCACGCATACAGGACAAAACCCACGTCCTTGCCAATTTAGTTTTCATACCATATTTATAATCATTTTCAACCCGTGAGCGAGACAAAGCCACCCTCTTCACTGTGGGCGGGACGAACCGCTGGTGCACGAAATTGTGATCCCTGGTAATGGCTCCAAAAACTTGGTGCTCTAATCTTAATTCATAATTTGTCACAACTTCGATACAACTAACCAGCAAGTGCACTGGGTCGTCCAAGTAATAAAACCTTACGTGAGTAAGGGTCGATCCCACGGAGATTGTTGGCTTGAAGCAAGCTATGGTCACCTTGTAAATCTCAGTCAGGCGGATATCAAATGGTTATGGAGTTTTCGAATAATAATAATAAATAAACAGAAAATAAAGATAGAAATACTTATGTAATTCATTGGTGAGAATTTCAGATAAGTGTATAGAGATGCTTTCGTTCATTTGAACCTCTGCTTTCCTGCTGTCTTCATCCAATCCTTCCTACTCCTTTCCATGGCAAGCTTTATATAGGGCATCACCGTTGTCAATGGCTACATCCCATCCTCTCTGTGAAAAAGGTCCACATGCTTTGTCACGGCACGGCTAATCATCTGGAGGTTCTCGATCATACTGGAATAGGGTTCACCCTCCTTTTGCATCTGTCACTACGCCCAGCACTCGCGAGTTTGAAGTTCGTCATAGCCATCCCTTCCCTGATTCTACTCGGAATACCACAGACAAGGTTTAGACTTTTCGGATCTCAGGAATGGCCATCCATGGGTTCTAACTTATACCACAAAGATTCTAATATCTCGGAATCGGTCCTCTGTATTAGATATCTAAGAGATACTCATTCTAGCTTGTTGCATGTAGAACGGAAGTGTTTGTCAGGCACGTGTTCATAAGTGAGAATGATGATGAGCGTCACATAATCATCACATTCATCATGTTCTTGGGTGCGAATGGATATCTTAGAAGCGGAATAAGTTGAATTGAATAGAAAAACAGTAGTACTTTGCATTAAATCATGAGGAACAGCAGAGCTCCACACCTTAATCTATGGAGTGCAGAAATTCTACCGTTGAAAATACATAAGTGATAATGGAGTTCATTGGTCTCGGCCCCAGAGGGGAACTGGAGTAACCAAGACTAAAAATGATCCGAAGATGTAAATACAATAGTAAAAAGTCCTATTTATACTAAACTAGTTACTAGGGTTTACAGAAGTAAGTTATTGATGCATAAATCCACTTCTGGGGCCCACTTGGTGTGTGCTTGGGCTGACCTTAAAGTTTACGCGTGCAGAGACTTCTTTTGGAGTTGAACGCCAAGTTGTAACGTGTTTTTGTCGTTCAACTCTGGTTCGTGATGTGTTTCTGGCGTTTAACTCCAGACTGCAGCGCAGAACTGGCGTTCAACGCCCTTTTGCGTCATCTAAACTCGGCTAAAGTATGGACTATTATATATTGCTGGAAAGCCCTGGATGTCTAATTTCCAATGCAATTGGAAGCGCGCCATTTGGAGTTCTATAGCTCTAGAAAATTTACTTTGAGTGCAGGGATGTCAGAATCCAACAGCATCAGTAGTCCTTCTTCAACCTCTGAATTTGATTTTTGCTCAAGTCCCTCAATTTCAGCCAGAAAATACTTGAAATCACAGAAAAACACACAAACTCATAGTAAAGTCCAGAAATGTGAATTTAACATAAAAAATAATAAAAACATCCCTAAAAGTAACTAGATTCTACTAAAAACATACTAAAAACAATGCCAAAAAGCGTATAAATTATCCGCTCATCACAACACCAAACTTAAATTGTTGCTTGTCCCCAAGCAACTGAAAATCAAATAAGATAAAAAGAAGAGAATATACTATAAATTCCAAACTATCAATGAAACATAGCTCCAATCAGATGAGCGGGACCTGTAGCTTTTTGCCTCTTGAATAGTTTTGGCATCTCGCTTTATCCATTGAAGTTCAGAATGATTGGCATCTATAGGAACTCAGAGTTCAGATAGTGTTATTGATTCTCCTAGTTCAGTATGTTGATTCTTGAACACAGCTACTTTATGATTCTTGGCCGTGGCTCTAAGCACTTTGTTTTCCAGTATTACCACCGGATACATAAATGCCACAGACACATAACTGGGTGAACCTTTTCAGATTGTGACTCA
>NC_029785.2:33192570-33193156 GCF_000816755.2 Arachis ipaensis | reverse complement strand
GGGATCTCATGGTGATGAGCTTCATGCGTCTCTTGAGCTCCATGAATGGGCTCTCTTGTTTGCTCCATCCTTTTCTTAGTGATGGGCTTGTCCTTATCAATGAGGATATCTCCCTCTATGTCAATCCCAGCCGAGTTGCATAGATGGCAAATGAGGTGAGGAAAGGCTAACCTTGCCATGGTGGAGGACTTGTCAGCCACCTTGTAGAGTTCTTGAGGTATGATCTCATGAACTTCCACCTCTTCTCCAATCATGATGCTATGGATCATGATGGCCCGGTCTATAGTAACTTCAGACCGGTTGCTAGTGGAAATGATTGAGCGTTGAATGAACTCCAACCATCCTCTAGCTACAGGCTTAAGGTCCAGTCTTCTCAGTTGAACCGGTTTGCCTTTTGAGTCAACCTTCCATTGAGCTCCTTCCACACATATGTCCACGAGGACTTGGTCCAACCTTTGATCAAAGTTGACTCTCCTTGTGTAAGGGCGTGCGTTCTCTTCCATCATTGGCAAGTTGAACACCAACCTCACATTTTCCGGACTAAAATCTAAGTATTTCCCCCGAACCATGGTGAGATAATTCTTTG
>NC_029785.2:33186993-33192084 GCF_000816755.2 Arachis ipaensis | reverse complement strand
AGAGAAGAAAGAAGAGATGAAGAAGAAGAAGAAATGGAGGAGAGGGAGAGAGGTTTGTGTTTCGGCCAAGAAGAGGAAGAGGGGGTTATGTTGTGTGAAAATGAAGAAGAATGGAGGGGTTTATATAGTGAAGGGAGAGGGGTGAGGTTCGGCCATTTAGGGTGGGTTTGGGTGGGAAAGTGATTTTGAATTTTGAAGGTAGGTGGGGTTTATGAGGTAGGTTTATGGGGAAGAGTGGATGGATGTGAGTGGTGACTGGGTAGTAGGGAAGAGAGCTTGATGTGATTGGTGAAGGGTTTTGGGAAAAGGTGTTTATTGGGAAGAGAGGATGAACATTGAGAAGAGGGAAGAGTATGAGTGGAGGTCGGTGGGGATCCTGTGGGGTCCACAGATGCTGAGATGATCCTGTGGGGTCCACAGATCCTGAGGTGTCAAGGAATTGCATCCCTGCACCAATTAGGCATGTAAAATGCCTTTGCATGCAATTCTGGCATTTAAACGCCGAATTGGTGCTTGTTTCTGGCGTTCAGCGCCAGCTTTCCTCAGTGTGCATTCCTGGCGTCTGAATGCCAGGATGCTGCTTGTTTTGGGCGTTCAACGCCAGATCCATGCTCTGTTCTGGCGTTGAACACCAGCCAGATGCTCCTTACTGGCGTTTAAACGCCAGTAAGCCCTTCCTCCAGGGTGTGATTTTTCTTTTGCTGTTTTTGATTCTGTTTTTTATTTTTCTATTTATTTTGTGACTCCACATGATCATGAACCTAATAAAACATGAAAGAACAATAAGAATGACAATAAAATTAGATAAATAAAAATTGGGTTGCCTCCCAACAAGCACTTTTTTAATGTCAATAGCTTGAGAGTGGGCTCTCATGGAGCCACACAGGTGATCAGGTCAATTTTATAGACTCCCAACACCAAACTTAGAGTTTGGATATGGGAGTTCAACACCAAACTTAGAGTTTGGCTGAGGCCTCCCAACACCAAACTTAGAGTTTGACTGTGGGGGCTTTAGTCGACTCTGTACTGAGAGAAGCTTTTCATGCTTCCTCTCCATGGTTACAGAGAGAGATCCTTGAGTTTTAAACACAAGGTTGTCCTCATTTAGTTGAAGGATCAATTCTCCTCTGTCCACATCAATCACAGCTCTTGCTGTGGCTAGAAAGGGTCTTCTAAGAATGATGGATTCATCCTCATCCTTCCCAGTATCCAGGATTATGAAATCAGCAGGGATGTAAAGGCCTTCAACCTTTACTAACACGTCCTCTACCTGTCCATAAACCTCTTTTCTTGAGTTGTCTGCCATCTCTAATAAGATTCTGGCAGCTTGCACCTCAAAGATTCCCAGTTTCTTCATTACAGAGAGGGGCATGAGGTTTATCCCTGACCCAAGGTCACATAGAGCCTTTTCAAAGGTTATGGTGCCTATGGTACAAGGTATTAGGAACTTTCCAGGATCCTGTTTCTTCTGAGGCAATGTCAGTTGATCCAGATCACTTAGTTCATTGATGAGCAAGGGAGGTTCATCTTCCCAAGTCTCATTACCAAATAATTTGGCATTCAGCTTCATGATTGCACCAAGGTACTTGGTAACTTGCTCTTTAGTAACATCCTCATTCTCTTCAGAAGAAGAATACTCATCAGAGCTCATGAAGGGCATAAGGAGGTTCAATGGAATCTCTATGGTCTCTAGATGAGTCTCAGATTCCTTTGGTTCCTCAGAGGAAAACTCCTTATTGATCACTGGACGTCCCAGGAGGTCTTCCTCACTGGGATTCACGTTCTCCTCCTCTCTTGTAGGTTCAGCCATGATGGTCAATTCAATGGCCTTGCACTCTTCTTTTGGATTTTCTTCTGTATTGCTTGGGAGAGCACTAGGAGGGGTTTCAGTGATCTTCTTACTCAGCTGGCCCACTTGTGCCTCCAAATTTCTAATGGAGGACCTTGTTTTATTTCAGAGTGGCCTTAGATAGATCAGAGACTAAGTTTGCTAAATTAGAGGTATTTTGTTCAGAGTTCTCTGTCTGTTGCTGAGTGGATGATGGAAAAGGCTTGCTATTGCTAAACCTGTTTCTTCCACCATTATTAAAGCCTTGTTGAGGCTTTTGTTGATCCTTCCATGAGAGATTTTGGTGATTTCTCCATGAGGGATTATAAGTGTTTCCATAGGGTTCACCCATGTAATTCACCTCTGTTATTGCAGGGTTTTTAGGATCATAAGCTTCTTCTTCAGAAGACGCCTCTTGAGTACTGTTGGATGCAGCTTGCATTCCATTCAGACTCTGAGAAATCATATTGACTTGCTGAGTCAATATTTTATTCTGAGCCAATATGGCATTCAGAGTATCAATTTCAAGAACTCCCTTCTTCTGAGGCGTCCCATTACTCACAGGATTCCTCTCAGAAGTGTACATAAACTGGTTGTTAGCAACCATGTCAATAAGTTCTTGAGCTTCTGCAGGCATTTTCTTTAGGTGAATGGATCCACCTGCAGAAGTATCCAATGACATCTTAGCTAATTCAGACAGACCATCATAGAATATATCCAGGATGGTCCATTCTGAAAGCATGTCAGAAGGACACTTTTTGGTCAGTTCCTTGTATCTCTCCCAAGCTTCATTGAGGGATTCACATTCTTTCTGTCTGAAGGTTTGAACATCCACCCTAAGCTTACTGAGCTTTTGAGGAGGAAAGAACTTGGCTAAGAAAGTCGTGACCAGCTTATCCTAAGAGTTCAGGCTGTCTTTGGGTTGAGAATCCAACCATATTCTAGCTCTATCTCTCACAGCAAACGGGAAAAGCATGAGCCTGTAGACTTCAGGATCTACTCCATTAGTCTTAACAGTATCACATATCTGCAAGAATTTAGTTAAGAACTAAAAAGGATCTTCAGATGGAAGTTCATGAAACTTGCAGTTTTGTTGCATCAGAGAAACTAGTTGAGGTTTAAGCTCAAAATTGTTTGCTCCCAATGGTAGGGATGGAGATGCTTCTTCCATATAAATTGAAATTTAGTGCAATAAAGTCACTAAGCATCTTCCTTGCATTATTATTTTCGGCTGCCATCTCCTCTTCTTGTTCGAAAATTCCTGTAAGGTTGTCTCTGGATTGTTGTATTTTAACTTCTCTTAGTTTTCTTTTCAGAGTCCTTTCAGGTTCAGGGTCTGCTTCAACAAGAATGTTCTTGTCCTTGCTCCTGCTCATATGAAAAAGAAGGGAACAGAAAATAATAATAGGGATCCTTTTTACCACAATATAGAGATTCCCTTGTTGTTAGTAGAAGAAGAAAGGGAATAAGAGTGAAGAAGAATAGATAATCCCAACACAAGGGTGAGGATAGGAGCAGTGATTTGAGATGAAGAGAAGTGTTAGTAAATGAATAAATAAATAGAAGGAGATGGGAGAGAGAGAATTTCGAAAAATAAATTTTGAAAAAGAGTTAATGATTTTTGAAAATTAAGATAAAATTAAAATTAAAATTAAAAATTGAGTTTGAATCTTTCTTAACAAGTAAGTAACAAACTTGAAATTTTTGAATCAAAACATTAATTATTGATTATTTTCGAAAATTATGAGGTAAAATTAAGAAAAAGATTTTTGAAAAATATTTTTAAAATTTTCAAAAATAAATAAGAAAAATGAAAAAGATATGATTTTTGAAAAAGATTTTGAAAAAGATAAGATTTTTAAATTGAAATTTTGATTTGACTCATAAGAAACAACTAAATTTTAAAAAGTTTTGAAAAAGTCAAATCAAATTTTCGAAAATTTATGAGTGAAAAAGGGAAAGATATTTTTTTTATTTTTGAATTTTTAATGAAGAAAGAGAAAAACATGAAAAATGACTCACAACATGAAAATTTTGGATCAAAACATGTGATGCATGCAAGAACACTATGAATGTCAAGATGAACACCAAGAACACTTTGAATGTCAAGATGAACACCAAGAACTTATTTTTTTGAAAAATTTTCAAGAAAAGAAAACATGCAAGACACCAAACTTAGAAATTTTTCATGTATAGACACTATGAATGCAAGAATGCATATGAAAAATAAGAAAAGACACAAAACAAGAAAATATGAAGATCAAACAAGAAGACTGGCCAAGAACAACTTGAAGATCATGAAGAACACTATGAATGCATGAATTTTCGAAAAATGCATAAATTTTTTAGAAAAAAATGCAATTGACACCAAACTTAAAAATTGACTCAAGACTCAAACAAGAAACACAAAATATTTTTTGATTTTATGATTATATGATTTTTTTGTATTTTCTTTTAAAAAATTTTTTCGAAAAACATATAGGAAAAAGAAAATAAGAAATTCAAAATTTTTAATAAGAATCCCAGGAATCTTTCAATGTTGGCCTAAAGCTCCAATCCAAGGGTTGGGCATGGCTTAATAGCCAGCCAGCTTTAGGATATAAATCAAGCATGCAACAACTGATATTCCAATTAACTTGCCTCTATGCTGATGGTTGGAAGCCACAGTCCAAAAGAATTAGACATGGCTTTACAGCCAACCAGGCTTCAACATGCTTCATGAAACACTAGAATTCATTCTTAAAATTTTAGAATATTTTTCGAAAACAGATGAGAAATTTTTTGAAAGATTTTTGAAAAATTTTTGAAAATAAAACAAAAAGAAAATTACCTAATCTGAACAACAAGATGAACCGTCAGTTGTCCAAACTCGAACAATCCTCGGCAACGGCGCCAAAAACATGGTACACGAAATTATGATCCCTGGTAATGGCTCCAAAAACTTGGTGCTCTAATCTTAATTCATAATTTGTCACAACTTCGATACAACTAACCAGCAAGTGCACTGGATCGTCCAAGTAATAAAACCTTACGTGAGTAAGGGTCGATCCCACGGAGATTGTCGGCTTGAAGCAAGCTATGGTCACCTTGTAAATCTCAGTCAGGCAGATATCAAATGGTTATGGAGTTTTCGAATAATAATAATAAATAAACAGAAAATAAAGATAGAAATACTTATGTAATTCATTGGTGAGAATTTCAGATAAGCGTATAGAGATGCATTCGTTCCTCTGAACCTCTGCTTTCCTGCTGTCTTCATCCAA
>NC_029785.2:33171722-33186984 GCF_000816755.2 Arachis ipaensis | reverse complement strand
CTGTCACGGCACGGCTAATCATCTGGAGGTTCTCAATCATACTGGAATAGGGTTCACCCTCCTTTTGCGTCTGTCACTACGCCCAGCACTCGCGAGTTTGAAGTTCGTCACAGCCATCCCTTCCCAGATCCTACTCAGAATACCACATACAAGGTTTAGACTTTCTGGATCTCAGGAATGGCCATCCATGGGTTCTAACTTATACCACGAAGATTCTAATATCTCGGACTCGGTCCTCTGTATTAGATATCTAAGAGATACTCATTCTAGCTTGTTGCATGTAGAACGGAAGTGTTTGTCAGGCACGCGTTCATAAGTGAGAATGATGATGAGCGTCACATAATCATCACATTCATCATGTTCTTGGGTGCGAATGGATATCTTAGAAGCGGAATAAGTCGAATTGAATAGAAAAACAGTAGTACTTTGCATTAAATCATGAGGAACAGCAGAGCTCCACACCTTAATCTATGGAGTGCAGAAACTCTACCGTTGAAAATACATAAGTGATAATGGAGTTCATTGGTCTCAGCCCCAGAGGGGAACCGGAGTAACCAAGACTAAAAATGATCCGAAGATGTAAATACAATAGTAAAAAGTCCTATTTATACTAAACTAGTTACTAGGGTTTACAGAAGTAAGTAATTGATGCATAAATCCACTTCCGGGGCCCACTTGGTGTGTGCTTGGGCTGAGCTTGAAGTTTACACGTGCAGAGGCTTCTTTTAGAGTTTAACGCCAAGTTGTAACGTGTTTTTGGCGTTCAACTCTGGTTCGTGACGTGTTTCTGGCGTTTAACTCCAGACTGCAGCGTAGAACTGGCGTTCAACACCCTTTTGCGTCATCTAAACTCGGGAAAAGTATAGACTATTATATATTGCTGGAAAGCCCTAGATGTCTAATTTCCAATGCAATTGGAAGCGCACCATTTGGAGTTCTGTAGCTCCAGAAAATCCACTTTGAGTGCAGGGATGTCAGAATCCAACAGCATCAGCAGTCCTTCTTCAACCTCTGAATCTGATTTTTACTCAAGTCCCTCAATTTCAGCCAGAAAATACCTGAAATCACAGAAAAACACACAAACTCATAGTAAAGTCTAGAAATGTGAATTTAACATAAAAACTAATAAAAACATCCCTAAAAGTAACTAGATCCTACTAAAAACATACTAAAAACAATGCCAAAAAGCGTATAAATTATCCGCTCATCAACCGCCATCCCCACAACATGTCAAAAGCCTTTAAAAATTATTTTATTTTTCCAATCAAATCTTAATTGAAACATAATCATTTGTTCTTAAACAATTACTTTAAATTTGCTAAAACACCCCAAAAACATAATACTTTTCATGGTTATTCAACTCAAATAAGTTAATTTTTCAGTTCACTTCTATTACTTTAGATTTCATTAAAGTTCCACAAAGACATAGTCCTTTAATCAGAATTAATCAAATAAAATTCATTTTTGCTTAATCAAGTTTTTAAAATTAATTTCAACTTTCTTTTTTGTTTAAGACTTTCCTAAAAGACTCGAAAATCATTTCGTTTTACCATTCAAATTCAAATACTTTAAATTCATTAAAATGTCTCAAAACATAATTCTTCAGTCAAAATTTTACTAAATAAAACTCCAAAACAAAGTCTCTAATTTTTATAAAATTAGCACCGATTTTCATTATCCTTATTATTCAGTTTAACTCAAATTCTTATAAAAGCAGAGTCTTCTCTAGGAACTCAAACTTTTCTACCCTTCAAGGATTCCATCTAAACCAAACAGTTTTTCAACGTATACCAATCAAACCATCCAAAACATTCAATAATACTCAGCATATACCAGTCAAACCTAATCAAGAATTCCAGAAAGGAATCATTTTCCAACAATCAGTAAATCAGTCACAGTTCAAAACCACACACACAATCCAATTTAATTCATAAGACTCACAAAATCACAAAAATATATTTTTCACATCAATATCGATTTATAATAATTCCTTAAAGAAGAATGGGTTTGAGAAAAGCCCCTACCTCGATTAGTTGAAAATCGGTATTTAATTGCAACAAACTCCTTTCAACCTTATTCTACAGTAGCGGCATCAGTTTCTGATCGTTCCCACAGCAGCAATAACCACAAACCCAGCATGCAATAACGGTACTCAACCCTACGACATCAATACCTCAAAATCTTTAACAAACTAAAACAGAACACCAATGGCGAGGGTTTCGAAACAAGAATACTTACTGTAACTAAGGAGGAACGACGGAACAGAGCAGCAGTAGCTCCAGCGGTGGTTCTGGCGACAAAATCTCCATTCCTACTGGCTAGAATCACGGCGACGTGGTCTTCTCCTTCCCCGACAGTGATTCCAGCAGCAGCAACCTCCCTGTTCTTTCTCTAGTTTGCGTTCGTCTTCTTCTCATCGCTCGATGGCGGTGACTTCCTTCAAAGCCGCGATGACGATGGAAACAAGACCTAGCAGTGGTGATCGAAGATTTAGCAGCGACGAGCATGAAAGGCAGCAACTTCTTCTTGTTAGTCACTTGCTCGCGTGTAACGACCCAACTTCCAGCACATCATGATCGTGCCAAAAGTAAGGCGTCACTAACATAATTCTTTTATTATCTATTTAATATTGAGCCTTTACGCGTTAATCTATTGACAGTTTTACTAAAAAGTTAAAACATTTCCGTCAACAACAAATAACACATATTCACATGTTTAATATTAATAATACATTATAATAGTATATACAGAATCAATTACAAAACCTACTCCTCTGAATTATACTCCAACTAACAAGGCAAGGAGAAAATAAATTCTAGCAACAACTCAACTCGCAAACAAACTTTTTTATGCTTCCATAACTCTACAATGAGCTTTTAAACCTGTAGCTGAAAGGGTTAGAAAGAGGGAGTAAGAACTGCAGAGTCCTTAGTAAGTTCGGGGTAGCAGTTAAGTTCATTTTACCATTAATTGCCAACAGCAACAAGTAGCAGAATACATTTGAATTAACAAATAAATAACAGAAAAGTTAAATAATCATAAAGTACATACAAAGCACCCACACATATTCACAGAAAACACATCATAAAAAAATATGCGCAACCAAATATGATGCATGTCTGTCCTATATAGGCCATGAACTCATGTGTTGGTTTACACCCTGCAACCTGACATTACCTAAGAACCATTCCCAGATATGGTTTTCTATTGCATATTATACGTGCATATGTGTCGATATGGTTAAGAACACCATCAGTACGTGACTACCGGCAATCGTTGCAAAGCTAAATGCCAAAATATATGCACAATGGGAAACAAAAATCAACAGTACATGGGCATCCCTGAGTTCAACAATCAATCAGTACGTGGATTTTCCCGAGTTCCACAATCAATCAGTACGTGAATTTTTCCGAGTTCAACAATCAATCAGTACGTGGGATTTTTTCAAGTTCAACCATTAATCAGTACGTGCACTGGGCAAGTGGGACAAAACCCTCGCCCATGCCAGGTAAACCTTCAATTATTTAGTTTTCGTTTACTAATCCCTATATCTTTCTCAGTTTCTAGTTCTCAGTTAGCCTTAGCAATTCTCATTTTCAGTCATTTGTTCTTTCATATCATTTCTGTAAAAACATCATTTCAGTTTCCTTCCTCTACTTTCCATGGTAATTATTCTTTCAAATTATTTCAGTTTCTTTAAATATTCAATTAGAGCAAAAATCCCTTTCTTCAGTATGGTGCGTGAGAGAGCAAGAGTGAGTGAGTGTAGCTGTGTGTGTGTCAATTAGGGTTAGTGTGGGTTTGAGTTGGAAATTAAGGTTAGGGTTTGGTAAAAAAATTAAGGGTAATATAGAAATTTTAATAAAATTAGAGGGTAGAGTAGTAATTGAAAACTAAATATAATTCAATATAATTATCTTTAAAAATACTATTTATTTATCAACTTACAAATTATTTTCAAATAAGTACTCTAATTTAAAATTAGAAACAAATCAATTAATTTCTGTTAGTTTATAAAATTGAACTAAATTCCAATTATTCAAATGAAATCAACAAATCTTCATTATTTTTCAATTGCTAAAACTTTAAATTGTAAATAAGAAAATCTTTTAATTACTATAAAAATCTCTGAATCCTAATTAATATAAACTCAAAGTATCATCAATTTGATTTAAATATTTTTAGTGAAATAATTTTTTGCATATAAAATCCTAAACAATTATAATAAATCATAATTAACTCATTATTTTAAATTTCAAATATTCAAGATGTTATATTAGATGCCATAAAGGGATATTGGGATGGTTACACAATTAATAAGAAATCCAGAGAAAATAGGGAAAAAAGAATGAGTTGTTATTATTCAATACTGAATAATAAAATAATACAAGATGGAAATAGACTTGTACAACGCTCACACTTTGCACCACATCCTTTATATACACTGACCAAGACTAGCAAATCCCAATTCCACATATTTAACTAATCTTGATTAACTGAACTTTGACCAAGTCCTTTTTCTTCTCTTATCTCTACAAGCAGGGTCATTTTTGTCTTTTCATATTAATTTAGAATCGAAAAGATGTGTTTGATTCCCAACCATTTTTTGTACTCGCATATGAGCTTCCTTCGAATTCAGACTTTGTCAACATGCACTTCCTTCAAATCATGTTGAGTTGAGTTAGTCTAGCAGTTAGTTCACTAGTCCGTTTAAATAAATGTTGAGATTCAAATCCTACCTTGTGCATCCAGCAATCCATTGGTCAGTGACAAATCCTTAAATGAAGTTCCGGTCTGTGACGAATTAATCTTTAACCTGCCAGAATGAAAGATATCGTGGAAAACCAAAAGAAAGAAAACATGAACCTCTTTTCTATGTGCTAAAATAAGATAACAAAAAATATGATTCCAACCCGAATCTATAATTGATGGATAAGTAAGCTTAAAATTCTACAAGATTGAATCAACACTTTGTAGTTTGTACGAGTTTATCTCACTTGACCACTGGCTAACAACTTTTTTTCTTTTGGTTTTGCACAGTATCCTCCAACCCGACAGGTCAAAGACTAATCCGTCGCGGATCTGAGCTTCATTTAAGGGTCTGCCGCTGGCCAATAATTTATTACTTGAGTAGGAGCATTATTTCGACATAGGCGTAATAGATTAAAGCCTAGCACGCATCTAGCCCAAATAAGCGTTCAAATCACAAAAATTCGACCTAGCCCAATGCCAATTGGCCCAATAAGAAGGGACCCTCAAGGACCTAGCTGACTAGTTAGCAAGCCACCATTATCCTCAACCCAGGAATCTCACGCCCAAAGCAGGATTCTCCCAGGCACAACTCAACCGTTATCACCTAGACTTACACTCTGTTTGTTTCGAAGGAACATGGAGAGAAAGAAAATATAGAGAAAGAAAATGGGTGGAAAATCAACTTTTCCATTGTTTGAATCACTAAAGAAAATGGAGAGGAAAAGAAAAAAATGAAATGGAGTCCACGTAAAACTTTTCTCATCATTTTTGCGATGAAAACTAACAAGGAGGAGAAAATAATGAGGCAATTACAAATTTACCCTCTACTTAATAAAAAAAATCAAATTCTCCATTTTATTTTTTTCTAAATCTGAAAACCCATTTTTTGTGTTTTTTCCAGTTTTATAGCACCATTAAACTTCATCTTTTCTTTAAATATAATTAATGAAATTAATGATATAATGTATAAGTAATTTTTATTAGTTTTTTATAAAATTATTTATTTGTATATATTTAAAAAATAATAATACATCTTTTTGTTTACCACATTTAAAAGACAATAACTTCAAAAAAGTGGTTATTAATGTTCATACCCTGACCCAATAATAAAGGCCCAGAACCAAGCGAAAGGCCTAACCCAAAGGGTTGGGCCTCACCCAGTACCAATCTTCGTCTCAGGAAGTCGGTACTCGTCACGACTTGCTCTAAAGAAGTCGGGAACGAGGGTTAGCTGGCAGATAAGCACTCATTTGAATGAATAACTGCCCCTAGAATCTCTCTAACCACTTCCCCAAGCCATATCTTAACTTTCCTAAGATAAAGGGACGGTTAACACCCTAAAAAAGTGGCACTACTCCAACGGTGGTTATTGGTTCACCACTATAAATACACTGACACTTCTCAGGTATCTCTAAGTCCCAATACTCTCTAGACCTGCTAACACTCTTGCTGGGAGTGTCTTTGCAGGTACCATCCCCCATTCATTCATACTCACGAGTCGGACGGAGGGCACCGAGTTGCAGATCCACTTGCGAGCCTCCTCCTCCATACGTTTGGGCCACCAACGCCATCCAGCTCATTAATCTCCGGTTACCCATCGTAACAATAGGATATAATAATTAATAAATATTAAATAAAATATTCTTGGCCAAAGTATAGACTATTATATATTGCTGGAAAGCCCTGGATGTCTACTTTCCAACGCAATTAGAAGCGCACCATTTCGAGTTCTGGAGCTCCAGAAAATCCACTTTGAGTGCAGGGAGGTCAGAATCCAACAGCATCAGCAGTCCTTCTTCGACTACTGTGAGTACCATAAAATATATGGTCACTCCACAAATGACTGTTACGACCTCAAAAATGTGATAGAAAAGCTGGCTTGAGAAAGTCGGCTTGATAGATATCTTATAGAAAGGTTGGACGGCCATGGGAAGAGAAAGCGAGATGATGTGGATAGAAGAGACCCACCACCACAAACCCCGGAGAGACATATCCATATGATCTCAGGAGGATTTGTGAGAGGGGGACTCACCAAATCCTCTCGCAAAAGGCATCTCAAGAGAGTCTACTAGGTCAGAGGAGAGTCATCCGACCTTCCTACCATTTCATTCACAAAAGAAGATGGGCAAGAAATAATCCCTAGACACGATGATCCAGTGGTAATAACTATGATCCTAGCAAATGCCCATCTCCATAGAACCCTAGTAGACCAAGGAAGCTCAGCGGACATTCTTTTCAAGCCCGCTTTCGACAAACTAGGGTTGGATGAAAAAGAGTTAAGAGCCTACCCCGACACCTTGTACGGATTAGGTGACACGCCAATAAAGCCACTGGGATTTTTGCCCCTCCATACCACTTTTGGAAAAGGGGAAAAATCAAAAACTCTGAGTATAGACTTCATAGTCATCGATGTAGGGTCAGCATATAATGCTTTAATCGGCAGAGCTACCCTTAATCGACTCGGAGCGGTGGTATCCACACCCCACCTTTGTATGAAATTCCCGACCTCAGCGGGGATAGCAACGGTAAGGGGAGACCAGAAATTGGCAAGGAAATGCTACAATGAAAGCTTAAACCTGAGAAGAAAAGGTCGAGAAGTTCATACAATAGAGCTCGGGGGAGCGAGGGCCAGAGAGGAGCTGCGTCCACAGCCAGGAGGAAAAATCGAGGAGATACAGGTAGGCGAAGAGGAAGGGAAAAATACTCACATAGGAGCCAACCTAGGAGAAACCCTAAAACAAGGGTTGACTAAGCTCCTAAGAGATAACTCCGATCTCTTCGCCTGGAAGGCCTCCGACATGCCTGGGATAGACCCCGAACTCATGTCCCACAAGCTTTCGGTCTACCCGGGGTCCCAACCCGTACAACAAAGAAGACGCAAGCTCGGCCCAGAACGAGCCCTGGTAGTAGAAGAGCAAGTACAGGCACTCCTAGAAGCCGGCTTCATCAGAGAAGTCAAATACCCAACATGGCTAGCCAATGTAGTGCTAGTCAAAAAACAAAATGGCAAATGGAGAATGTGTGTCGACTATACCGACTTAAATAAGGCCTGTCCCAAGGACCCTTATCCACTGCCAAGTATTGACACCCTAGTAGACTCCAGCTCGGGGTATCAATACTTGTCGTTCATGGACGCCTACTCGGGGTATAACCAAATCCCGATGTACGAGCCAGACCAGGAGAAAACATCATTCATCACACCCAGAGCTAATTTCTGCTATGTGGTCATGCCATTTGGACTGAAAAATGCAGGGGCCACATATCAGAGGTTGATGAATAAGGTGTTCGACTCTCACCTTGGAAGCCTAATGGAAGTATACGTCGACGACATGTTGGTGAAAACCGAAAAAGAAGTTGACCTCTTATCAGATCTATCACGAGTCTTCGACACTATAAGGTTACACGGGATGAGACTAAATCCCGCAAAGTGTGCCTTCGCGGTAGAGGCAGGAAAATTTCTAGGGTTTATGCTGACACAAAGAGGGATCGAAGCAAATCCCGATAAGTGTAAAGCTATCCTGGAGATGAAAAGCCCGACTTGTTTAAGAGAGGTCCAACAACTGAATGGCCGACTTGCAGCCCTCTCCAGATTTTTTGCAGGATCAGCACTAAAATCCCTTCCACTGTTCTCCTTATTGAGAAAGGGATGTCAGCTCGAATGGACTCCTGAATGTGAAGAAGCGTTCCAGGAGTTCAAAAGATTCTTGAGCCAACCTCCTATTCTGACCCGACCTATAGCTGGAGAAGACCTCGTCCTATACTTATCTGTAGCAGACAAGGCCGTCTCATCGGCCCTAATAAGAGAAGACGAGGTCGGTCAGTACCCAGTATATTTCATCAGTAAAGTTCTACAAGGCCCTGAGCTAAGGTACCACAAACTAGAGAAGTTTGCCTACTCCTTAATAATAGCCTCACGAAGGCTACGGCCTTACTTTCAAGCTCACACAATAAGAGTGCGCACGAACCAACCCATGAAGCAAATCCTCCAAAAGACGGATGTTGCGGGGAGAATGGTTCAATGGGCAATAGAGCTCTCCGAGTTCGACTTGAAGTATGAAACTCGGACGGCGATTAAAGCCTAGTGCCTCACCGACTTCATTGCAGAATACGCAGGAGACCAAGAGGAAAAACCAACTACATGGAAACTCTATGTAGATGGATCCTCAAACAAAACAGGAAGCGGTGCAGGCATAATATTGGTGGATGAAAGAGGAACCCAGATAGAAGTTTCCCTCAAATTTGAATTCCCAGATTCAAATAATCAAGCAGAGTATGAAGCCTTGATTGCTGGATTGAAGCTGGCAGAAGAAGTTGGTGCTACAAAGGTGATGATATACAGCGACTCGCAAGTGGTGACCTCCCAGATAAGTGGAGAGTATCAGGCAAAGGACCCAAATATGAAGAAGTACTTGGAAAAAACTCTGGAACACCTTGGGCGCTTTGCAGAAACCGAGGTCAAACACATAACTCGGGATCTAAATAGCAGAGCAGACGCCCTATCCAAGTTAGAAAGTACCAAGCCAGGAGGGAATAACAGAAGCCTGAACCAAGAAACTCTCCAGGAACCCTCCGTGGTAAAAGTAGAAGACAAACAAGAGGTCCTTGAAGTAGTCGGATTAAGCCTCGGATGGATGAACCCCTTGGTCGAATATATGAAATTTGACATCCTCCCAAAGGAGGAGAAAGAGGCCAAGAAAATCCGAAGGGAAGCACAGCACTACACATTGGTGAAAAAATTCTCTACAGGAGGGAGATATCAACACCATTGTTAAAGTGCGTACCGACCTCAAAAACCACCGAGGTGTTAGAGGAAGTCCATAGTGGGATCTGCGGAAATCATCTCGGAGCAAGGTCATTGGCTAGGAAAGTGATCCGAGCTGGATTCTACTGGCCGACCTTGCAGAAAGATGCGACCGAATTTGTGAAAAAGTGCCAACCATGCCAGATGCATGCAAATTTCCACGTGGCTCCCCCGGAGGAGCTCATCAGCATCACTTCTCCATGGCCCTTTGCAAAATGGGGAATGGATTTGTTAGGTCCTTTTCCCCAGGCGCCAAGACAAGTCAAATATCTGATCGTGGGAATAGATTACTTCACAAAATGGATAGAAGCGGAACCACTGGCCATCATCACCGCACAAAGAAGTCGGAGGTTCCTCTACAAAAATATCATCACAAGATATGGGATACCCTATTCCATTACTACAGATAACGGAACCCAGTTCACCGACTCTACCTTTAGAAGCCTAGTAGCCAGTATGAAAATCAAACACCAGTTCACCTCGGTGGAGCACCCGCAAGCCAATGGGCAAGCCGAGGCCGCCAACAAAGTCATACTGGCAGGGCTGAAGAAAAGATTACAAGATGCTAAAGGAGCCTAGGCCGAAGAGCTCCCACAAGTACTATGGGCTTACAGGACAACCCCCCAGTCCGCCACTGGAGAAATGCCCTTCCGACTAGTCTATGGCGTAGAAGCCATGATACCAATAGAAGTCAACGAACAAAGCCCAAGAGTAATTCTCCACGACGAGGTCGGAAACGTACAGGGGCACAAAGAGGAGCTCGACTTGCTCCCCGAAGTACGAGAGAAAGCCCAGATAAGAGAAGCAGCGCTGAAACAAAGAATGACTACAAGGTACAACAAAAAAGTCATTCGAAGAGCATTCGCCCCGAACGACTTGGTCTTGATCAGAAACGACATTGGAGTCAACAAATCAGGGGAAGGAAAACTTGCTGCAAATTGGAAGGGACCATACAAAATCAATGAGGTCTTAGGAAAAGGCTATTATAAAGTGACCGACCTGGACGGCGCCGAGTTACCAAGGTCGTGGCATGCTTGTAATATGAAAAGGTACTATAGCTAAAAGCGAACTCTACTCCCTGATGTACTCTTTTTCCAATCCCAAAACCAAAGGATTTTTTCTGGAGAAGGGTTTTTAATGAGGCATCATAGTAGGGGCTAAGGGAAATAGACTGTCAAAAATCCTTAGCAGCAATAAAGTACCTCCCCAATTAATAAAGATCTTTTTTACAAATATCTCTTAAATTCCTTTGTTGTTTTCTCTTTCTACGAAACGCGCCGACTTAAGCTCGACAAAACGTGAAAATCCCATGAACCGACCTAGATAGTCGTCAGGATAAAACGACGAGGTACAAGTCGGTGTAAAGAGGTTATAAAAGGTGATCGTAAGAAACTCGGAAACATTCCGACTCATAAGTCGAAATGAAAAGACCGAGTAGAAATAGAAAACGAATCGCAAAAATAACCTAAGTCATGAAAACTCAATAAAACAAAATTGAGTACTAGGAATAACGAAAGAGATAGAAAAATTAAAAGGCTGTCCTAAAGATCCTTGAAACTAAAGGGTCCAGAAAGACAGACAAGCCAAAGAAAAGGTTTTCCAGAAAAGATCAAGGAGAATTCGAAAAAATCGCAATCAGAAAAGCATGAACGCATAAGGTAACTTAGACCCTTATCCAAAAAGGGTATTTATTTTTTGTTAATTTAAACCCTTATTAAAAAAGGGTATTTTAAATGTTTTGTTTACGGCCTTATAAGGCCAAAAACAAATTGTTCAGAACATCACCACCAACACAAATAAAGAAGTTTAAAGAAGGGGGGACCCACAGGCCGGGTCCCCAAAATAGCCAATAAATTACTTTTTAGGAAGAAGAGTAGACGGATCACCACCACCAGAGTCAGGAAGAACGCCGCCAGGAC
The DNA here is from genome assembly GCF_000816755.2 of Arachis ipaensis. Lineage (NCBI taxonomy): Eukaryota > Viridiplantae > Streptophyta > Magnoliopsida > Fabales > Fabaceae > Arachis > Arachis ipaensis. Next base: position 33,175,512 of record NC_029785.2, on the reverse strand, counting down.
CAGGAAGAGAGGCATCCATAGGAGATGAAGAGGAAGTCGGAGGAACAGTAGAAGAACTCGGAGCGTCCTTAGGGCGAGGAGGGGACTCTATGATCCTCTGCCCCCAAGTCTTCAATTCTGACTCGGAAATAATTACGGGGACAGGGGGATCCACAATGGCACCATCAACGACAACTTTATCAGGATCTAAAGGAGAAAGGTCCAAGTCAGGAGCAATGACTCCGACCTGCTCCTTAAAGATCCTCCAAGCCTCCTCAGCCCCATCAGCAATAGAGTCCTCCAACTCGGTATAGGCCTTCTGAGAATTCAGCAGATCATTTTTTACAGACACAAGATCGTCAAATAAACTTTGGTAGCTGTCCTGTGCTGTCTTCCTCAAGCCCACCTCCATGTTGCATTGGGCTTGCAACTTCCTCTCCTTCTCCCGGAGGCTATCTCTCTCCTCCTTCAACTTGGCGACTTTCTCCTTCAACTCCCTCTCCTGCTCTTGATACATAAGAAGCCTCCTTTCCAGCTCCTCGACCCTCGAGGTCACCCCCAAAGAGCTGAGAGGAGTCTTCTCAAAAATATCTAAGAGTTTGCTGCAAACCCCCGCCGCCTTGAGACTCTCCTCAACCAGAGTGGTAAGGTAGTGCCGAACAGAAGCATCATCCATGCTTATACGAGCATGGGGATAGATGTTCTTTCGGACGAATGCAAGAGCATCCGCCTTAACCTCACCAGAAGAGCCAGACTCTAAGGTCTTATGCTTCCTCTTCTCTGGCTCAGGAGAAGGTCGGGCAGAGGGGGCGGCTAAGAGGAAGCAGAGGAAGAAATCACAATGGGTTGGGAAGGAGTCCCAACGTTTCGAGGAGGAGGAGGAGGAGAGATAACCGCCCTGGCGCCACCAGTCCTGGCGCGAGACCTTGCTTTCGCCTCCTGGACTCTCTGGTAAGACTCCTGAGCGTTTGCCTTCGCCATCTCTGAAAAAACAATAGATAATAGATTAAGACAAGTCGGGAAGGTCAATCAAACAAGTCGGTAATCTAACAAACAAATAAAAGCTACCTAGCTGTGCCTAGACAAAGGTCGGGGACCCCTGGAGAAACTTTTTAGTGTCCAAGTACGGGGCCCTCCCCCATACTTCTCGGAGGAACCCCACAACGGCTGCCTCTACCTCATCCAGGTCATCCAGACCATATTTCTCGCAGGGGGAGGCCTCCAGCCAGTACAAAGGAAAGCGGGGAGAAGAATTATCATCCAGGAAAAAGGGGTGGTGACCCTCTACAGCTTGAACTTTGAAAAAATAATTTTTAAAGTTACCCATCGTAACAATTAATAAAAATAATATATTAAAATCTTAAAATACAATTTGAATAACTTTTTTCTATTAAAAAAATAACTTGAATAAATTAATAAATTATAATTTATATATAATATAGGTAAGGGTATTAATGTAATTTTATTTTGGTATAGTTTTCTTTTTTCTTATTTTTCTTTTCATTCAAACAAAAGAACAATTTCCTTCTATTTTTTTTCCATTTATTTTCTCTTCATCCAAACAACAAAAAAAAAGAATAAATTACCATTTGTATCCATGAAAGATACAAACGCTGACAAATGTATCCATATAAGAATAAAACGATAATTGTACCCACAGAAGATAGCTTTCGTGTGCCAAGAATACCCTAACGGACCAATTGTGTAACCAACATCCGGGTACTCTTGGCACACGAAAGCCATCTTCCGTGATTATAATTGTCGTTTTATTCTTATATGGATACATTTGTCAGCATCTGTATCTTTTATGGGTACAAATAGTAATTTATTCAAAAAAAATTTAACTTTTCTATCTATTTTCTTTCCTCTCATTTTCTTTCCTTCCATTTTCTTTCTTTTTATTTTCCATTTTGCATCCAATGCCTTATTAGTTGCTAATAACCATCCCACAATCAACAAGAGATCAACTACTCACGAGAGTTCCGTAATTTAACTCCCAAGCAGGCTGGCTCATCAACCACCTTATAAATACCTTCAGATATGAATTCATTTCAATTATCTAACACCTGCTTTATTCCCTTACTAGCTTAAACAACAAAATTTCTTAGACTGCATTTGTTTATAATCACAAAACACTGAGATATGAATACAGTGACATAAAATTATGTTTTGCATGGACATAAAAAATTATGTTTTGCATGAGACATAAACAAAAACTGAGACACGGAATTATTATACCACAAAAATGCTCGGCGAAGATACAATTTATTTTTTTCTTTTTTCTTTTTATTGTTACTATCAATTTTTTTAATTATAGATTTTACCATCCTAAATTTTGTTTGAAGAAAAAATGAAGATAAATTGAAATTTTTATTATCTATTTTTATGTTATATTTAATTTATCATTGAACAAAATACAAAAATATTAATTTTTGTATCTCAATTTTTTATATTCTATTCTTAATATCATATCTTATTCTATCCTCAAAATCAAATACAGCCTTACAAATATTCTCAACCAGTCAGTTTCATCTATGAAACTCATCCAACCATCCACAAAATTCTCAACCTTTCACCAAAATCCATCACTCATGTTTTCCTAAGTTCTAAAGTACATCCCACGCAACAATATACGTTTAAAGTCAAATTAAACTTAGAAGTTAGAATTATCCCAATATTGATTTTCATTCATAAAGGAATAAAATTTAGCTAATCGGATAAGAGGAATGCCATACAAATATAACCAAACAAAATGCATATCCAATTATAAAAACAATAGATTGTATTCAGTGTGAGAGAATTTAACTCGCACAGACATTTTTATCACTGTTTAGACAAGTGAATAGAAATAAGAGATTCTTAATAAGTTTAATCTTTAGACTGTTTTGCAAACCAAAACTCTTATTCCTTATATTTTCAAGCCAAGGCAGGAACCAACAAAATTACAGACGTTCCAAGATACAGTGTAATGCCAAGAGCCCAAGACTTTGCCTTTTATTTACACAATAATAATTATTATATAATTAATATATAATAATTCCTCAACATGCTAAGTTCTCACTGTATGCAATGTGAGATCATAGGAGATAAGTAGTCCCAAATATTAATTCCAAAGTAATAATTGTAAAAATTCAAAGCTTATACCTGGTCATTACCCATTGAACAAAAAAACTGTAAAATAACCTATGAGCTTGCACCAAACACCCGAATTCGTTGTTGGATCGGAACCCTGCAGCAAGGACAAGCAGCTTTTCCCTTTCTTCCATACTCATCACCGCAACCGGCACACATAACTTGGTGTGCACACGGCAAGAAAACAATGGAAACTTCATCTTTCATGCATATAATGCATTCTCTGTTGCCATTGACTTCCTTCTCCGAATAATCCTCTAGATTATTTAGTTCTTGAAGTAGCTTGGCAATTGTATCTCTCTGGGGCATTGCGCCCTCAGAGTTGCCACCAACAGGTGAAGCAGCATTTGACTGATGATGCAGCTCGGCAGACTGTGCAGACGCTTTAAGCCGTGAGAGCTCTTGCTCAAGTCGCAGTAGATCGTCCTTGTGGCGCTGGAAATCTATCTCAATCTTCAGACGTAGAGCCTCGAGTTTCCTCTTATTATTAGATTCAGCTGCTTCCTTAGAGTGGCGCTCCTCTTCGATTAGTGCTGAAGCTTCCTCTTTAGCCTTCACCTCTTCTTTCCACTTAACCTGTCATAAGTCATTATAGAAACTCACTGGTTTAACTATGTATCAGAAATACTAAACAATTTATTTGACAAGTATTTTTGCAGAAACTAAAGTTTTCATAGCA
>NC_029785.2:33152211-33171670 GCF_000816755.2 Arachis ipaensis | reverse complement strand
CTAGAAAAACAAAATAAAAATAAAAAATTCAACAGCTAAATTGAGAGGACTTGATGAAAAACCAAGATTTAATAATGAGCAATAATAAGATGATAATCCCCCAAGATTATAACACTCCATAGTTGTACAATTTAGGATCCTCAAGAACTGAGAAAATTTACTTTTCAAGTGGCAACTCAATAACGAAAAGTAGGCAGGATCTCTTACCTGATAACTGGATTGGGACCAGATCTTAAGGTAACAAAAATGATCAAGGCTAGAAATAAACAGAATTACTGTAGTTCATTCGATTAATTGAAATTAATTCAATTCCATGAGTTCCAAACCTAGTACGTCAGTACAATACAAGAGATTTCAACTTAGGTTGCATTTGTTTACAGGTATGAAACACTAAAACAAGGACACATACACAAAATTATGTTTGGCAAATGAGACATGGATACAAACATTGTGTCCTAAGACATTGAATTAGTATATTTTGTGTCTTTCTTGACAAAAAGAACACAGAAACACTAGTAAGAAAGACTTATTTTTTCATTTTTCCTTTCATTATTCCTATCAATTTTTCATAATTAGATTTATATCATTATATTTTTCTTTCTAAATTTTCTGTATAGATAAACATGAAAGTAAATTAGACTTTTATAATTTGTTGTTTCTTATATCACAAAACAAAATACAAAAATACTAATTTTTGTGTCTGTCCTTTGTGTCTTATTTTCAATGTGCTATCTTATTCTGTTCTCAGACCCAAATGCAGCCTTAAGGGACAGAATTTGATGTTTAAGTTTATTAGCATAACAGAGAACAATGACAAACGGAGCTACATTCGCAGAACCAACCATTGCAAGGTAGGAGAGCCAGCTGAAGGCCATATATATGCCACACAAGAATCTCAAACTTCTGATGTGGATCTTGAGTCCCATATATTTAAATAGGATCCTAACATTCCAGGATGCTCTGCAGCCCCCTTGGCTATGTGGGCTGGCTTTGTGCTAACTCCCTTTCTTACTAGTATCAAATGATCACTACAATTTTATTGTTACAGCCAGCACCATTCCTGCAACTAACATATGGTTGAAGACACTAATACAAATTGATACGAACCTTGGGAGAACCACATCATAGAAGCTATTTACTGTGATCTGAAAGGCCAAAGCCTTATAAATGCCAAACAGAAATCCCATGTCCATCCTAACACACTCCTAAGTCCTAACAAATGGGTAGATTCAAACTGCAGAGATAAATCTCACGATACAACTGAGAGGTGATGCCATTGAGTTGGATTGGTTAAATATCATGAATATCTGTAACATGTCACGAAATAAATAGCCTGATACCAAACAAGAATATAAAATAGAAAATAGATGGGCAAAGAGATATGTTAATGGTTTCTTCAAGTTAGCTAAAAACAAATACATTTATAAGAGCTAGAATACCTCAGACATATGAAGTGAGCTAATGAAATAGAAAACCCTCAACTTTTCCCAATAGACAACGCTGGCCACATAGATCATGACTCATGAGTATTGATTTCTATTTCCTTTTTAAAAAAAAATGAATTTCCAATAAAACCGCCTAAAAGGAATCGAATAAGTATATATTATGCCGCATTATCTTCTTTCCTAAATTATCAGGCAGTTTCTTGGTCAAGATTAAATTAAATCTGATTTACAATTATTCATTGTACATGGAACATATTTAAAGAAAAATCTATAGCACCAATCCCAGACTATTGAATACCATCTCCACAATCCTATCAAGCAGGCATACTCATAGATGGTAGTGGCAAACCACTGCTTTATTGCTTCAAAGAGCTCCTGCTGCCACAGATCATACAGTGTAAATAGTGGCTTATTGCCATTGCATAGAAACCCCGGCTTCTTCCTTTTCAAAAGATCTTTGTGTTACACTTCTGCCTCACTCGAAATTCGAAACTCCCTGTTTTCCGCTGATGTAAATCTAGCTGTATGACGTATCCACCTATTGAGGGAGAACTGGATTCCCGTGACCCATCACACATAGGGGCAAAGTTTTAGGGTTTTCTGCAGCTCTCCCTTCACATAATTGAGGAATTAAATGTTTGTTTTACACTTCTACCCTCACTCAAAAATCCGTGTTTTACGCTGACTAAAATCCAGCTGTACGATGCATCCACTTATTGAGGGAGAGTTAGATTCACTGCCATCACACAGGCAAATTTTTAGGGTTTGTTGCAGCACTCACGGTTGAGGAAGATGAAGCCTCTGTATGCACAAAATTAGGGATTTCCAATCAGTGTAAAGGCTGTTGCGGTGTCAGAATCACCCTGCCCGCAATGGCAACCACAATTGCAGCAACACCATGGCAACTGTAATTGCAGCAACACCATGGTGGCCGCAATCGCAGCAACACCATGGCGATCTACAACATGAATGGCAGGTTTTGTTGCAAGTTTTTTTGAATTTGAGGGTCATTTCGGTAATTTAGAAAACTCTAAAAGCAAGATATCATCTTTCTCAGGAACTTTCACTCAGAAACAGTCTCTTCCTCCGGCACCAACCCAAAAATCTCTTCTATCTTTCTCGGAATCCCTCTCTGCTGCACTGCTGGGGTGCTGCCAGAAGAGCCATCGGCGGCATGCCAGGCACCACCATCCGACTCCAACTCTTCTTCCTCCATCTCCTTCTTCCCTCTCTGTCGTTCTCTCTGCTGCTGGAAGTGCAGTCAGCTCAAGGAAGAAATGAAGCCGTCGCCACTGCAGATCGCAGCTGCAGATCATCGCCGCAGATCACCACCGCTGCTTAAGTCTGCTCCCTCTGTCTTCTCTCTGATTCGTTCCTCTTTTTCCCCGCCTGATCGAGTGTTATAAACCTCTCTTCTTCCATCCTTCTTTGTCTTAAATTATAAGCCGCTCTTCTTACATCCTTTATTTCCATTTACAAAGGGAACTACTCATTATCTCTATTTCAAGACAACCAATAGTTCATTTCATCTTTGGTGTTTCTTTTGAGATTTTAGCTTTTGACTATGCCATAGTTGGTATTTAACTTCTATGTCGAACATGTAAACCAATACATATAAGCAATGCAATCTGTTATTTGAAATAATGAAAGAGCAGGATATAGGGAAGGGATACTTAATATTTTGATTGTTTTTTTTCCCCAAGAAAAAGATCGCATTATCAACTATGACGCCAAACTTCAAGGGAAGTTAATGCATTCAGTTTTTAATTAAAACTAACCAGTCTTTGTCTTGATTCAATGTCAATATGGCAATAGCAAGTTGTGCGTCACACCAATCTAATGTTGGATTAGCACTTTCAGACTTGTGCTTGGCCCTAACCACAAAGCATTTGCAATGGGCATCAAGCCTCTCTATTACAGTTAAGCCCAACCACGGAGCTCACTTTCAGAGTTGAGCTATGCCTCATGGTTGAAACATTTAACTATAATTCTGAAGTGAGAGATTCAAATCTAATCAATTATCACAGTACAGTAATTCACCAAGCAAACATAGGAAAAAATCGCAAATCCTTATTTCAGCAAGTAACATTATTAATGTATAAAATATAAATAAATGAGGGGGAGAGAGTCCGAGCAAACCTCCGCGTCTTTTTGGCGCTGTCTAATCTGAGCCAAGACTTCTTGTGTCTCCGATATCTTTGCTTTTTCATCAGCAATCTCCTGCTGCAGCTTAGCTTTCTGTTTCTCCCAAGCAAGAAGCTTCTTTAAGCATTTTTTCTCCCTTTTTGCAACCTCTAAGCAAGCTGTCACGGACTCTGATGCACTTAACTTGGAAGCCTCCATCTCTGCTTTAATTTCTGCATTCTCTGTCTCTAGTCTCCTCACGGCTGCATTCGCACGGTCCACTTGACCACTAGCCTTTCTCAAAGCATTTTCCATCTCTGAGAGCCTCTTCATGGTGGTGTCCTCGAGTGCCTGTTTCCCTTTCTTCAATCTCTGAGTCTCCTCTCTTTCCATCCTCAACATCTTGAGCTCAGTAAGATCACTGCTTAGCTTTCTCGCAGCTTGCATTGCCTTCTGATGAGCCCAATCTTTTCGCTCCTTGACCTGTTTCTCAAGATCCTTGATCTGATGAAACAAAGTGACTATCACCTCATCCTTCTGATCCTCTGCCACAAGCTCCAAATTCTCATCAAGATTAAGATCACGAAACTTACTCAGCACTGAATTCACAGCATCTTGGCTATCAACATTCTGAGATTCTCCCACCTGTCCAGGCTGCTCAACCAGTGCTTCAGCCCCATTCACAGCCGGAGAATCCAACTTCGACACAGAAGCACTACCAGAAAAGGCCTTCACCTGAGCCTGAGTCTGCAATTGCTTCGAATTCGCCCTAAAACCAGCAGCAAACGCAGCCACATTCCTCTTCAACAATGATTTCATGGAAGGCGAAAGATTAAACCTCTTAGGGAACTCAATATCCCTTTGCAGATGCAAATTCATCTCAGCAGCACCATAAGAGAACAACCCATTCGCCTGAAACCCTGAGCCTGCCCCATTCCCAAATCCCCAACCACCATGAAACCTACACAATGCAGGAGCCATAACACCACCACCACCAACCGCCGAATTGCCACCACCATCACCAACTACCACCGAATTACCACCACCTTCAACCGTGGCAGCCACAGTGGCAGTACTCGGGTACCCACTTCCCGGGACCGGAATCTCCATAGTGCTGGCCCTACCAACATGAAGATCACTCATTAGCAAACACCACATTGCATCACCTTTGCTCAAATGAGGCCTCACCTGTTGCAACAAACACACCATACCAGCAAGAGAATACTCCTCCAAGTGCCTCAAATCAGAGAAAGCAGCCTCACTCTCGTCCAAATTCCCACCATTTCCAGCACTATTATTATTATTATTGTTATTATTATTATTCAAGTAGGCTAACGAATTATGTAGTATGTTGGTGAGAACATCCATTCCGCCGTAGCAATGGCCGTTTTTCAAAATAGCTTTGACCGCAACGTCCTCATCGTAACCCAAAGCGACGAGCTTGGAAACCGCTTCGTTGTAAATGAATTCGAGGTTCTTCAAGAGGATCTCCTCCAACTGTTCCTCCGTGCAGTAACCCCAACCCGTTTCATCGGAGTTAGGGTTCGTGTTCTGGGTAGAAGAAGGTTCGTTGTTGTTGTTGTTGGGAGGCACATGGTGATGGTACCTGAAGGGCTTGAGGCCAGACTCAGCTATAGATTTGGAAATCGGGTCTCTGTCGCACGAATCAGAATCGGGTTTCGATGATGATCGGGGCCTCCGATTCGCTCTGATGTGCTTTTCCCTCACAGTGCAACCCATTTCTTTCTTTTTGTTCTTCTGTTTCTCTTTTTTTTTTTTTTTTAATTCTTTTCTGTTTTGAATAAAGGGATTGGAGAGGGAGTCAAGGGGGTATTGTGATCAAAATTGAAACTTGATGAAGAGAGAAACACACAGAGATTCACGTAGATGAGGAATTCAGGATTGAAGCAGCTTGAAGAGAAAAGAGCGAAGAGAGCAACGGAGAACACATCACAACAATAAACATGTAATTGAAGAATTTTTTTATTTATATATTTTGAAGTTTCTACCATAAATGTTAAAAACAAGTATGTTTTTGTCCCAAATATTTGGGTAAGTCATATTTGTGTTCTTAACGTTTAAATCATCCTATTTGTATCCTTAACGTTTATAAAAGTGATTCAGTGTTATTCTACTATCAATTATACTAACAAATCAGATTATATTTTTCAATTATTCTCACTTGAATGTATTCATTCTCAATTATGTCTCACTTGGATGTATTCGATTTTAATATTATACCCACTATTTGGGTTTAGATTCAATTATATCCCTAGAAAAGTAAATTAAGTAAATGTTGTAGGAATTAATTTAAATATTTGATGAGCTATTCTTCGGAGTAGATCATCGATTCTATGCCACAAATTTGTATTCTAACTTCAATAAGAGATTTTTAAAATTCAAACTAAAGCACTCATGATATGTAATTGACGACAGGATAACATTGAATCACTTTTACAAACGTTAGGAATACAAATAGGACAATTTAAACGTGAGGGACACAAATAAGATTTACCCCAAACGTTGGGGACAAAAACGGTACTTTACTCAAAACTAAATTTATTCACGAACAAATAAAACTATCATTTCAATCATAAACCATGGATTTTTACTAATAAAATTAACTAAATTTTAAAAAATTATTTAATATCTCCAAAATTTTAACTTCTATTTTTACTTTACCGTCTCTATACCACCATTCGTACCTAAATTCTTTTTTATCACCATAACACCATTCTTATCTTCAACCACTATCATTACTGTCGTCATCATTTTCTCTAAATCTTTCTCTTTACCACTACCATCAAACAATGGAAGAAGAACGAAACGAAACAAAAAGAGAGTTAGAAAATAACTAAAAAAAGAAGTTACTCATTGCTATTAAAAATTTTATTTTAAAGAGGAGGAGCATTTAAATTTAAAATTTCACATTCAAATTCAAACAATAATGCCTCAACAGAACCATATTATTACCAATTCAGCAACATAACCAACAGAACTGCAAACACAAATTCAAATCCTAACAGTAGAAGTGGAGCATTCAAATTCAACCATCATAGATCTACAATTCAATAATAAGTCAGATTATGTCGATGTAGAATTAGAGAATGCAGCAACAAAAATTAAAAAAGACCACGACGACGGCATATTGCTGAATCTTCGAACCCCTCAGTCCCTGCCTCAAAACTCCGAGAGCAGCGTTCAAAGTCGAAACGCTGGCGCAGAGGCTGTTGTCAGAGATGGTCCCAATCAGAGTCCACGACATTCTTATAAAGACAACACAAAGACTAAGGATTGGGTCATCGAAGCGGAGCTCAAGGGAATCAAGAATGCCACCACCATGAGGACCTCATGCGTGTTTGTGAAGGAAAGGCAGAGAACATTCACGACCCTCGTTGATGTAGTGACAACGGTGACGAACACAAATCTTTAGGCAAAGACGATGATGATGCACAGATCTTGTTGCCGTTACTGCTGGAATCGCTACTGCCAAGCCATCACTGTTGTCACTCTATTTCTTCCTTTGTCGTGATATTAGAGAAAGAGACGGTTATGGTAGTGGTGGTGATGGTGGTAGTTGGGATGAGAGTGGTGGTGAGAAAGGATTTGGGTGGTGGTAGGGTTTGGGATTGGGAGAGTAGTGGTGTGGAATAAAAAGAGAAGTTAGAGTTAGGTTATATTAGAGGGTATTTTAAAAATTTTAAATAATTTTTTAGGGTTTGGGTAGTTTTGTTAGCAAAAGTCCATCTTTCATTGGTAGAAATGGTAGTTTTGTTTATTCGTGAGTAGATTTGTCAGCGTTCTGAACTTTCATGGGTAGAAATGGTACTTTACTCTATATTTTGAAAAGTAAAAGCACTTTTTGGTTCCTAACTATTTACTCAATGCACATTGTGCCCCTAACAATTATAAAATACAAATTGGTTCCCACCCACCTTCATATTTGTTCAATCCAGTCCCTGCAACCAGTTGGCAGCAGGTCGCATGTTGATGTGTCAGGTAACGTGTTCACGTGACTTTGTCTCCTTCCTAATATGGACAAATCTCCCCCAAGTCCCTCAACCATCCAGCGTAATTCCTCCTCCACTTCTCCCACTGCCTTCTCCCTCTTCCTCTCCCTCCTTCTCTCCTGCCCCTTCGCCATCGCCTCCCTCAGCTCCAAAACTCTAACCCAACACCCCCAATTAGCCTCACCTCTCCCCTGGAATCATTATCAAAATTATCACCACCGCACTTATACACCTCATCATAATAATCATCGTCATCAATAATATCATCATCAGAATTAAAAAATCCAAGGCTTTATAACGAAACCACATAATTAAAACTGTTTCTCACAATCAAGGAAGACGAAGGAATATCCCTCAAAACTTTCTTATAATAAAGAAAACTTTTCCAATGATTGAGACCACCAGACCAGTTGAACGAGTGAGCCGAGAGAGCTTGGATCTTTTGCTTGACGCCGAGGTACAAGTGGCACATGTTCTAGACCTTTATGAACACGTCATGCCATGATCACGAGAAAGGGAAGGGATTGCAATCGTGGTGGTGGGAGTTGACATGGTCAGCGATGGGTTTGAACTTCTTCTCACGAGTCTTGAGCTTAGCTAGGGTGCTGGAGCCGAGTAGTTCAGAGTACTTGGATAGAAGGGTTGGTCCTCCTGCTCCGACCACTTCTTGCATTCGCTTTGTTGGAGACGGATGCTTTTATGGTGGTGGAGATTTAGGTGGAGGGAGAGAGAGTTTCGGAAGGAGAGGGAGGAGAAGGCGGCAGAGAGGGAGCGGAAGAAGTGGTGGAGAGATCACGCTAGATAGTTGTCTATTACGAAGGTGACAAAGCCACGTAGGCACGTTACCTAACACGTCAGCATGTGACCTACTGCCAATCGGTTGCAGGGACGAGATTGAACAAATACAAATGTGGGTGGAGACTAATTTGTGTTTTTATAATTGTTAGGGGTGCAATGTCTATCAGATAAATGGTTAGGGACCGAAAATGACTTTTACTTTATTTTGAATAATAGAAATGTTACTGATCAAGGTTTTTTCCTTCAAAATTAGGAGTGTTCGCGGATCGGATTATATATGACTAAAATCCTGATCAGATTCCCACTAAACACATTGAATTATATCAGATCTAATACCCACAATTTTTATGCTCGAATCTGATCCGATCCGTATTTGCGGATGCAGATCAGATATCGGATATCAAATGTACCTGCAAAATAAAAAATATATTAAAAAGGCTTTCTTTTGGCAAAGGTAGTACTTTATTCTATGAATGAAAAAGGAATACATAGTGAGTCATTTGTGGACAACAAATTAAAAATGTCGAGATTACTCAAAGAAAAGAAATATCATAATAGAAGAGAGAGAAAAGGTAAAGGTTCTGGTGTCTTCGTCTAGTGGCTGTGAATTCTCCAACTAATTTTCTTGCCTCCTCCATGACTTCTGGTGGGATTTTCTCTTTCGCTTCAAATATTTTTTAATTTCTGGCTATCTAGATTTTTCAAAGTGTGAAAGATGTAAGTCTAATTATTTCTTCACTTCTTTGGTCCCTATTTGCTTCTTGGATACTCTTCCGCCACAACTTTTGAAATTTCTGCTTGTCTCGCCATCATGTGTTGTTTCAGGACTTATTGCCCTTAAATTCTACACATGTCGAGAGTGGTTGTAGCTTAGCAAGTAGTGACTCGTCGATTTCTCATGGTTGCATCTATAAAAAAAAGTCAATAAAATTCCTTTTTTCACTCTTTTAAACATATTTATTTTTAAAACTTTAATAAACCAACTTGTTTAAATAACAAAAGTAAAATAATACAATATATGTGAATAATAATTATTAATTGAAATAAAATATAAATATAACATATATATATTATTTATTTGTTTATTATTAATCAAATCCGTTGATATATATATATGAGATATCCGCGATCCAGTCCAACTCGAATGTCTGATCCGATCCAATTAACTTTTAGATCCAATTGTATCCACAAATTACGGATTGGATACAGATAAATACTGCGAGTTTGTGGATATCATCTAATTCATGAACACCCGTATTCACAATATCAAATCTACCCCAAAATTATGAAAATGCTAACAAAAATATTTCATACATTTTGAAATGCTTTAAAAAGGTCAAACTGTAAAAAAGAAAAAACCTTCTCAATTAATGGATAGCTGAAGTGTCAAATAAAAATGCTAATATAGCATCCATTACATAATTAAAATTGTTAGATTCTCAATCCACTCTCAAATTTGAACCCTAATTTTATAACTTTTCTAATTGAATGAGAAAGACAAAATTAGCCTTCTAGTAAATAATGTCTCAGACAACGAATTCACTCGACACCATAACACAACTAACGAATTAAACATTCTCTCTTCTTATTTTATTTGTTTATTTTGTAGATGACAATGCATACCACTTTTGTTTATCATCACATGAGTAGATTAGATAAAAATCAGTAAAATGGGCTTAGTATAATGCAGATTTTGTGAGTAATATTGAGAAGGTGAGCATTGTTATTTGCAATATATTCTTCATTGACGAGTTATTTTTGGATTGGGGGTATACTGGCTATAATAAGATTTATTGGTTGGAGCTAGGGCTGGAGTTGATTAATGCGTTAAGAGTGTTTATAAAAAAAGCAAATGTGTTTAAGATGTGTGATTCTACATTGAAGAATGAAAATAAGATTCATTTTTCTTTTGAGCACCCTGTTATTGCAAACTTTGAGGTTGTTAAACAGGTGAAAGTTTCAAAGGATACACATGAGATTAATGTAAAAGTTGTAGAAATTAATGTTGAAGATGTAGTCTAACCCTCCAAAAATAAAAAAAATAAGAATAAACCCCCTATTCAATTTGAAGAGTAAAACGAGGAGGTACATGATCCAATTTTGAGGAAAGGCCAAAATGAGGAGCAACTTGAATACGGGGATGCTAATGAAGTCCATGTTAAACCAACTCCAGATGCAACATGCACCCTTTAATGAGGAACCCAATGCAAAAAATAACAATACAACCCAAGATAAAGGAGAAAATGTACAGGATAACACTGCAAAACTTGAAAAAAAAGGGAATAAGAGCAATAAATAAGCATCCAATGCCTCAACTAAGTGGTAGATCACAACTTGCACCATATACTGATAGCAAAGTTATGAGGATAATAACCCAAAATGAACAAGAAGGTAAGTTTATGAGACTTATGAATTTTTTAAATTTAGTTTGTTTATGCACTGATGAGCAGATAATTTATACGCTTTTTGGCATTGTTTTTACATAGTTTTTAGTATAATTTAGTTAATTTTTAGTATATTTTTATTAGTTTTTAAATAAAATTCACATTTCTGGACTTTACTATGAGTTTGTGTATTTTTTTTATGATTTCAGGTATTTTCTGGCTAAAATTGAGGGACTTGAGAAAAAATCAGATTCAGAGGTTGAAGAAGGACTGCAGATGTTGTTGGATTCTGACCTCTCTGTACTCAAAGTAGATTTTCTGGAGTTACAGAACTCCAAATGGCACTCTCTTAATTGCGTTGGAAAGTAGACATCCAGGGCTTTCCAGTAATATATAATAGTCCATACTTTGGCCGAGTTTAGACGACTCAAACTGGTGTTCAACGCCAGCTCCCTGCCCTATTCTGGAGTCAAACACCAGAAACAGGTTGCAAAGTGGAGTTAAAAGCCAGAAACAGGTTGTAAACTGGCATTTAACTCCAAGAAAGACCTTTCCACGTGAAAGCTTCAATGCTCAGCCCAAGCACACACCAAGTGGGCCTCGGAAGTGGATTTATGCATCATTTACTTATCTCTGTAACCCTAGTAACTAGTTTAGCATAAATAGGACTTTTTACTATTGTATTTACATCTTTTAGGGATCTTTGGACGTGTAGTTCTGAGATCATGGAGGCTGGCCTCTCAGCCATGCCTAGACCTTGTTCTTATGTATTTTCAACGGTAGAGTTTTTACACACCATAGATTAAGGTGTGGAGCTCTGCTGTTCCTCATGAATTAATGCAAAGTACTATTATTTTTCTATTCAATTCAAGCTTATTCCTATTTTAAGATATTCATTCGCACCCAAGAACATGATGAATGTGATGATTATGTGACGCTCATCACCATTCTCACCTATGAACGTGTGCCTGACAACCACTTCCGTTCTACATGAAGATGAGATAGAATGAGTATCTCTTAGGTATCTAATCCAGGGGATCGAGTCTGAGATATTAGAGTCTTCGTGGTATAAGTTAGAACCCATGGACGACCATTCCTGAGGTCCGAAAAGTTTATACCTTGTCTGTGGTATTCCGAGTAGGATCTGGGAAGGGATAGTTGTGACGAGCTTCAAACTCGCGAGTGTTGGGCGTAGTGACAGACGCAAAAGGATAGTAAATCCTATTCCAGTATGATCGAGAACCGACAGATGATTAGCCATGCAGTGACAGCGCATTGGACCATTTTCATAGAGAGGATGGGATGTAGCCATTGACAACGGTGATGCCTAACATACAACTTTCCATAGAAAGGAGTATGAAGGATTGGATGATGACAGTAGGAAAGCAGAGGTTCAAGAGGAACAAAAGCATCTCTATACGCTTATCTAAAATTCTCACCAATGAATTACATAAGTATCTCTATCTTTATTTTACGTCTCATTTATCTTTTAATTATCAAATCTCTAAAACCATTTGAATCCGCTTGACTGAGATTTACAAGGTGACCATAGCTTGCTTCAAACCGACAATCTCTGTGGGATCGACCCTTACTCACGTAAGGTTTATTACTTGGACGACCCAGTGCACTTGCTGGTTAGTTATGCGAAGTTGTGACAAAGTGTGATTCACGTTTGAGAGCACCAAGTTTTGGCGCCATTGTTGATGATCGCAATTTCGTGCACCATGTTTTTGGCGCCGTTGCCGGGGATTGTTCGAGTTTGGACAACTGACAGTTCATCTTGTTGCTCAGATTAGGTAATTTTATTTTAATTTTAAGCTTTTTGTTTTTATTATTTATATTTTCGAAAAAAATAAAAAATATATAAAATATTTTTCAAAGAAATAAATTATTCTATGTTCTTCAGAATTTTTAAGAATGAATTCTAGAGTTTCATGAAGCATGTTGAAGCCTGGCTGGCTGTAAAGCCATGTCTAATTCATTTGGACTAGGGCTTCCACTTATCAGCATAGAATGAAGTTGGATGAAGTATCAGCTGTTGTATGCCTGATTTGTATGCTAAAGCTTGGCTGGCCATTGGCCATGTCTAGTGTTTTGGACCGGAGCTTTCACTGGAAGCTTGGCTGGCTAGTAAGCCATGTCTAATTCCTGGACTGGAGCTTTAGACTAACATTGCAAGATTCCTGGAATTTCTATTAAAAATTTTGAAATCCTTATTTTCCTTTTCAAAATAATTTTCGAAAAAAAAAATTTAATAAAATCATAAAACCAAAAATAATTTTGTGTCTCTTATTTGAGTCTAGTGTCAAATTGTAAGTTTGGTATCAATTGCATATTTTTCAAACTCTCTTGCATTTTTCGAAAATTCATGCATGGTGTTCTTTATGATCTTCAAGTTGTTCTTAGTAAGTCTTCTTGTTTGATATTTAAAATTTCTTATTTAGTGTCTTTTCTTGTTTTTCATATGCATTCTTGAATTATTAGTGTATAACTATTGAAAATTTCTAAGTTTGGTGTCTTGCATGTTTTTCTTTTCTTAAAAATTTTTCAAAAATAAGTTCTTGGTGTTCATTTTGACATTCAAAGTGTTCTTGGTATTCATCTTGACATTCATAGTGTTCTTGCATGCATCATTTGTTTTGATCCAAAATTTTCATGTTTTAAGTCTTTTGGTTGTTTTTCTCTTTCTTCATTAAAAATTCAAAAATCAAAAAAATATATTTCCCTTATTCACTCATAAATTTTCGAAAATTTGAGTTGACTTTTTCAAAACTTTTTAAAATTTAGTTGTTTCTTATGAGTCAAATCAAATTTTCAATTTAAAAATCCTATCTTTTTCAAATATTTTTCAAAAATCAAATCTTTTTCATTTTTTCTTTCATATTTTCGAAAATTTCAAATTGATTTTCAAAAATTTTTTTCTTATTTTTATTTCATATTTTCAAAATTAATGCTAACAATTAATGTGATTGATTCAAAAATTTTAAGTTTGTTACTTGCCTAGTAAGAAAGGTTCAATCTTTAAATTTTAATATCCTATCTTTTTGTTTCTTGTTAGTCAAGTAATCAACTTTAATTTCAAAATCAAATCTTTTTAAATTTATTTTTCAAATCTTTTTCAAAATAAGTTTCAATCACATCTTTTTCAAAATCAATTTCAAAATCTTTTCTAACCTCTTATCTTTTCAAAATTGATTTTCAAATCTTTTTCAATTAATCTTATCTTTTTGTTTGATTCATATCTTTTTCAAAACTACCTAACTAACTCTCTCTTTCTAATTTTCGAAAATCCCTTCCCTCTTTTTTAAAATTCTTTTTTTATTAACTAATTGTTTTAATTTTTACTTTAATTTAATTTAATTTTTCTTTTTTGTATTTTTGAATTCTAACTTTAAATTTAATTTAAAAACAAAAATATTTTTCTTTTCTTTTCAATGATTTTCGAAAATTCTTCTCCCTCATCTCCTTCTAATTATTTATTCATCTACTAACACTCCTCTTTCACTCAAGAATTCGAACCCATTCCTCTCCCATGTGTTTGGATTCTTATCTTTTCCTTCTTCTATTTCTTCTCTTTCTATACTTACATAAGGAATCTCTATACTGTGACATAGAGGATTCCATATTTTCTTTTCTGTTTTCTTCTTTTTCATATGAGCAGGAATAAGGATAAGAACATTCTTGTTGAGGCTGATCCTGAACCTGAAAGGACTCTGAAGAGGAAGCTAAAGCACAACTCTGGAGAAAATCTGACAGAAATTTTCGAAAAAGAAGGAGACATGGCCGAAAATAATAACAATGCAAGGAAGATGCTTGGTGACTTTACTGCACCAAATTCCAATTTACATGGAAGAAGCATCTCAATCCCTGCCATTGGAGCAAACAATTTTGAGCTAAAGCCTCAATTAGTTTCTTTGATGCAACAGAACTGCAATTTTCATGGACTTTCATCTGAAGATCCTTTTCAGTTCTTAACTGAATTCTTGCAAATCTGTGATACTGTTAAGACCGATGGGGTTGACTCCGAAGTCTACAGGCTTATGCTTTTCCTGTTTGCTATAAGAGACAGAGCTAGAATATGGTTGGACTCTCAACCTAAAGATAGCCTGAACTCTTGGGATAAGCTGGTCACGGCTTTCTTAGCCAAGTTATTTCCTCCTCAAAAGCTTAGTAAGCTTAGAGTGGATGTTCAAACCTTCAGACAGAAGGATGGCGAATCCCTCTATGAAGCTTGGGAGAGATATAAGCAACTGACCAAAAAGTGTCATTCTGACATGCTTTCAGAATGGACTATCTTGGATATATTCTATGATGGTCTGTCTGAGTTATCAAAGATGTCATTGGACCATTCTGCAGGTGGATCCATTCACCTAAAGAAAACTCCTGCAGAAGCTCAGGAACTCATTGACATGGTTGCTAATAACCAGTTCATGTATACTTCTGAAAGGAATCCTGTGAGTAATGGGACGCCTCAGAGGAAGGGAGTTCTTGAAATTGATACTCTGAATGCCATATTGGCTCAGAACAAAATATTGACTCAGTAAGTCAATATGATTTTTCAGAGTCTGAATGGAATGCAAGTTGCATCCAACAGTACTCAAGAGGCATCTTCTGTAGAAGAAGCTTATGATCCTGAGAACCCTACAATAGCAGAGGTAAATTACATGGGTGAACCCTATGGAGACAC
This sequence comes from Arachis ipaensis, assembly GCF_000816755.2. Lineage (NCBI taxonomy): Eukaryota > Viridiplantae > Streptophyta > Magnoliopsida > Fabales > Fabaceae > Arachis > Arachis ipaensis. Next base: position 33,156,222 of record NC_029785.2, on the reverse strand, counting down.
CTATAATTCCTCATAGAGAAATCATCCAAATTTCTCATGGAAGGATCAACAAAAGCCTCAACAAGACTTTAATAATGGTGGAAGAAACAGGTTTAGCAATAGCAAACCTTTTCCATCATCCACTCATCAACAAACAGAGAATTCTGAGCAGAATCCATCTAGCTTAGCAAATATAGTCTCTGATCTATCTAAGGCCACTCTAAGTTTCATGAATGAAACTAGGTCCTCCATTAGAAATTTGGAGGCACAAGTGGGCCAGCTGAGTAAAAGGGTCACTGAAACTCCTCCTAGTACTCTCCCAAGCAATACAGAAGAAAATCCAAAGAGAGAGTGCAAGGCCATTGATTTAACCATCATGGCCGAACCTACAAGGGAGGAGGGGGACGTGAATCCCAATGAGGAAGACCTCATGGGACGTTCTCTGACCAATAAGGAGTATCCCTTTGAGGAACCAAAGGAATCTGAGGCTCATCTAGAGACCATAGAGATTCCATTAAACCTCCTTCTGCCCTTCATGAGCTTTGATGAGTATTCTTCTTCTGAAGAGAATGAAGACGAGCAAGTTGGTAAGTACCTTGGTGCAATCATGAAGTTAAATGCCAAATTATTTGGTAATGAGACTTGGGAAGATGGACCTCCCTTGCTCACCAATGAACTGAATGCATTGGATAGGCAGAAATTACCTCAAAAGAAACAGGATCCTGGTAAATCCCTAATTCCCTGTAACGTAGGTACCATGACCTTTGAGAAGGCTCTGTGTGACCTGGGGTCAGGAATAAACTTAATGCCACTCTCTGTAATGGAGAAACTTGGGATCTTTGAGGTGCAAGCTACCAGAATCTCATTAGAGATGGCAGACAGCTCAAGAAAATAGGTTTATGGACTAGTAGATGACGTGCTAGTAAAGGTTGAAGGCCTTTACTTCCCTGTTGATTTCATAATCCTAGACACTGGGAAGGTAGAGGATGAATCCATCATCCTTGGAAGACCCTTCCTAGCCACAGCAAGAGCTGTGATTGATGTGGACAGAGGAGAATTGGTCCTTCAACTGAATGAGGACAACCTTGTGTTTAAGACTCAAGGATCTCCTTCTGTAACCATGGAGAGTAAGCATGAAAAGCTTCTCTCACTGCAGAGTCAACCAAAGCTCCCACAATCAAACTCTAAGTTTGATGTTGGGAGGCCACAACCAAACTCTAAGTTTGGTGTTGAACCCCCACATTCAAACTCTAAGTTTGGTGTTGGGAGGTCCCAACAATGCTCTGAACATCTGTAAGGCTCCATGAGAGCTCACTGTCAAGCTATTGACATTAAAGAAGCGCTTGTTGGGAGGCAACCCAATGTTATTTAATTATATCTATTTCTTTTCTATTGTTATTTTATGTTTTTTTTAGGTTGATGATCATGTGGAGTCACAAAAACTACTGAAAAATCAAAAACAGAATGAAAAATAGCTTTAAAAATAGCTCACCCTGAAGGAAAAACTTACTGGCATTTAAACGCCAGTAAGAAGCATCAAACTGGTGTTTAACGTCAGAAAAAAGCAGCAAGCTGGCGTTAAACGCCAGAAACAAGCACCAGACTGGCGTTTAACGCCAGAACAGAGCATGGAAGTGGCGTTAAATGCCAGAAACAAGCAGCAAGCTGGCGTTTAATGCTAGACATGCATACTAAGGGCGTTTTAAACGCCTAATTGGAGCAAGAATGTTAAGTCCTTGACCCCACAGGATCCCCACCACTTCTTCTCTCCTCTTCACACCTTTTCATAACTCTCTTCCCCAAATACCCTTCACCAATCACCTCATCCACTCTTCCCCATAAACCCCACCTACCTCCAAAATTCAAACTCTTTTCCCTCCCAAACCCAACCCTAATGGCCGAACCCTCCACCTTCCCCACTCCTATATAAACCCCTCATTCCTTCTTCATTTTCACACAACACAACCCTTTCTTCTCCCCCTTGGCCGAATACACACTTCTCTCCCTCTCCTTTATTTTTATTCTTCTTCTCCTTCTTTCCTTCTTCTTTTGCTCGGGGACGAGCAAACATTTTAAGTTTGGTGTGGTAAAAAGCATTACTTTTTTTTCCATAACCATCAATGGCACCTAAGGCCAGAGAATCCTCAAGAAAGAGGAAAGGGAAGGCAATTGCTTCCACCTCTGAGTCATGAGAGATGGAGAGATTCATCTCAAAGGTCCATCAAGACCACTTCTATGAAGTTGTGGCCAAGAAGAAAGTGATCCCTGAGGTTCCTTTCAATCTCAAAAAGAATGAGTATCCGAAAATCCGACTTGAGATCCAAAGAAGAGGTTGGAAAGTTCTCACCAACCCCATTCAACAAGTCGGGATTTTAATGGTTCAAGAGTTCTATGCAAACGCATGGATCACTAGGAACCATGATCAAAGTGTGAACCCGAATCCAAAGCATTGGCTTACCATGGTTCGGGGGAAATACTTAGATTTCAGTCCGAAAAATGTAAGGCTGGCGTTCAACTTGCCAATGATGGAAGAAAACGCACGCCCCTACACTAGAAGGGTCAACTTTGATCAAAGGTTGGACTAAGTCCTCATGGACATATATATGGAAGGAGCTCAATGGAAAGTTGACTCAAGAGGCAAGCCGGTTTAATTGAGAAGACTAGACCTTAAGCCTGTAGCTAGAGGATGGTTGGAGTTCATTCAGTGCTCAATCATTGCTACTAGCAACCAGTCTGAAGTTACTATACTTTGGCAAGGTTAGCCTTTCCTCACCTCATTTGCCACCTCTGCAATTCGGCTGGAATTGACATAGAGGGAGACATCCTCATTGAAGAGGATAAGCCCATCACTAAGAAAAGGATGGAGCAAACAAGAGATCATGGACCTCAACAAGAGCATGAGGAAATTCCTTACCATGAATTCCCTGAAATGCCTCAGGGGATGCACTTTCCTCTACAGAATTATTGGGAGCAAATCAACACTTTCCTAGGAGAATTAAGCTCCAACATGGACAACTAAGGATGGAGCACCAAGAGCACTCCATCATCCTCCATGAAATTAGAGAAGATCAAAGAGCTATGAGGGAGGAACAACAAAGACAAGGAAGAGACATAGATGAGCTCAAGAGCACCATTGGTTTTTCAAGAAGAGGAAGACGCCACCCTCACTAAGGTGGACCCGTTCCTTAATCTCCTTGTTCTTAATTTACTGTTTTTCATTTACTATGCTTTATGTTCATGTTTTTGTCTTTATTACATGATCATTAGTATTTAAGAGTCTATGCCTTAAAGTTATGAATGTCCTATGAATCCATCACCTCTCTTAAATGAAAAATATTTTAATTACAAAAGAACAAGAAGTACAGGGTTTCGAATTCATCCTTGAAACTAGTTTAATTATTTTGATGTGGTGACAATACTTTTTGTTTTCTGAATGAATGCTTGAACAGTGCATATACATTTTGATATTGTGGTTTATGAATGTTAAATATGTTGGCTCTTAAAAGAATGATGAAAAAGGAGAAATGTTATTGATAATCTGAAAAATCATAAAATTGATTCTTGAAGCAAGAAAAAGCAGTGAATACAAAAGCTTACGAAAAAAAAAAGAAAAGAAAAATGGCGAAGAAAAAAAAACAGAAAGAAAAAGAAAAAGCAAGCAGAAAAAGCCAAAAGCTCTTTAAACCAAAAGGCAAGAGCAAAAAGCCAATAGCCCTTAAAACCAAAAGGCAAGGGTAATAAAAAAGATCCAAGGCTTTGAGCATCAGTGGATAGGAGGGCCTAAAGGAATTAAATCCTGGCCTAAGCGGCTAAACCAAGCTGTCCCTAACCATGTGCTTGTGGCGTGAAGGTGTCAAGTGAAAACTTGAGACTGGGCGGTTAAAGTCGAGGTCCAAAGCAAAAAAAGAGTGTGCTAAAGAACCCTAGACACCGCTAATTGGGGACTTTAGCAAAGCTGAGTCACAATCTGAAAAGGTGCACCCAGTTATGTGTCTATGGCATTTATGTATCCGGTGGTAATACTAGAAAACA
>NC_029785.2:33145139-33150972 GCF_000816755.2 Arachis ipaensis | reverse complement strand
TGTGGCATTTATGTATCCGGTGGTAATACTGGAAAACAAAGTGCTTAGGGCCACGGCCAAGACTCATAAAGTAGCTGTGTTCAAGAATCAACATACTGAACTAGGAGAATCAATAACACTATCTGAATTCTAAGTTCCTATAGATGCCAATCATTCTGAACTTCAATGGATAAAGTGAGATGCCAAAACTATTCAAGAGGCAAAAAGCTACTAGTCCCACTTATCTGATTGGAGCTAAGTTTCATTGATATTTGGGATTTATAGTATGTTCTCTTATTTTTATCCTATTTGATTTTCAGTTGCTTGGGGACAAGCAACAATTTAAGTTTGGTGTTGTGATGAGCGGATAATTTATACGCTTTTTGGCATTGTTTTTACATAGTTTTTAGTATAATTTAGTTAGTTTTTAGTATATTTTTATTAGTTTTTAAATAAAATTCACATTTCTGGACTTTACTATGATTTTGTGTATTTTTCTGTGATTTCAGGTATTTTCTGGCTGAAATTGAGGGACTTGAGCAAAAATCAGATTCAGAGGTTGAAGAAGGACTGCAGATGCTGTTGGATTCTGACCTCCCTTCACTAAAAGTGAATTTTCTGGAGCTAATGAACTTCAAATGGCGCTCTCTCAATTGCGTTGGAAAGTAGACATCCAGGGATTTCCAGCAATGTATAATAGTTCATACTTTGCCCGAGTTTAGACGACGCAAACTGGCGTTCAACGCCAGCTCCCTGCCCTATTCTGGAGTCAAACGCCAGAAACAGGTTATAAACTGGCGTTTAACTCCAAGAAAGACCTCTCCATGTGAAAGCTTCAATGCTCAGCCCAATCACACACCAAGTGGGCCCGAAAGTGGATTTCTGCATCATTTACTTATCTCTGTAACCCTAGTAACTAGTTTAGCATAAATAGGACTTTTTACTATTGTATTTACATCTTTTAGGGATTTTTGGATGTGTAGTTCTGAGATCATGGAGGCTGGCCTCTCGGCCATGCCTAGACCTTGTTCTTATGTATTTTCAACGGTAGAGTTTCTACACACCATAGATTAAGGTGTGGAGCTCTGCTGTTCCTCATGAATTAATGCAAAGTACTATTGTTTTTCTATTCAATTCAAGCTTATTCCTATTCTAAGATATTCATTTGCACCCAAGAACATGATGAATGTGATGATTATGTGACGCTCATCACCATTCTCACCTATGAACGCGTGCCTGACAACCACTTCCGTTCTACATGAAGATGAGATAGAATGAGTATCTCTTAGGTATCTAATACAGGGGACCGAGTCCGAGATATTAGAGTCTTCGTGTTATAAGTTAGAACCTATGGACGGCCATTCCTAAGGTCCGGAAAGTCTAAACCTTGTCTGTGGTATTCCGAGTAGGATCTGGGAAGGGATGTCTGTGACGAGCTTCAAACTCGCGAGTGTTGGGCGTAGTGACAGATGCAAAAGGATAGTAAATCCTATTCCAGTATGATTGAGAACCGACAGATGATTAGCCATGCAGTGACAGCGCATTGGACCATTTTCACAGAGAGGACGTGATGTAGCCATTGACAACGGTGATGCCCAACATACAACTTGCCATAGAAAGGAGTATGAAGGATTAGATGAAGACAGCAGGAAAGCAGAGGTTCAAGAGGAACAAAAGCATCTCTATACGCTTATCTGAAATTCTCACCAATGAATTACATAAGTATCTCTATCTTTATTTTACGTCTCATTTATCTTTTAATTATCAAATCTCTAAAACCATTTGAATCCGCTTGACTGAGATTTACAAGGTGGCCATAGCTTGCTTCAAGCCGACAATCTCCGTGGGATCGACCCTTACTCACGTAAGGTTTATTACTTGGACGACCCAATGCACTTGCTGGTTAGTTGTGCGAAGTTGTGACAAAGTGTGATTCACGTTTGAGAGCACAAAGTCTTTGGCGCCATTGTTGATGATCGTAATTTCGTGCACCATGCACATATTGAATAGATTTGGTAAGCGTTTCGTTCCAGAACCTTTGAAATCAGTATACTGTTCTAAGTTGTTAAAGGTTCTGAAGTTTTGGTGACATAGGATTGAGTTTTGATTCTTGCATGCTGAGTTCAATGGATGTTGCATGCGACATCAAGCTATTGCATTATCACTGAAGCTGCCGCTGCTCTGTTCTCTCGCTTATTCATAAGCACGATAAGCTATTCCTTGTTCTGAACCCTTTTAGTCATTGTTCTGTTATATGTTGATGAGATTTTTGTGACGTTAATGTCTTAGGATCAAGTTTCGATTATTGCATGTTGGTGAATTAAAGTTGTTGCTGTGACTGTGGATATAATGGAGCTGTGGTTGCGGCTACTACTATTGCTGATCAAGAGAAATAAGGTTTCTAGACGCGTTTGGTTTTGTGGATTTTGACTATTCGAGGTAGGGGATTTTCTTAAAACATATTTTATATTATGGAATTGTTATAAATCAATATTGATATGAGAAATATATTTTTGGTGATTATGTGAGTCTTATGGATTGACTAAGTTATTTTGGGTGAATGTGATTGTTTACTTGATTGAATTCTGGATTGATTGAGTTGGCATTGTGGTAGTTAATGAAAGCGTGATTTGGAAATCTAATTTATATATTTATATTGAGAAATGATTTTGTATTTGAAAATCTGAACTGGATGGGACCTTTGAAGGGTGGCAAAAGTCCGAGTTTTAAAGGAGGTACTATCGAAATTTTTATAAGTGTTTAAGTGAATTTAATAATAAGGATTAATTTATTTTGGGTTTAGTTAATTATGAAAGGAATTTTGTTTTGGGGGTGTTTTAAACGAAAAATGAAGTTATGGAAATGGGTATTTAAGGTTAAATGGTGTTTGAAGGTTTTGAACTTGAAAAGAAGTTGAAGTTGGTTAATTTGATTGCAGCATTCTGGCTTGAGAAATTTTAGAGGAGTTAAATTATTTAAACTTAATTTGGTAGAAATGAAATGGATTTCAAGGCTTTTTGAAATGTCTTAAACTTAAAAGTGAAGCGGGAAATTGTTTTGAGGAAACTCGGTTCAATCGAAAGTGAGCTATTTGATTTATTCTAATTAAGGAGTTATGATTTAAGGATCTAAATGAATATAAAGAAATGAGATTTGTTGCTGCTCCCCTAAAGTCTAGAGACCTTACCGCAGGGTTTAATTAATAATCTTGTTTTAAAGTACTTAAGTGATTAATGTAAGTACAAATGATTTATGTCGTTTCGATTAGTATTGTAATTTGTAAACATAATGATTTTTGAGTTTTCTGAAAGAGACTTGAACTGGATATGATTTTGAAGTTGGTTTAGGAAACTTTGATTGAGTGGAAATGAGTTTTAAAAAAGGAAAATAATTTAAGAAAAAGGTGTTGAATGGCGTGTTGATTTGATAAAGTCTTTAACACACTCCGTTGATGCGGTGTGATGTAATTCTTTAATACATTCTGTTGATGTGGTGTGATATAATTATCTGGACACACTCTATTGATGCGGTGTGATGTAACACACTCCTTGATGTAGTACGATGTAATTATTTGGATCCCCTCTATTGATGCGATGTGGTGTAAGGCAAGGACAGTGGTTAAAGCCCGCTTGCATGTTTTGGACAAGGACGATTGGTGTTATCCCGCTTGCTTGTAGAACCTATGGATAAGGACGGTTGGTTAATTGACGTTAGGATTTTTGCCAGTAAAGAATTTTATAAAAACAGTCGCGTTGTAGGTATAGTTTCTAAACCAACAGAAATCCCTTCGTACAAACGTTTTGGTTGTCACAAGTAACAAACCCCTAAATAAATTGATAACCAAAGTATTTAAACCTCGGGTCGTCTTCTCAAGGAACTGCAGGGAAGTATGTTCTTATTATCGGTTATGGAGATTGTAAATCGGGGTTTTGAAGATGAGGAGCAAGTAATTTAAATTGCAATTGAATTAAATAAAAGACTGTAAAGTAAATAAATAACTATAAAATAAACTTTTGGCAAGGTATGAGAAATTAGAAGTCCTATCCTAGTTATCTTTATCAATGATGATGAAAATTAAATCTTAATTCCACTTAATTAACCTTTGCTAGAGCAAGGGAAGGTCAAGTGACTTATTAGTTAGATCCTCAAATCCTAGTTAATCCCTAAGGAAAGATTGGGATTATTGAAGTTCAATTCAATTAGCAAAGATAACGATTATCAATCATGTTGAGTTTGATAACTCCTGAGTTATTGATTTCTTAACCAAGACCAAAAGGGAAAAAGTAAATCTACTGGAATAAAAATGTCTTCAGATTGGGGATAAAAGTAACATAATTAAAAGAGAGGAATTGTAAACTGAAATATCTCAAATAACATTAATTCAAAGAGTAATCTGTAACATAGAAGAATTCATAAATTAAATTGAAAAGATAAATAAAAAGGAATGTTGAACCTGATAGAAAGAGATAATCCTGAAAGCGATTAAAATCCTAAATCTAAATCCTAAAAGAGAGAGGAGAGAGCCTCTCCCTCAAAACTACATCTAAATCATGAATAGTAACTAAATTCGAGACTCCCCTTGAATGGATGTATTCCCCCACTTCATAACCTCTGATCTGTGCCTTCTGGACTTGGATTTAGGCCAAAAAGGGCTTCAGAAATCGCTGGAAGCATTTTCTGTAATTTCTGGTGCGTGGCCTCTGTCACGCGGTCGCGTCAATTGGAGTTTTCCTTGTCGCGCGGTCGCGTCAGTCATGCGTCCGCGTCATATGCGTTTCGCTTAAGGCGCGCGATCACGTCAATCACGCGGTCGCGTCGCTGTTGGTTCGCGCTGGCATGCGGCCGCGTCGTCCATGCGATCGCGTCGTTGCCAGTTTCTTCAAAAACTCCGTTTTATGCTTTCCTTCCAATTTTGTATGTTTCCTTTCCATCCTTTAAGTCATTCCTGCCTTAGAAGATCTGAAACTACTCAACACACGAATCACGGCATCGAATGGAAATAAAGGGTAATCAAAATAATTATTTTTAAGCATAGGAAACATGTTTTTCACATACGTCACATGATAAGGAAGGGAAAGTAAAACCATGCAATTAATATGAATAAGTGGGTGAAGAATTGAATAAATCACTCAAATTAAGCACAAAATATATCATAAAATATGGGTTTATCAACCTCCCCATACTTAAACAATAGCATGTCCTCATGCTAAATCCAAGATAAAGAGTAAGGTAAGGTTAAAGTGGTAGAATCTCATGCAATGCAATTTATTCTAAATGCAACTACCTACATGCATCATGCAATTCTTAATTGTTATTTACTTGTATATAAAGCTTACATGTAGTTGAATTAATTCACATTCTCAAGGAATCACATATACATAGCCAAACCTTAGATAATGATAAAGCACTTTTACAATTGAGATGGGAGAGAAAAATATTTTATAAACTTGCAAAACAATTAATAATTCAAGCAGAGATATATGTTAATGAGCTATTGAACCCTCACTGAATTTTGTGTTTACTCTCTAGTCACTCAGTGTTTATTGGGTTAATCACTCTATTCCTCTTTTTATCCTTTCTTTCTACAACTTTGTTCTTCATCTAACCAATCAACAATTATAGAATATAGGCATACCAAAAATCATGAGGTCTTTAATTAAGGTTGTAATGGGGCCAAGGTAAAGGCAAGGGTATATGTATAAGGCTAAGTGAGCTAATTAAGCGAATTCTTGATTAGTCTAAGATCTCACCTAACATACATACTTTGTAAAGCAGAGCTTCTTTACTTATTTTCCTATATTTTTTCCACTTTTGATACATGCTCATATTTTAATTTTTATCTTGTCCCATGTGC
>NC_029785.2:33116788-33144991 GCF_000816755.2 Arachis ipaensis | reverse complement strand
ATTCAATTATTTTGATTTCACATGAGCATGCTTCCCAAAAAAATTTTTATTTTGAATTATTTTATTCTTTTCAACTTTCTACCCTTTGTTTTTATCATCCATGTTCCCAATAGGTTTCCCACACTTAAACAATTACACACTTTCTATCTTAAGCTAACCAAGAATTCAACTTTGGATTTTTATTTTGTTTTTCTGCTTAAGGCTAGTATTGTGGTTTATAGAATAAGAGGGGTTTTAAAAGCTCAAGGGGGTTGACAAGGGTGATGTAAAAGGTAGGCTAATTTGGGATAAGTGAGCTAAAATCAACAATGGCTTCAATCACTCTCTTGGTATGTATTTCTATTCTATAATCGGACATATAGATTAAAACAAAGTAAAGAACACCAGAATAAATAAGAAGGGTGGAACACACAGGAATAAAAATTATGGTTTGAATGTAACCATACAATTAAGCTCAAAACTCACAGGCTGTATGTTTTCTAACTCAGAAATCATATATCAGTTATATATGTCATGCAAGTAAAAATCAAGAGTTCCCATTATTCTCAATGTAAAATTTATTTTGAGTGGCTTTAAAGTTTATGTTTCTTCTTGATGAAATGTTGTTAACTAACTAACATATAATGCTATATACACAAGGTGTGGGTTGTTTCTATTATGTCCAAGTTTCTAGTTTACTTCCTTTTTTATATTTTCAATATAAACTAAGCTATCTTATGCTAAAAAGGGTAAACTATACTAATTAATTCACAATTTCTATAACTAATAAGTTAGAATTGCAACTAAACTAAATGGCTAAAATATGAACTAAGGTGCAACATGCAGAAATAGAGTAAAAATACATGAAAATAGCAATGTATAAGTGCTGAGAAAATAAAAATAAAAATAAAAGAGAAAAATATAGAAAAATAGCAAAATAAAATGAAAGAGTCTGTAGTGGTTCACCAAAAAAATATGCCAGAGATGGCGACCTCCCCACACTTAAAATGAAGCATCATCCCTGATGCTCACTCAAGCAGGGTGTGAAGGGGTGTCATCACTGGAAGGGTGGGTAGCTGGAGTCTCTGTGGGGGTGGGTCTGAGGATCTGCCTGTTGTAGAAGAGGTGCTGACTGAATAGGGATCTCAGGGTCAGAAACCTGAATCTGATGCGGGGTCTCTTGATGTGATGCAGCCTGCTCTGTGCCTGCCTGCTCAGCCTCTCTCTGGGGGTGGGTATCTGCCTCGTGATCATCCGCCTCCTCCTCAGATGGCTCTGATGGTGTGTCAGGCTCGGAGAGGATATCCCAGATCATATCATCAGCTTCAGGTGCTCATAGCGTCGCTTGCTGCGATGCTCAGCTCTCTCATATCGGCACCGGTTGCAGCGCTCCATCTGGTCTAGCTGTCGAAACAGGCGGTGCACTAGGTGATAAACCGGCTCTGAGGCAGGTGGAGGTACAGTGGTGGTAGCAGGGGTAGCTGTGGAGGAAGAGGGGCCGGCAGATGGTGTGGCTGTCGTAACAGTAGCAGTGAGGAATGGAGGTCTGTAGCCCAAAGCCAGAAAGTTCCTGCTGTGAGGGATGATCTTCTTGCATTCTGCAGCAGGTGGCTTTTCATCAGCATCCTCCCAAGGCACGTCAGCTCGACAGCCTAGTTGTGTAATCAGATAAGGAAAGGGGAGAGTGCCTCGGACGTGGACCATGGCCATATAGTACCGGATAAAGCGTGGCAGGTACAGGTCCTTACCCTCCATCACATACCATAGGAGGGTGATCATAGCAGCAGGTATCTCAGTCTCATGGGTACTCGGCATAATGAAGTTGCTAAGTATCTGATGCCATAGCTGAGCCTCATCATTCAAGTAAATCTGCTTGATTTCCTTTGGCATGGTGGTGTTCTGACCCATGATCCATGGAACGGTCGGGTCAAGGGCTATCCTGGCCTTGACTGCATCCCAGTCAAATTTCATGAAGCGCATGTCCTCCTCAGCCTTTTGATATCCATTTGGCTGATCGGATTTAGGCAGAAGCTTCAGAACATCCTCTATAGCCTCTTCAGTAACCAGAATCTACTTCCCTCTTAGGTTCACTACATCTAGAAAAGTTTTGAAGTAATTGCAGTAGAATTCCCTTACCCAAGATGCATTAACCTCAGTCAGGTTTCTCTCCAGGAAGAACTAGCCTCTTTGTTTGATCTGATCAGAGGTGTATTGCTGGAGTTCTTCTTGGATCTTCAGAGTCCTCTCCAGGTACAGGTTCCTGGAGTTTGCAAATACTGGATACTTAAGCTCGCAGTATCGGTTTGCAAATCTAATGGGATCAGTGGCAGGGAGTAGCTGGTCAGCCTTCTCCTGCGGGGTAAAGTGTTTCTCCCGCCAGGAGTCATCATGCATGAGGTCCAGTATAGACATGGAGGCTTCTCCTCGTTTCTGTTTGCCAGTTGTTGCCTTTCCTTTTCCTTTTCTTTGGGTGTCTGATGATGGATAAATTTGGAAAACGAAATTCCAAACACCCAAAACTCACCGGCAAGTGTACCGGGTCGCATCAAGTAATAATAACTCACGTGAGTGAGGTTGATCCCACAGGGATTGAAGGATTGAGCAATTTTAGTTTAGTGGTTGATTTAGTCAAGCGAACAAGAGTTGATTTAAGTGATTTGTATCCAACAGAAGCTAGATTGCATGAAATTAAAGGGAGAGGGGTAATTGACTGAAAATTAAAGGGGCAAGGAAAGTAAAAAGCTGAATCTTAAAGTGCAAGTAATATAAATTGCAGAAACTTAAATTGTAAGAAAGGTAAATGACTGAAGCTTAAAGTGCAAGAAATGTAAATTGCTTGAATTATAAAAGGAATTGGGAATTGGGATTGCCGAAATTAAACAAGAAAAAATAAATTGCAACAATCAGGAAAGTAAAAGATGAATTGAATTGACGTAGATCTCAAACAGAAAATGTAAATTGGCTTGAAGAAGCCTTAGCAGATGAACAGAAAAGAAATCCCAGATCTCAGGGGTCAAGAGACTAGAAAACTAAGTCTAGATCTCACTACCTTCCTTGATCCAATTTAGAAATCAATTGCAAGAAAATTAAAGATCAAGCAGTAGAAAAAGTAAATTCAAACGTTGACTCAAACGTGAATGGTTCATAACCCAAGTGGTTGTGTAAAATGAGATGGCTGTTGCTGGAAGTTGTTTGAACTATTTGTGGGATTATTTTGTGGGTGGAATGTGGATGTGGAAGGTGGATGATGGTTGTTTTGGGGTTTTCTATATGAATTATGGGTTATGTTTTGCTGATTATTGTTCTGGTTGTTTCTTGAGTTGTTTTGGTTTGAATTCCTTTGCCATGGTTGTTGGTTTTGAGTGTGGTTATCTCCCCATCTGAGATTTAGATGGTTCTTCCAGGATGGATTGTAGGTGTCACCATAAACCTCATTTTGGCCTGAACCATGGTTGTTCACATATTGAGGTTGTTCCTACTGCTGATCTTCTTGGTTTTCTTCATTTTGCCCCCATGTGGTTGATGGTTGGCTTGTATTCACTACTGCAACTTGCAAGCTATCAATCTTTTTAGCCATCTGCTCAAATTGTTGCTGGATTTACTGCTGCATTATCTTATTTTGAGCTAGGATGGTGTCTACTCCTTCCAACTCTAGCACTCCTTTCCTTTGTGATGGCTGGCGTTGTCTCTGATGAGCAAAGAAATATTGATTATTTGCCACCATATCAATGAGGTTTTGGGCTCTCTTGGAAATGACTCCAACCATTGAGTGGCTTTATCTTTGAGGGAAAATAGAAATAGCAGTAATTTGTAACTGTCAGGATGCACACCATTGGTCTTCACTGTGTTACATATCCTCAGGAAGGTGGATAGGTGCTGGTTTGGATCTTCCAAGGGGCCTCCTCTATAAGAACAGTTGTTCTGCACCAAGGTGATGAGTTGGGGCTTCAGTTCAAAGTTATTTGCATCGACATTTGGGGTAAGGATGCTACTCCCACAATGCCTTGGATTAGCAAATGTATATGAAGCCAATACTCTCCTTTGGGGCTGACCATTGTCGTTGGCCACTCCCACTTGTGGATTTGTTGGATTTTCCTCCATTTCTTGGTTTTCTTCTCAACCTCCAAAGTGTTTCAGGATCAAAAGGTGTGGATTCATTGCTTCTTCCTCCTGACATAAACAAGAACCAGGAACCAGAATTAAACACTCTATTGCTAGAGTGAAGTTACTGTTAGCTTAAGCGAAAATTCAAAAGTTAGTATGCTTAGTAAAAAGAAAAAGAAAAAGTGCTTAATCTAGACCACTACTTTACTTAATCATTATCAATCTAATTCAATCCCCGGCAACGACGCCAAAAACTTGATGGATAAATTTGGAAAACGAAATTCCAAACACCCAAAACTCACCGGCAAGTGTACCGGGTCGCATCAAGTAATAATAACTCACGTGAGTGAGGTCGATCCCACAGAGATTGAAGGATTGAGCAATTTTAGTTTAGTGGTTGATTTAGTCAAGCGAACAAGAGTTGATTTAAGTGATTTGTATCTAATAGAAGCTAGATTGCATGAAATTAAAGGGAGAGGGGTAATTGACTGAAAATTAAAGGGGCAAGGAAAGAAAAGAGCTGAATCTTAAAGTGCAAGTAATATAAATTACAGAAACTTAAATTGCAAGAAAGGTAAATGATTGAAGCTTAAAGTGCAAGAAATGTAAATTGCTTGAATTATAAAAGGAATTGGGAATTGGGATTGCCGAAATTAAACAAGAAAAAGTAAATTGCAACAATCAGGAAAGTAAAAGATGAATTGAATTGACGTAGATCTCAAACAGAAAATGTAAATTGGCTTGAAAAAGCCTTAGCAGATGAACAGAAAAGAAATCCCAGATCTCAGGGGTCAAGATACTAGAAAACTAAGTCTAGATCTCACTAGCTTCCTTGATCCAATTTAGAAATCAATTGCAAGATAATTAAAGATCAAGCAGTAGAAAAAGTAAATTCAAATCTCAATTCCTCAAATTATGCAGTGAAACAAAAACAGAGATCTCAAGGTGAGATTGAGACAAAATTTCCTCAATTCTCCACACCCAAGACTCAAGCAAGAATTGCAGTAAAGAAAACGAGAAAACCAAAGAGGAAGAGAATTGAATTCTCTTCCAAGATCCAAGTTACAGTAAGAAAAATTCTCTAAGAAGTACAAATTCAAAAGTAAAAGTTGACGTCCTTCCTAAATCAAACAAACTTCTATTTATACACTTTCTTCTAATGGTCTTGGAGCCTTGAATGTGGGCCTTGGCCTTGATGGAATTGGGTTGATAGTAGCCTCCGTTGATTGCTCTTGGTGTTGGGAAGAAGTCCACTTGTGAACCGGGCCATGAACCATTCACGTTTGAGTCAACGTTTGAGGCAAATGTTGACTCAAACGTCTTCGTACTAATCATCATGCAAAACCCCATTTGCTGCCATCCACGTTTGGCTCAACGTTTGAGGTCAAACGTGAGCTCAAACGTGGCTCCTCCCATGCATTTCTTTTGGCCAACGTTTGGCCTAACGTTTGAGGCAAATGTTGGCGCAAACGTGGCTCATTTAAACCATCAAACAGGGGTGCTCTTCCATGCTAAAATATAGCCAACGTTTGACCTCACGTTTGAGGCAAACACTGGCGCAAATGTTGGCTCCTCCCCTGGGTGTTAAATTGTGCCAACGTTTGACCTCAAGTTTGAGGCAAACGTTGGCGCAAACGTTGGCCTCCCCTCCAGGGCATTAGTAATGAAATGCATGCTTTTATTAATGCATTAATGTAAAGCATGAATTGCCAATTGCATTAGAAATGCATGGCTTTAATTAATAATGCTAATGCTTTAACTTTAAATCATTCATTCATTTAACGCCTTTATTCATTAGCATTAGTAATTAATTGTTCTATGCATGCTTTCATTATATTATTGCATTTAATTAGTAATGCCAATTACTTAACATAGCATTCATTTATTTCATTCATTTGGCATTATTAATTAAATGTTTCATGCATGCATTCATTTCATTCATTCGGTCACTTAATAATTAAATGTATGCATGCATAAGCATCAATGCATGACACCATGATGCTAATGCCAAGATTCAATGGTCATGGGCCACGCTTTCAAAAGTGTGGCCTAAAGTTCCAAAGCGTGCCCAAAATTCCCTTTTCCACCATTTCTTCACCTACAAATAATCAAAACAACCAATCAAAGTATCACCAAATTCACAAGGTTGAAAATTCATTCAAAAATCAATTAATTTAAGCTTAAACCCCATGATTTTGTGTCAATTAAAGGGTGGTTGGTTGATTTAAAGAAACCATGCAATTCCACTCCAAATTACTTACTTACAATGCAAGAAAGTGCATAAATCCTATTAAAAACAAAGAAAAAGACTAGTTAATCTAGGCTAAGATGACTTGTCATCATCTGACATCCTGAAAAACAGAAAACTAGGATATAAAAAAAAACAGGAAAACAAATAGGCAAATAATCAAAAGAAATACAAAGTGGCAAAGGATCAATAGAAGAGGAAATTAAGTTAAGTAAATTTGCATTAAGGATTGTATAAGAGTTAGAATACGGAAAAGAAAAATGTCACAATCTAAAATGTACTTCCATTCAAGTCAATTAGAAAAAGTATCATCATGCCTTGGTTAGAATGTTAAAAGAAAGTGAAAAACCAGAAGAGATGTTTTGAAAGGTTAGGTTTCGTTAGAATTGAAAAAAAGTTTAGGAAGTTAAAATTAGTGAGTTAGTAAAAAGTGGGTTAAAGTAAGTGGCATAATGGTTATGTTCCAAGTAACAAGCATTCACAATTAGAAGCTATAGGTAACTCATATCCAAACAAGGAAATTAGGTTGATGATGATTCAGATAGATATAGAAATAGCAAAAATTGGAATATAAACATAAAAAATGCATATTAAGAACCAGGAAATCAAAAAGAATAAGAAAGCATGCCCTGACATTCATGAATTGGTTTGGAAAAGCAGAGTTCAAAATGCCAAAACCAAAACATGAATGAAAATGAAAATAGTTTGCAGAAATTTGGGCAGCATCCCGGCTAAAATTGGATGTTCCCGGAAAATAAATAGCAATCAGAATAGCTTATATGAATTAAAATATAGCTGCAATTACATAAAAGGAATATAAACATGGAAAAGCAGTGTAAAAAGCAGCATGAACAAGAAATTACAGCATATGAACAATAGTAACAACACAGCAATAGCAGAATTGCAAAAATTAGAAAACAAGAAACATGAACAGTGCAATTAAACAGGCCTAAATCCACTAACCACATCTTAAGCTACCTAACAACCTAGAATCCACTACAACATGCATATCTAACTAGCCTAATGATGAACATAAACAGAAAAATAGGAAATTAACGATAAAAGAAAAGAATGGTGGCGTTCAGCGAAACCTGGAAGGCGAAGGAAAGAAAGTGGGGCAGAGAGGTGGCTGGGGAATGGCGGTGGTGGCGGCAGACACGGCGGTTGAGGGTGGCATGGCGGCGGTGGCGGCTATTCGGAGGTAGGGTTTCGGGTAGGGAATGGGGGGGAAAGGAAGGAAGGGAAGGGGGCGTGGGTGGCGGATGGGTGGCGCGGCTGGGACAGAGCGGCGGCGGTGGATGGTGGTCGCGGAGGGGGGCAGTGGCGGTGGAGGGAGGAAGAGGAAGAAAGAAGAAGAAAGAGGGGGAGAATGGGGGAGGGGGTGGTGGTACGGTGAGGTCTGGGGGGTGGTTGGCGGTGCGGCGGCGGCGTAGGGTGGCTGGGTGGTGGTTGGAAGTTGTGGGTGGTGGTTGTGGAGAGAAGAGAGGGAGGAGAGGGGGCTGGGGGGGCGCGAATGGGTAGGGTTTTGCGTGGCTGGGGGTTATAAATTTGAATCCACGCGATCGTGTGGGGCACGCGGTCGCGTGGCTGGGGTGAAATGAGGGTCGACGCGATCGCGTGGGTGGCACGATCGCATGGATTGACTAAAAGAGTGAATGACGCGATCGCCTGGGGCATGCGATCGCGTCGCTGGAAATTGTGCTAAACACACGATTCCAGCGTCGTTTCAGCGCAACTCTCTGTCTCCTTTTCGGGTGTTGTGTAATCCATGCGACGCGATCGCGTCGCTCACGCTGTCGCGTGGGCTTGATGTTGTGCAAGTGACGCGATTGCGTCAGGGACGCGATCGCGTGGGTGTTTTGTGCAAAACGCACAATGGCCGCACGATTCCAGCCTAACTCTCTGGACGTTGGGGATTTACGCCGATCTCCAGATCACGCGGCCGCGTGAATGACGCGGACGCATGGGGAGTATTTTCGCAACTTGACGCGATCGCATGAATGATGCGGTCACGTCGCACACCATTTTTTTTTGATGCAGTATGCAGAATGCAATGCTTAATATGAATGCTATGCAAAACTCCAGGTTCAATATAATAAAATAAAATAAAACTTGAAAACAAGTAAAACTAACTAAAAAAATGAAAATAAGAATGATCATACCATGGTGGATTGTCTCCCACCTAGCACTTTTAGTTAAAGTCCTTAAGTTGGACATTGGATGACCTTCCTGTTATGGTGGCTTATGCTTAAATTCATCCAGAAATCTCCACCAGTGCTTGGAATGCCAATAGCCTCCGAGGTCCCAAACTAGGCATGTAAAGCTTCTGAGCAACTTCAAATAGATTCTCAGGCTCCCGGGGTGACGAATGTCAGAATAGATTCCAAGATCCCAAATTTGGCTTTTAAATCCACCTTCGTCTTGATCTATATTTTTACATCTGGGCGGTTTAGGAATTAGATTCTCAACAAGATAACCAAATATTTCCCGAGATCCATTTGATAGATCATGATGCCAATCCGTACACTTTGAGTTGAAGCGTGGAACCTTATTGAACCTTGTGCACCAGCTCTGAGCACGAGCCAATTCCCTTTTACTCTTAAAGCCGCAGAGAGCTCTAAGCTGGCCATCTGTTTCAAGAAAACCATATTCAAGCGGAAAAGTAAAGATAAAGGTTAAGAATTGTACCCACTTGAAGCTTGTATTAGGTGGTAATGGCTTTGGGATAGGTGTTTCCAGTGGTTCTGTGAGTTCTACTCCCCCTTGTGCTCTTCTGTGAATTTTTTCACTTCCTTGCAGACTTCTTCAATTGCATCCATGTCCTGATCAAAGCCTTCTATGTCTTCCTCGTCACTTAAGTCATAAACGGGAGGTTGAGAGAAATCTACCTCCGCATCGTCTTCGTATTCACTTGGGGAAGATTCTTCGATCTCAGAGAATTCACTTGCTGGTGCAAGTTCACTACTGGGAGAACTTGACTTGAGATCATCATCATCAAGGAAACTTGCTTCTTGGATTATTCCGTCCAGTTCTTCATAAAAGACTTGCCTTGGAGGCTGTGTACTATCCTCCTTAGCATTAATTATAACGTCCTTGACAGAATTCTCCACAACTCTGGATTCCCATGGAGGCTCAGCGTCTCCTAAGTCTTCAACCAACTCTTTTTCTTGTGTAATGACAGCTTCCTCTACTTGTTCCAGTACGAAGTCATGCCCTGTTCTATCCACGGGAGTTTCTAGTATCTCCTTCATGCTACGCTCATCATTAGATTGTCCACACGGAGTTGTGGGAGGTCCTTGAATGTTCAAACGTCTAGAAGATAATTAACTTATTGCTTGCTCCAGTTGATAAAGGGTTGTTTTAAAGTTGATCTACTATTTCCTTGAGGCGAATCTCTGATTCTCGGGGTGCTGGATTTGGACGTGGTACATTGGGAAGTGGTGGTATTTGGGAGTAATTAGATTGGAATCGGGGTAAATGAGGATCGTATGGTGGCGAATGGTGAAAAGAAGCTTGTGAGTGTGGTGGTTCGAAGTTATGTCGAGAGGATAGCCTATCAGCACAGGGTGGGACTTGTTGGTAGCTACAAGGTTGTCCACCATGTCTATTTGCTTGGTATGCAATATAGAATGGTCTTTGTCCATGATATCTTGGAGGGTGTTGTTGCCTAAAGGGTTGATCAGATCCTCTTGGCTCCATCCATCTTTGATTGCTCTGACCTTGATGCATGTTCCTGTTATAACTTTCATTCCTTTCAACAATGTTAGAACCAAACTCGAAGCGAGAGGGGTGAGAATTCATAGTAGCTAATGGAAGTAAAAAGGGAAAATAAAGACAAATAAACAAGTAAAAGAAAAATATTTACAATAACCAATAATAAGGCACACAATTGCAGTTCCCCGGCAACAGCGCCATTTTGATGTTAGGATTTTTGCCAGTAAAGAATTTTATAAAAACAGTCGCGTTGTAGGTATAGTTTCTAAACCAACAGAAATCCCTTCGTACAAACGTTTTGGTTGTCACAAGTAACAAACCCCTAAATAAATTGATAACCGAAGTATTTAAACCTCGGGTCATCTTCTCAAGGAACTGCAGGGAGGTATGTTCTTATTATCAGTTATGGAGATTGTAAATCGGGGTTTTGAAGATGAGGAGCAAGTAATTTAAATTGCAATTGAATTAAATAAAAGACTGTAAAGTAAATAAATAACTATAAAATAAACTTTTGGCAAGGTATGAGAAATTAGAAGTCCTATCCTAGTTATCCTTATCAATGATGATGAAAATTAAATCTTAATTCCACTTAATTAACCTTTGCTAGAGCAAGGGAAGGTCAAGTGACTAATTAGTTAGATCCTCAAATCCTAGTTAATCCCTAAGGAAAGATTGGGATTACGCATGGGTAGTGCTAGGGTGATTCATAAGGTTTCCTTCCGTGATAAGGTGATCAGGTCTTCTGAAACCTTGGGATTTGGAAGGGTTGATGTCTTGAATGGTGATACGATAGTAGTAGTCACAGAAAAACAAGGTGATCCAATACTTCTGAAGGTTAGCTTTACTGAAGAAGCTAGGGATGCTCTATCAGAACCTTACAAGGAGGCCATAGTGATTAAAGTTCTTAGAAAACACTTTAGCTATATGGCTTTAGTGCATAAACTGAAAGGGATATGATAGCTTAAAGGTGGCTATGAAGTTTTGGATGTTAGGTTCGATTTAAATTTGATCTTAGGGAAGATAGGGAGAAGATTTTATTAGGGGTCCATGGATGATGTTAGTTTATTACATCGTGGTTAAGCCGTGATCGCCGGATTTTAAACCATGAGAGGCCTCCTTAGGGGACACCATAGTTTGGATAAGAATTGTGGGATTAAGTATATGGTATTACCATGAGAAAGTCATGATGCATATTGCTTGCGCTGTAGGTAAACCAGTCAACGTAGACCTTGTAACCAAGTTAGCAGAGAGAGGCAAATTTTCTCGGGCTTATGTTCAAGTAAACTTGGGGCTGCCAATTGTTCGGTGAGTGGTTATGGACAACTATGAATATAGCATAGAATATGAATGTTTACAATTGATATGTGAGAGGTGCAATTGCTTTGGACATGTTGCAAGTGAATGTAGCGTGACCGTGGTTACCTCGGCATCTGTGGATGACCAGGTAGGGGTTAACACGGCGGCGGATCATGAGAAATGTCTATCAGACCAACAAGTTTTTTAATTTGGATATATACCCATTAATTCCATGCCATTTGTTAATTCCACAGAAAAGATGAAGGTGATGAGCGGATAATTTATATGCTTTTGGCATTGTTTTTAGGTAGTTTTTAGTATGTTTTAGTTAGTTTTTATTATATTTTTATTAGTTTTTAAATAAAAATCACATTTCTAGACTTTACTATGATTTTTGTGTGTTTTTCTGTGATTTCAGGTATTTCCTGGCTGAAATTGAGGGACCTGAGCAAAAATCTGATTCAGAGGCTGAAAAAGGACTGCAGATGCTATTGGATTCTGACCTCCCTGCACTTAAAGTGGATTTTTCGGAGCTACAAATACCCAATTGGCTCGCTCTCAATTGCTTTCGAAAGTAGACATTCTGGGCTTTCCAGCAATATATAATAGTCCATACTTTGCCCGAGATTTGATGGCCCAAACCGGCGTTCCAAGTCAGCATAAAAATTCTGGCGTCAAAACGCCAAAACTGGCATAAAAGCTGGAGTTAAACGCCCAAACTGGCACCTAAGCTGGCGTTTAACTCCAAGAAAAGTCTCTACATGTAAAAGCTTCAATGCTCAGCCCAAGCACACACCAAGTGGGCCCGGAAGTGAATTTCTGCATCATTTACTTATTTCTGTAAACCCTAGGCTACTAGTTCTCTATAAATAGGACCTTTTGCTATTGTATTTTCATCTTATCTTGGAATCTTTAGTTCATCTTTTGATCTCTTGATCACGTTTTGAGGGGCTGGCCTCACGGCCATGCCTAGACAATTTTTTTCTTATGTATTTTCAACGGTGGAGTTTCTACACACCATAGATTAAGGTGTGGAGCTCTGCTGTTCCTCATGAATTAATGCAAAGTACTATTGTTTTTCTATTCAACTCAAGTCTATTTCTTCTCCAAGATATTCATTCGCACTCAAGAACATGATGAATGTGATGATTATGTGACACTCACCACCATTCTCACCTATGAACGCGTGCCTGACAACCACTTCCGTTCTACATGCAAACAAGCTTGAATGTGTATCTCTTGGGTTTCAAATCGAAGATTAGAACCTTCGTGGTATAGGCTAGAATTATTGGCGGCCATTCCTGAGATCCGGAAAGTCTAAACCTTGTCTGTGGTATTTCGAGTAGGATCTGGGAAGGGATGACTGTGATGAGCTTCAAACTCGTGAGTGTTGGGCATAGTGACAGACGCAAAAGGATCAATGGATCCTATTCCAACATGATCGAGAACCGACAGATGATTAGCCGTGCGGTGACAGCGCATTTGGACCATTTTCACTGAGAGGACGGGAGGTAACCATTGACAACGGTGAAACCCAACATACAGCTTACCATGGAAAGGAGTATGAATGATTGGATGAAGGCAATAGGAAAACAGAGGTTCAGGAGAAACAAAGCATCTTCATACGCTTATCTGAAATTCTCACCAATGAATTACATAAGTATCTCTATCCTATTATATATTTTATTCATCTTTTAATTATCAATTCTCCATAACCATTTGAATCCACCTGACTGAGATTTACAAGATGACCATAGCTTGCTTTATGCCGACAATCTCCGTGGGATCGACCCTTACTCACGTAAGGTTTATTACTTGGACGAACCAGTGCACTTGCTGGTTAGTTGTGCGGAGTTGTGATAAAGAGTTGAGATTACAATTGTGCGTACCAAGTTGTTGGCGCCATTGATGATCACAATTTCGTGCACCAAGTTTTTGGCGCCGTTGCCGGGGATTGTTCGAGTTTGGACAACTGACGGTTCATCTTGTTGCTCAGATTGGGTAATTTTATTTTAATTTTAAGCTTTTTGATTTTATTATTTTTATTTTTGAAAAATCTTCAAAAAAATAAATTATCCTATTGCTTCAGAATTTTTAAGAATGAATTCTAGAGTTTCATGATGATCTATTGAATTCTGGCTGGCTGTGAAGCCATGTCTAATCTTTTGGACCGAGGTTTCAACTTATCATCACAAGAGCTTGTTGATTTCTATCAATCTTACTGTTGAATGTAATGATCTGCTAAGGCTTGGCTAGCCATTGGCCATGTCTAGTGCTTTGGACCGAAGCTTTCATTGAAAGCTTGGCTAGCTAGTAAGCCATGTCTAATTCCTGGACCGGAGTTTTAGACTAACATTGCATGATTCCTAGAATTCTTATTAGGAATTTTGAAATATTTATTTTCTTTTCCAAATAATTTTCAAAAAATTACAGAAAAAGAAAATTTTATAAAATCATAAAACCAAAAATAATCTATGTTTCCTGTTTGAGTCCAGTGTCAATTTTTAAGTTTGGTGTCCTGCATGTTTTATTTAACTTCTTGCAATTTTTGAATATATGCATTATGTTCTTCATTAATCTTCAAGTTATTCTTGATGATTTTCTTGCTCTGATCTTTAAATTCTCTTGTCTTATGTGTTTTGTTATTTTTTATATGCATTCTCAATTTGTTAGTGTCTCTAATATGAAAATTTATAAGTTTGGTGTCTTGCATGTATTATTTGTTTTGATCTTGATTTTCCATGATTAGTTTCATTTTATTGTTTCTCATCATTAAAAATTCAAAAAAATTTTCAAAATTATGTCTTTTCAAGTCAATAATACAGAGAATTGAAGATTCAGACATGCAGCAAAGAAATTACACAGAAAAAGCTGGGCGTTCAAAACGCCTAGTGAGGAAGGAAAACTGGCGTTTAAATGCCAGCCAGGGTGGCTGGGCGTTAAATGCCCAAAAGGGTAGTATTTTGGGCATTAAACGGCAGAATGGATACCATTCTGGGCGTTTAACGCCAGGATGGCACAAGAGGGAAGATTTTGTTTTCAATTCAAATCTTTTTCAAATTTTCATAATTTTTCAAAATCAAATCTTTTTCAGATCATATCTTTTCAATCATATCTTTTCAAAATCAAATCCTTTCCATTTTTTTAGTATTTTCAAAAATCCTTGCTACAATTAATGATTTAATTCAAAATTTTCAAATTGTTACTTGCCTATTAAGAAATGATCAAATTTTAAATTCTAGAATCATGTCTTTTAATTTCTTGTTAGTCAAGTAATCAACTTTAATTTTAAAAAATTCTTTTAAATTGATTCTCAATCATATCTTCTCAATCACATCTTTTTCAAAATAATTTTCAATCATATCTTTTTTTTATTTCTGATTTCAAAATCTTTTTCAAAATCACTTAACTACTTTCCCAATTTTAATTTTCAAAAATCATCAATCAATTTTTTTTTCAAAATTTCTTTTAATTATTTCAAAATCTTTCAAAATTTAATTTCGAAAATTCTTTTCCCCCTTCTCACCTTCTTCTATTTAAGGGACTAGCACTCTTCCTCAGTGTGCAATTCGGACTCCTTCTCTCTATAAGTTCGAATTCTCTCCTTTTTACCTCCTCCTTCTATTCTTCTTTTCCTCTGACATCTCAAGGAATCTCTATACTGTGACATAGAGGATTCCATACTTTCTTCTCCTTTCTTTCATATGAGCAGGAGCAAGGACAAAGGCATTCTTGTTGAAGCTGATCCTAAACCTGAAAGGACCTTGAAGAGAAAGCTAAGAGAAGCTAAAGCACAACTCTCTGGAGAGGACCTAACAGAAATTTTCAAACAAGAAGAAGCCATGACAGCCAAAAACAACAACAATGCCAACAATGCAAGGAAGGTGCTTGGTGACTTTATTGCACCTACTCCTGACTTCTATGGGAGAAGCATCTCTATCCCTGCCATTGGAGCAAATAACTTTGAGCTGAAGCCTCAATTAGTTTCTCTAATGCAACAAAATTGCAAGTTTTATGGACTTCCATTGGAAGATCCTCATCAGTTCTTTGCTGAATTCTTACAAATCTGTGACACTGTCAAGACCAATGGGGTTGATCCTGAGGTCTACAGACTTATGCTTTTTCCTTTTGCTGTAAGAGATAGAGCTAGGATATGGTTGGATTCACAACCTAAGGAAAGCCTGAACTCTTGGGAAAAGCTGGTCAGTGCTTTTTTGGCCAAATTCTTTCCACCTCAAAAATTGAGTAAGCTAAGAGTGGAGGTCCAGACCTTCAGACAGAAGGAAGGTGAATCCCTCTATGAAGCTTGGGAAAGATACAAGCAATTGATCAGAAGGTATCCTTCTGACATGCTTTCTGAATGGAGCATCATAGGTATCTTCTATGATGGTCTGTCTGAACTGTCCAAGATGTCATTGGACAGCTCTGTTGGAGGATCTCTTCATCTGAAGAAGATGCCTGTAGAAGCTCAGGAACTCATTGAGATGGTTGCAAATAACCAATTCATGTACACTTCTGAAAGGAACCCTGTGAATAATGGGACAAATCAGAAGAAAGGAGTTCTTGAGATTGATACTCTGAATGCCATATTGGCTCAGAACAAAATATTGACTCAGCAAGTCAATATGATTTCTCAGAGTCTGTCTGGCATGCAAGCAGCAACAGGCAGTACCAAAGAAGCTTCATCCGAAGAAGAAGCTTATGATCCTGAGAACCCAGCAATGGAAGAGGTGCATTACATGGGAAAACCCTATGGAAACACCTATAATCCTTCATGGAGAAATCATCCAAATCTCTCATGGAAGGACCAACAGAGGCCCCAACAAGGCTTCAACAACAGTCATGGTGGAAGAAATAGGTTTAGCAATAGCAAGCCTTTTCCATCATCTTCTCAGCAACAGATAGAGAATTCTAAGCAGAGTCAATCTGACTTAACAACCATAATCTCTGATCTAACTAAAACCACTCAAAGTTTCATGACTGAAACAAGGTCCTCCATTAGAAATTTAGAGGCACAAGTGGGTCAGCTGAGTAAGAGGATTACTGAACTCCCTCCTAGTACTCTCCCAAGCAATACAGAAGAGAACCAAAAGAGAGAATGCAAGGCCATAAACATGCCCCACATGGCCAAATTCATAGAGGAGGGAAAGACAATTATTTCCACTGAGGAAGACCTCAATGGACGTCCACTGGCCTCCAAGGAGTTTCCTAATGAGGAACCATGGAAATCTGATGCTCACACTGAGACCATAGAGATTCCATTGAATTTACTTCTGCCATTCATGAGCTCTGATGAGTATTCTTCCTCTGAAAAGGATGAAGATGTTATTGAAGAGTAAGTTGCTAAGTACCTTGGAGCAATCATGAAGCTAAATGCCAAGTTATTTGGTAATGAGACTTGGGAGGATGAACTCCCTTTGCTCACCAAAGAACTGGATGACTTGACTAGGCAGAGATTACCTCAGAAGAGACAGGATCCTGAAAAGTTCTCAATACCTTGTACCATAGGCACCATGACCTTTGAGAAGGCTCTGTGTGACCTAGGGTCAAGCATAAACCTCATGCCACTTTCTGTGATGGAGAAGCTAGGGATCCTTGAGGTACAAGCTGCAAGAATCTCACTAGAGATGGCAGACAATTCAAAGAAACAGGCTTATGGACTTGTAGAGGATGTCTTGGTAAAGGTTGAAGGCCACTACATCCCTGCTGATTTTATAATCCTAGACACTGGGAAGTGTAAGGATGAATCCATCATCCTTGGTAGACCCTTCCTAGCCACAGTAAAAACCGTGATTGATGTTGACAGAGGAGAATTGGTCCTTCAAGTGAATGAGGACTCCCTTGTGTTTAAAGCTCAAGGATCTCCATCTATAACCATGGAGAGGAAGCATGAAAAGCTTCTCTCAATACAGAGTCAAATAAAACCCCCACATTCAAACTCTAAGTTTGGTGTTGGAAGGCTAAAACCAAACTCTAAGTTTGGTGTTGAGAGGCCCCAACCCTGCTCTGATTATCTGTGAGGCTCCATGAGAGCTCACTGTCAAGCTATTGACATTAAAGAAGCGCTTATTGGAAGACAACCCAATGTAATTTAATTATATCTATTTACTTTCCATTGTTATTTTATGTTTTCTGTAGGTTAATGATCATGTGAAGCCACAAAAACAACTGGAAAAGCAAAAACAGAATGAAAAATAGTATTAAAAACAGCACACCCTGGAGGAGAAGCTTACTGGCGTTTAAACGCCAGTAAGGGTAGCAGAATGGGCGTTAAACGCCCAATCTGGCACTATTCTGGGCGTTTAACACCAGAAATAGGCATCAGACTGGTGTTTAACGCCAGAAATGGGCACGGAGCTGGCGTTTAAACGCTAGAAAGGGGAGAAAAGCTGGCGTTAAACGCCAGAAATGGGCAGCAACCTGGCGTTTAATGCCAGGATTGGCAATCAAGGGGGCGTTTACACGCCAATATGGTGCAGCGATGAGAAATCCTTGACACCTCAAGATCTGTGGACCCCACAGGATCCCCACCTACCTCATCTCTCTCTCTCTTCTTCGCACCTTCCCATAACACCCTTCCCTAAATACCCTTCACCAATCACCTCAATACCCCTTCCCAAAAAACCCCTCACCTATCAAATCCTACCCTCTTCTCCATAATCTCTTCACCAATCCATATCCATCCATCATAAAACCCCACCTACCTCACCATTCAAATTCAAACCACTTTTCCTCCCAAACCCACCCATACATGGCCGAACCCTACCCCTTTCTCCACTCCTATATAAACCCATCTTCACTCCTTCATTTTCACCCACTATAAACACTATTTACCCCACTTGGCCGTACCACTATACCCCCTCCATCTCTTCTATTTCTTCCTCTTCTACTCTTTTCTTTCTTCTTTCGCTCGAGGACGAGCAAAACTTCTAAGTTTGGTGTGGTAAAAGCGTTGCTTTTTGTTTTTTCATAACCATTTATGGCACCAAAGGCCGGAGAAACCTCAAGAAAGAGGAAAGGGAAGGCAAAAGCTTCCACCTCCGAGTCATGAGAGATGGAGAGATTCATCTCAAAAGTCCATCAAGACCACTTCTATGAAGTTGTGGCTAAGAAGAAGGTGATCCTTGAGGTCCCTTTCAAACTCAAAAACGGTGAATATCCGGAGATCCGACATGAGATTCGAAGAAGAGGTTGGGAAGTTCTCACCAACCCCATTCAACTAGTCAGAATCTTAATGGTTCAAGAGTTATATGCCAATGCATGGATCACCAAGAACCATGATCAAAGTTTGAACTCGGACCCAAAGAATTGGCTTACAATGTTCCGGGGGAAATGCTTAGATTTTAGTCCGGAAAATGTAAGGTTGGAATTCAACTTGCCCATGATGCAAGGAGATGCACGCCCCTACACTAGAAGGGTCAACTTTGATCAAAGGTTGGACCAAGTCCTCTTAGACATTTGTGAAGAGGGGGCTCAATAGAAGAGAGATTCAAGAGGGAAGCCGATTCAACTAAGAAGGCATGACCTCAAGCCCGTGGCTAGGGGATGGTTGGAGTTCATCCAACGCTCAATCATTCCTACTAGCAACCGGTCTGAAGTTACTATAGACCGAGCTATCATGATTCATAGCATCATGATTGGAGAGGAAGTAGAAGTTCATGAGGTTATATCCCTAGAACTGTACAAGGTAGCAGACAAGTCCTCTACTTTGGCAAGGTTAGCCTTCCCTCATCTCATTTGTCACCTCTGCAATTCAGCTGGAATTGACATAGAGGAAGACATCCTCATTGATGAGGACAAGCCCATCACTAAGAAAAGGATGGAGCAAACAAGAGAGCCCACTCATGGACAAGAGCATGAGGAAATTCCTCATCATGAAATCCCTGAGATGCCTCAAGGGATGTATTTTCCTCCACAAAACTATTGGGAGCAAATCAACACATCCCTAGGAAAATTAAGTTCCAACATGGGACAACTAAGGGTGGAGCACCAAGAGCATTCCATCATCCTCCATGAAATTAGAGAAGACCAAAGAGTCATGAGGGAGGAGCAACAAAGGCAAGGAAGAGACATTGAGGAGCTCAAGGACACCATAAGATCTTCAAGAGGAAGAACAAGCCGCCATCACTAAAGTGGACCCGTTATTTAATTTCCTTGTTCTTATTTTTCTGTTTTTCAAAAATTATGCTTTATGTTTTATTTATGTTTGTGTCTTATTACATGATCATTAATGTCTTAATGTCTATGCCTTAAAGCTATGAATGTCCTATGAATCCATCACCTTTATTAAATAAAAAGTGTTTTTAATTGCAAAAAGAACAAGAAGTACATGAATTTCAAATTTTAAAACAGATTAATTATTTTGATGTGGTGCCAATACTTTTTGTTTTTCTGAATGATTGCTTGAACAGTGCATATTTTTGAATTTGTTGTTCATGAATGTTAAAATTGTTGGCTCTTGAAAGAATGATGAAAAAAAGGAGAAATGTTATTGATAATCTGAAAAATCATAAAAATGATTCTTGAAGTAAGAAAAAGCAGTGAAAAGCTTGCAGAAAAAAATATATGCGAAAAAAAGAGAGGCAAAAAATAAAGAAAAAAAAGAGAAAAAAGAGAAAAAAAAAGCAAGCAGAAAAAACCAATAGCCCTTTAAACCAAAAGGCAAGGGTAAAATAAAAAGGATCCAAGGCTTTGAGCATCAGTGGATAGGAGGGCCCACAGGAATAAAATCCTGGCCTAAGCGGCTAAACCAAGCTGTCCCTAACCATGTGCTTGTGGTGTGAAGGTGTCAAATGAAAAGTTTGAGACTGAGCGGTTAAAGTCGTGGTCCAAAACAATAAGAGTGTGCTTAAGAGCTCTGAACACCTGTAATTGGGGACTCTAGCAAAGCTGAGTTACAATCTGAAAATGTTCACCCAGTTATGTGTCTGTGGCATTTATGTATCCGGTGGTAATACTGGAAAACAAAATGCTTAGGGTCACGACCAAGACTCATAAAGTAACTGTGTTCAAGAATCAATATACTGAACTAGGAGAATCAATAACACTATCTAAATTCTGAGTTCCTATAGATGCCAATCATTCTAAACTTCAAAGGATAAAGTTAGATGCCAAAACTGTTCAGAAGCAAAAAGCTAATAGCCCCGCTCATCTAATTAAGACTGATCTACATAGATGTTTTTGGAGTTCATTGTATATTCTCTTCTTTGTAACCTATTTGATTTTTAGTTTTTTGGGGACAAGCAACGATTTAAGTTTGGTGTTGTGATGAGCGGATAATTTATACGCTTTTTGGCATTGTTTTTAGGTAGTTTTTAGTATGTTTTAGTTAGTTTTTATTATATTTTTATTAGTTTTTAAATAAAAATCACATTTCTGGACTTTACTATGAGTTTGTGTGTTTTTCTGTGATTTCAGGTATTTTCTGGCTGAAATTGAGGGACCTGAGCAAAAATCTGATTCAGAGGCTGAAAAAGGACTGCAGATGCTGTTGGATTTTGACCTCTCTGTACTCAAAGTGGATTTTTCGGAGATACAGAATCCCAATTGGCGCGCTCTCAATTTCTTTGGAAAGTAGATATCCTGGGCTTTCCAGAAATATATAATAGTCTATACTTTGCTCGAGATTTGATGGCCCAAACTGGCGTTCCAAGTCAGTATAAAAATTCTGGCCTCAAAACGCCAGAACTAGCATAAAAGCTGGAGTTAAACGCCCAAACTGGCATCCAAGTTGGTGTTTAACTCCAAGAAAAGTCTCTACATGTAAAAGCTTCAATGCTCAGCCCAAGCACATACCAAGTGGGTCCGGAAGTGGATTTCTGTATCATTTACTTATTTCTGTAAATCCTAGGCTACTAGTTCTCTATAAATAGGACCTTTTGCTATTGTATTTTCATCTTATCTTGGAATCTTTAGTTCATCTTTTGATGCCTAGACCATTTTGTTCTTATGTATTTTCAACAGTGGAGTTTCTACACACCATAGATTAAGGTGTGGAGCTCTGCTGTTCCTCATGAATTAATGCAAAGTACTATTATTTTTTTATTCAACTCAAGTCTATTTCTTCTCCAAGATATTCATTCGCACTCAAAAACATGATGAATGTGATGATTATGTGACACTCACCACCATTCTCACCTATGAACGCGTGCCTAACAACCACTTCCGTTCTACATGCAAACAAGCTTGAATGTGTATCTCTTGGGTTTCTAATCGAAGATTAGAACCTTCGTGGTATAGGATAGAATTATTGGCGACCATTCCTGAGATCCGAAAAGTCTAAAACTTGTCTGTGGTATTCCGAGTAGGATCTGGGAAGGGATGACTGTGACAAGCTTCAAACTCGCGAGTGTTGGGCGTAGTGACAAACGCAAAAGGATCAATGGATCCTATTCCAACATGATCGAGAACCGACAGATGATTAGTCGTACGGTGACAACGTATTTGGACCATTTTCACTGAGAGGACGGGAGGTAGCCATTGACAACGGTGAAACCCAACATACATCTTGCCATGGAAAGGAGTATGAATGATTGGATGAAGGCAATAGGAAAGCAGGAGTTCAAGAGGAACAAAGCATCTTCATACGCTTATCTGAAATTCTCACCAATGAATTACATAAGTATCTCTATCCTATTATATATTTTATTCATCTTTTAATTATCAATTCTCCATAACCATTTGAATCCACCTGACTGAGATTTACAAGATGACCATAGCTTGCTTCAAGTCGACAATCTCTGTGGGATCGACCCTTACTCACGTAAGGTTTATTACTTGGACGACCCAGTGCACTTGCTGGTTAGTTGTGCGGAGTTGTGATAAAGAGTTGAGATTACAATTGTGCGTACCAAGTTGTTGGTGCCATTGATGATCACAATTTCGTGCACCAGAAGGCAAGCATGCTGCATGGGATGAAGGAAGGGATGGTTACGTTGGAAGAAGAAGAGGGCTGGACTAAGGTTTGTGACAAGGGAAGAGGAAAAGTGGGCCAAACAAAGAAGGTCCAATCTGCTACTAAAGGTAAGAAACCTCTCATTTTTGGGAAACAAACAGGCCAGACTGGGAATGGCCTGAAGAAGGAAGTTAAGGGGCCTTCAAGACATGTTGAGTCAGGTAGTGGGTCTTACTCCTTTCAAGCACGTAAGGAATCGATGAAAGATGGGGTGAAGATCAAGGGTGCCGCTGTGGTCACGCCATTGATTACCCTTACTCTTAAAAATGGCCACAAGAGGCTGCGCCCTGCCTCATTGCAAAACTCACTGGTGTTCCAAGCCAATGATGGTGCGCCAAACCAGTAGAACCAGAACCCATCGGTGGTGGCTACCGTTGCAATGGGGAGCATTTTCGAGCAACCACGAGTTAGGGAGAGGCAAGAAAATGGTGGGAATGTTGGAGGTCCGTCATTACTTCATTAAGGGACCTTTGTTGAGGTTGGTTTTTGTTTATGTCTATTTTATTTTTATGGATTATGTAGATATAAGTTTTTTATCTTGGAATATTAGAAAGGCTTCTAACAAAATATCCCAAGTGCATTGTAAAGAATTAGTTAGTAAATTTCATCCTACAATTTTCATTCTTATTGAAATTCATGTTCCTTTCGAGAGAATGAGATCCTTTTGGAATAAGCTTGGTTATCATGATGTTGGGATTGTTGTGGCTAGAGGTCACAATGGGGCTATTTAGGTTCTTTGTTCTAATTCTATGATGACTATGAGAATGGTTGATGTGGCTGATCAATGTATTAGTTTTGAAATCTCTATGGGCAATGTTTCTAGTTTTTGCAGTACAGTGTATGCTAATCCCCATGTCCATCGGCAAATGGGTCTATAGAATGATTTAATTATGGTATCTAATTTAATACAAGGTTCATGGATTGTGTTAGGGGGTTTTAATGAGATTCTGTTGCAGAATGAGGTTAGAGGAGGAATGTTCAATAATGTTAGAGTCGAGCTTTTTGCAGATACTCTGGCAACTATCGACTATTTGATATGGGAGCTATTGGGAGGAGTTTCACTTGGTACAGGAAGGTCAAGAGGGGTTATAGGTTGCAAAAAAATTACATAGAGCTGTCATTAATCAGGAGTGGTGTTTGCTGTTTCCTGAGGCTTATAATGAGGTTTTGGCGCGTCTTCACTCTAACCACTCTCCCTTGCTCATCAGATGTACAAAAGCTAGGATAACTAAGAAGGGTCCCCGGGAGTTGGAGAGGCATCTGAACGATGTTAAGATTTTTCTCGAGAGTGGAAAAGATCTGGAGTTGAGGATGAAATAACAAGGTATTCAGAAGGAGCTAAATTCTATCCTTCTTCAGGAGGAGCTTCTATAGTACCAAAAATCTAGAGAGCAATGGGTTCGATGTGGTGGCAAGAATACTAATTTTTTTCACCTGTAGACGGTTATTAGGCAAAAAAGGAATAAGATCCATGGGTTGTTATTGGATGATGGAGCCTGTGCCATTGAGACGTAGGAGCTTGAGTAGGAAACAAATTCTTTCTTTTAAAAACTATTTTCTACAAGGGAGAATATTGACCTGAATGCTATGGGAGATTTTCCCTATCCCTCTCTTAGCAATGAGGCATGTCAAAGATTTGTTGAATCGGTAGCATTAGAAGAGGTGAAAAGAGTTGTAATGACTACGAATTCTTTTAAAGCTTCGGGACTGGATGGGTTTCAAGCCTTGTTTTATAAAGAATTTTGGGACTCTCTTAGTTATGATGTATGGGGGTTAGTCAAGAGAGCCTTTGCGGGCGAGATTTTAAATCCCACTATTTTTGAGAACTTCATTGTTCTAATTCCTAAAGTGGAAGCTCCTTCTTCGTTAAGAGATTTTTGTCCCATTAGTTTATGTAATGTTCTTTATAAAATTATTGCAAAAGTGCTGGTGAACAGGGTCAGACCGTTTCTTTCGGAGATCATCGGCCCGCTCCAGAGTGATGTTATCCTGGAAAGAGGAACTACGGAGGACATCATTGTTGCACAGAAAATTATGCATTTCATGAGGAACACTAAGTCTAGAAAGGGGACTATAGATTTTAAGATTGATTTAGAGAAAGTTTATAACAGGGAGGATTGGAGATTCCTTGAAGCTTCATTGGTTAGATTTGGTTTCCTGAGAGCTACTATTAATCTTATTATGGCCCGTATGACGTCATCTTCCTTGGCAATCTTATTGTGGAATGAGAGGCTTTAAAATTTCAACCCGAAGAGGGTTTTGAGGCAAGGGGATCCCATGTCCCTATATCTTTTTGTGCTTTGTATGGAGGCTCTTGCTTGTTTTATTACTCATTGGGTTTCTCAAGGATTGTGGATACCTGTATCGGTCTCCAGGCATGGCCCTAAAATCTCTCATTTGATGTTTGCTTACAATCTCCTACTTTTCTATAAAGCTACGGAAGCTCTAGTAGGGGAGGTTATGCGAACTGTGGAGTTATTTTTCAAAGCATCAGGATTGAAGGTGAACCTTAGTAAATCTAAGGCTCAGTGCTAAAAGAATATTTTTGAGAGAAGGAAAGATATACTATCGGGAGTTTCTACTATCTACTTTTGTCAGGACTTGCAAAGATATATAGGGGTGAATATTAGGCATGAAAGGTCTTCTAGGAGGATGGCTCAGGATGTTATTGAAAAGAATAAGAAGAAGCTTGCTAGTTGGAAGGGGGTGTTTGTTGAATAAGGCAAGAAGACTTTGTTTGGTTAAATCGGTATTGGCTTCTATTCTGGTTAACAGCATGCAGATTGCTCTTCTTCCAAAGTATGCTTGTGAAAAGATGGATTCTTTGATGAGACAGTTTTTATGGAGAAACCAAACTAATGAGAGAAGGTTGCCATTAGTTAAGTGAGATGTTGCTATAACTCCTAAAAGGTCGGGTGGTTTGGGTGTTAAGGATACCTACTCAGCTAACATGGCGCTTCTTAGAAAATTGGTTTGGAATTGCTTCAATAATAGAGATAAGTTGTGCATTTAGGTTATGATGCATAAATATTTCTGAAATTCAATTTTTCTTGGCAACAGCAATAGTCAGACTACTTCATCCATTTGGAAGAACATTCTCAAAGCAATTGATGCTCTTAAGGATGGGTTCAGATGGAATGTTGGGGATATGCAGCAATTTGTGTGGTATGATGAGTGGACTTCTTTTGGAAGGCTTTGTAATCTTGTTCCCTATGCTCATGTATCTGAGTCTAATTTTGTAGTGGTAGATTTGTGGCATGATAAATCTTGGGAGGTGAAAAAACTTGCATCGACAATTCCTTTTGAGGTCAAGCATTTCATTCACTGCCTGCACTATCCGACTTTGGCCAACATGAAACTGGGGTGGAGTTGGTGGCCTATAGGAACAAAAGGATATATTGCAAGAGAGGGTTATCGTTGGTTGTTAAAGAATAAATTGAATTGGAATACAAATAGCAACTAGACTGGCTTTGGCACTTGAATCTTCCGGAAAAGATCAAATTGACTGTAAGGTTTGAGGTTCATAACACTCTCCCGATGGAGGTCTTCAGCTTTAAGTGGCATCTAGATAGTTTGGTTATGTGTTAGAGATGCAATGCAGCTCAAGAGACAGTAGAACATTGCCTTAGAGATTGTGTATATTCCAAAGTTATTTGGCAGATGCTAGATCCTTGGGTTATTGATTCGATTGAAGGTTTCTCCAGGAAAGCCTAGTTTCGGGAGATCATGTCTAGTAAGGTGGTTCTTTTAGGGCCGGAGTGTGGGGATTGTAGAGGCATAAGTGTAATGACATTTTCAATGCTGAAAATCATTAGACAGATCACAAGGTGGTTGCTCTCATTAGAAGCACGGTCATGGATCTAAGGTTATATATGAATAAGTGTACTTTTTTTGTACCTTCAAGAACCGTTTGTCTTAGAAATCTCCTGTAGGTAATAACTTTAAAGTTAATTGTGATGCTAGCTTGTTTACTGATTTGAGCTTGGCTGGATTTGGTTGTCTTATTAAAAATTCTAATAGGAGTTGGATTGCAGGTTATTCTGGTAGCTCTCCTCCCTGATCCATCATCCGATGTGAGCTTTTTTGCAGTTTGGAGGGGCCTTATTTTAGCTCGGGATTGCGGATTGAGAGACATAGTGTGTGAAACAGATTGTTTGAACATTCTTCATCTTTTGCATGACTCTCCTGGTGGGTGTAAATCTGAAGTTGTTGATTTAGTTAACAAGATTCAGGAGCTATTATCAAGACCCTAGTACGTGCAATTTGATTAGATATTTAGGGAAACAAATAAAGTTGCAGATTGGATGGCTAAATATAGAGTTAGAAGTAATCCTAATCATGTTATTTGGTCTGAGCCTTGTGAACCTCTCTAGCAAATCATTATGTCTAATTTAGGATAGGTGTTTTGCTATGTGTTTCTCTTTGTTGTTTAGACACCAAAAAAAAAAAAAAAACAAAGACAAAAAATTACTTTATCATATCACAAATATTAAAGAAAAAAACATGACTCTTCACAAGTTAATTTCATAAAAACACATAAATTAGCAAAGAAAATATAAGAAAATTGATTAACTTAAACATTAAAAAGTTCTTAAATGAATCTTGAAGCATTCAAATCATACACAAGTTTTCTTACAAAAATACTAAAATCATCAAAAAACAACACAAAAGTACCTTTAATAAACATGCCTAATATTTTACAATAAATCCTCAACCATTCCATGTAAAATCATAAACTTTTTAAACAATACAAAATTTAATTATGAGAAAATAAAAAAATTGATAAGTCTAAATACAGAAAGTTCTTACATTGAACTTTAAACCTTCACAAAATTTTTACAATAATACAAAAACTTTCTTTCAAAAAACATAAAAATTATGACAAAATACTGAACTATTTAAAATAAACAAACACAACTTTTTATAAAAATTTAGAAATTGTCTTTAGCAAACATAGTAAACTTTTTACGATAAACTCCAGGAACCGTTAAATTCAAAATCACACATACTTTTTAAAACACCAAATGAGTTTTGACAAAACATAGAAATTGATTAGGCTATACACAGAAATTTTTTTACAATAAATTATAAACCATTCAAAACACACAAACACATAAATTATTCAAAAACACAAAACTATTGTAGTTAACCTTGAACTTTTTCATGTAAAATCTCACAAATTCTAACAAAAATATTAATTATTAAAAAAAACACATAAATCAATTACCTTAAATATGAAAAAGTTCTTACAATAAACCCTAAATCATTCCATGCTAAATTACACATGTTTTTATAAAATATAAAAAGTTTCTTCTAGTAAATATAGAAATTACCTTTACTAAAAAAAATACAGAAACTATCTCATGTAAAATCACCCAAAATTTTATAAAAGCAAAGAAATATGCTACAAAAAATACCTAATTGATTAGCCTCAATACAAAAGTTCTAATAAAAACATTGAAACAAACATAGTTTTTTATAAAAACACAAATTATTTTTACGAAACACAAAAAAACTCTCACAATGAACCCAAAACTTTTCATCCAAAATTGCATAAATTTTTAAATAAAGACAGAAATTAGTTTCAAAATAACATTGAAATTGATTAGACAAAACAAACAAAAGTTCTTATAAGAAACCTTGAGCCATAGAAAACAAGGTGGATACTCTAAAAAAATTCTATAATTGTCTTTATGTGAAAATATTTTTTTTTCATCATTAGATGGTGAATTTTAGTATTTGATTTTGGTAAGTTATAAAAGTGTTATCTTTATCTAAAATCATTGCTATTCCATTTAAATTGTTTGTCTTCTACAAGTCATGCTTTAAACTATGGCTAAACAAATATCTTCACGAGAAGATATTTTTGACACTTTCATTGGAATATGTGCCTAAAAATAAACACATA